>NC_138205.1:25180517-25678017 GCF_964194415.1 Vipera berus | reverse complement strand
TGCAATCATAGTTTCCATTTGGTTATTTTGGCCTATCTTGTAAGTAAATATTTTTTTCCAGAGTTGAACTAAAACTACTTTGGTTATGGCATGTAATAAATCTAGTGGGTTTTTTAAAAAAAATTCTATAGTACACAACCTACAAAAAGGCTATTAAACTAGATAAAAAAGATCTAATCTGCAGAAAACGTAGACAATAGTGTTGCTCTCTGTTAATTTACAACCCAGATATCATCATGCAGTCTGGGATTTTTTCAAAGGACTCTGGGATCTTTTCAAAGCACTGAGTCCCGGAGGTATAATGGAAAATAGGATTATTTCTACTTCTACTAGCTCCCCATAGCATAATTTATTATATCAAAGATGATACCTGATCAAGCCTATTGGCATTATCTTTTGAGGGGAAAAAATAGAGATAATATCCTTCCATTGCACCAATATATAAAATGTAAGATTACAGTTTCAGTTAATATAAAAGGCTATGGTACAGAAAAAGAATGAATACAGAAAATATATTATGTCAGGTTGTTATTTTTTCTTTTGAAGAATCCTTGATAAATGTTAGTGTTTTAGAGTCAATTCAAGCTTCATTCAAAAGCCCAAGAATTTTCCAAATTCTGTCATAATATACTGTACATGTATTTCCAAGGAAATGTGGTGAGATAAAATAATTCAAATTTTGTCATCTTTTTTTTGTAATTTAGTAGTTATAAGTCTCAATAATTCCAAGAGGTATAGAAAAATGCTTCTTTATTCTGTAATCTCTTATTTCCCTTTTTAAATATTGATACTTTATAAGTTTTTTCAGTTTCTTTTGAGCTACTCTAGTATTAGCTTCTATAGCTATATTTAAAATGGCATTTGTTTTTCTTCATTAGCTAGAGTTTATCTTTCTCTGAATAATTTTCATTTGGGGTTACTTTCAGTGTGTTTTTTTTATTTTACATTTTTGTAGCATTTGTTGATAAATGTCTTTGTGGAGCAAATGTTAAGCCTCCTGTTTCCTTCTTGATGTATCTAATTTGAAGCCACTGCCAAGTCATTTTCCTGTTCCTCTTGCCTTTAATTTCTTTTCAGGTAGTAATTGTGTAGAAATTTATCTGTCTGTGTAATGCTTAATTTCCCATTGTAACCAGTTTTCCATGCCACCTTTTGATTCTGTAACATTCAAAATGTTTTCCTTTCAGATATTTGGAGTGTGATTCATGATCTATTGTAATAAGTTTTGGATCTTCTGTTCTAAAGCATCTAGTTCCACTTTTGTCCAGTTAACAATATCTGCCATGCAATGCATTAGAATAGTTAAGTATTGTTGGCTTTCATTATATAAACCACTGCCTAAGATTTTTTTTTAAAAAAATCTAATGCATGTTAAATATTTACTGATTCTCTTTCACATGGTTGTACAAATATTGTTTATTTCTAAAATACCCAAACACTAAGAACTTTTGTCCATTTTCAGTGCTTTGATTTTACTGTCATTCCATGATTCAGTTTCATCTAAGTAACTATAGATGAAGGATACTTTATTAATTACTCCCAATATTACAAATGAATATGCACTAAATTCTTTCTGTTGTTTTTTTTTAAATGTGGGTTTGTGATATAAGCTCTAGGAAGAAATTATATCATTCACTCAAATGTATATCTACTCACTTGAATTAAGCACAAAAATTAATTGCTGTCATTTTTCTTTAGGCAGATACATTTAAATTATGCATGAATGAATGCATAATTAATGGTATTTTTGGTACTGTTAGTGAGAAATAAAAAAAAGAAAAGACTGAAAGAGACTGAAAGAGATGTTTCTTT
This sequence comes from Vipera berus, assembly GCF_964194415.1. Classification (NCBI taxonomy): domain Eukaryota; kingdom Metazoa; phylum Chordata; class Lepidosauria; order Squamata; family Viperidae; genus Vipera; species Vipera berus. Next base: position 25,676,205 of record NC_138205.1, on the reverse strand, counting down.
TTGTTCAATCCATTCTGTACATCCTCAGGGTTTTTTGGTTACTGTTAATTTGAATAGAGGGAGGAGAAGTTACAAAAGCAATAAGAACAATAACAATTATATTAATAGAGGACTTTCTAAAAAATCAAAATCCATATAGTATGCCACATCATAGCACTTAATTTTTTTAAACTGTTTGCCATTCCATTAAAGATCCTTATTATTCTGAAAGTTATTTTATTTCACTCTTCCGTTTTCATTCCCTTATGTTCTAAAGTATTAGATTGCCATTTCCATTGTAAAATTCAAAAAAAACCTCTCCTTTATTCTGTGCTGTGTGTCAGATATATCTATTCCTCTTTCTGCAATCAAAAAGAAATAATAGAATTAACTTCTACCATTGCAAAAACAATGTTAATTTAAATTCCCCAGTATCTGTTTCATAGGGACTATTTGAAATTCAGTAATTTAGAAGATTTGATATTAATATATACTAACTATTTTCCTCTCTTTTTCTCAGAATGTCTCCAATAAATGACAAACGTGTAATGGCCAATGAATCTACTCTGATAGAATTCCTTCTGATGGGATTTTCTGACAACCATGATATCCAAATTATGTATTTTGTGATGTTTCTCTTCATGTACTTAATAGCCATAATGGGGAATGTCCTCCTAGTTGTTACTGTGGCCCTGAACCGCTCCCTTCATACCCCAATGTATTTCTTTTTAGTTAACCTATCATTTTCAGACATTTGTTTCATCTCAACCACCATTCCAAAATCCATGCTCACTTTCCTGACAGATAACAGAGTAATCACCTTTACTGGATGTGCTGCCCAAGTCTTCTTGATTTTCACCTTTGCAGGTTCTGAAATTGCTTTGCTCACCATCATGGCTTATGATCGTTATGTGGCCATTTGCCATCCTCTGCAGTATAGCCTTATCCTGAATTGGGATGCTTGTATGCAAATAGTAGCTTCTTCCTGGATCATCTGTATGATCCATGCTTTGCTAGAAACTGTAATTGTATTTCAGTGGGAATATTGCAGGTCACGTAAGATTGAACAATTGTTCTGTGATATCCCTCAATTACAGAAGATTTCTTGCACTGATACAAGACCTAGTCAAACACTAATTTTTGTGACAGCAATCATTGTTAGCTTAGTGTGTTGTGGTATTATTTTTGTTTCTTATGGCTACATCTTTTCAGCTGTGCTAAAGATTCAGTCAATACAAGGCAGACACAAAGCCTTCTCTACCTGCACTCCCCATCTGATTGTCTTCTTTCTGTTTCTTACTACTGCTTTATTTTCTTACATGACACCAAAAAGCCATTCATCTCATACTGTAGAATTGCTTTCTGCTGTTTTTTACACGGTTTTGCCACCACTATTGAATCCTATCATTTATAGCTTCAGGAATAAGAACATGAAAGAAGCCATGTTAAAAACAGCAGTGAAAGTATTTTCACTTTTTTAAAAAGAAAAATTAATGTACTTATTTAAAGTACAAATAATGTACTTATTTGCGGTCATAACTACCTATGCAACTGTTTTGTGAAAGGTTTCCAGTGATTTCCATTCCTCAATTGCAAGTTCTTACTTTCTCACTAATATTTCAAAATGTCCTTTGAGCTCTTTATGCAGAGAAATTTCTGGAGTGTATATGTTTTCAGGAGTGTTTTTTTCCCCTTTTTGGAAAGCTTGCTTCTGATCACATAACTGTCATTCACATTCTCAATAGTTATGGATGTTTGTATGTAACTTACTGATTTCAGTTCTCTATATTCTCTAATAAGTGGATAGGCAAATATATTTGGTCATGAATGACAAACTTTGAATAAACTTTCTGGTTGTTGACTCATTGCATTGAAGATATTAATCTTATAAAGATGATATTTGGATATATTTATATTGCCTATTGATGTACTCATTTTTAGTTGAAAGCATTTCACTTTGTTATCCAAACACATTTGTTTCCTAAGAAAATATAAATCAGAACTGCAATAAATTGAGAAACTTTTACTAATCAATTTCTTGTTTGCAAAGGGAGTGGTACTAGATACTATGACTTAGACCTCTCCTGTTCCAGTCTAGCAATCCATCTATAACCATACTTCCAAAACTAAGGAAAAGAGGAAGAGGAGAAGAAGAAAATTGCTAGTGTTGTTAGCCTAACTGGATTCAAAAATCACTAGAAACTGGAATAGAGGCAGTTGACTGGGCAATTAGGCAGTGATAAAATTAAACTCACTTCAGATAATGCAACATCTTGCCCAGGCATTGGCCCTGAATCCTTCCAGTCAGAATTTATCTCTGAATGGATCCAAGTAACTTTAACTGCTAGATAGAAATGCTCCAGTAAATCCTGTGGTTCTTCCTTCTGCAGCAAGAACCAGATTATACTAAACAGGACTACCAGGTGGCTACACAATAAAGGTGAAAAACAAATTCAATAGTTTGCTGCCCATATCACTATAATGGAATTTCTACTATGGGTTCTTATTTGTGCTAGTTTGGATCAATTCAACAAAAGTCCTGAAATCTCTTCTTGCACCAGTCCACCAGGGAATGATGGTTTGCTTAACCTACATTTTTAAAAAGCAGTCTAAAATTGGTTTGGAATGCTCTCATGGTTACTGCTTTTAGCAAGCAAGGAGTTCACAGATAGATGTAAATCAGCAGTCCATTTGTAAGTGTTTCTGTGCCTATTATTTGGGTAAGGTCTTGTATTATGAGCAAAATACCAACATTTTCCAGTTAAAAAATCAAGTTCCTGGAAAAAGATTGATTGCTTTGGACACGTGCTTGCTTAATACATTCTTGGTTTCCTGTAAAGAAAGTAACTAAAACACAAAACATAACTAAAATAATTTGTATTCCCATAAAAAGTCAAAGTAAAAACAATGAAAGCAAATTCAGAAAGGACAGAAAGGATTCTTATCATGATTTATAAAACTGAAATAAAAATATTTGCTCCAGGAATTAATTATTTTGAGTTGTGCTGATTAAGCAGAATACTACTCTGAGACTGAAATGAAGACTCAATCAGGACCAGCAAGATAGAAAAGTTTTGTAGAAACATAGGTAATCATTCCACTTATTTGGACATCATTATGCAATGATCTTCTCCAAGGACTGACTCCCAGAAGTACAATAGAAAACAGAGATAACATTATTTCCACTTCTACTAGCTCCCCATACCAGATATTTATTCTATTAAAGATGATACATATTCAAGCATATCAAATATTTTAAGCAAAATGAGAGGTAAGTAATATACTTCCACAGCATTGACAGCTAAAATTTAAGATTAAAGATTTTATTTAGTATAAAAAATTGTGGTACAGGAATAGAATTAATACAAAGAATACATATATGTCTGTTTGACTTCTATCATCATAGGAACTTTACTAGAGCCACTGATTAGGTAATGAATAGTCTCATTTTTCTCTGTATAAGCTATATTGGAAGTTGTTTCCTATTCTTAATTTTTTATAGAATTTTTTGCTATTGTTTGTTCTTGTCTGGGAAATATTAAGCCTTTTCTTTCCTTCTTGATGGATCCAATTGAAAACAATTGCCTAATTTTGCTTCTATATCTTGCCTTCAGTTTCTTTCAGATGTCAAACATATCCATTTTCCATCTACCATTTTAAGTGATCAGTTTGCAAAGCTATTTGGATTTGGTAACATTCACAATGTTTTTATTGTAAACATTTGTTAACTTTCTCTCTTTGCTGAGGAAGCATCTGATTTTTCACTCCATTGTCTGCATCAGTTGCAACAAACCACAACCACCATTTTTCTTGAAAAAAAATAAAAACAGTTTTTGCTGTTTTGGGAGTATAGTGCATGATATATTTCCATAAATATTTATGTTTTTCATTGAAAGACATCAAGTTTCATCTGTATCCAAGTGGGAATATATATTGAATAATACTACATGAATAATTTAAATATTAATGGATTTAATTGTATTACCACCACTTACATTCAATTTGAAATATCTTTTTCAAATAGGCATATGGATATTTGCTTCTAAAATACCTCCAAACTTTCCTCAGTTTTCAGTGTCGCAATTTTAGGGCCACTATACAATTTAATCAGACATAAATATTCAGATCTCCCTGTTTTTACTGCTAGTGTTGCAAATAATATCAAAATTATGGAATTATCAGTAAGGTGACCTTATCTTAACTGCTTGATAGAGTAAGGGAAAATCACTGGAAGTATTGATTCTACATTCCAATATTATTAATAAGATTTTTTAAATATATATTTATAAAATAAATTACAAGAAGAATTTATATCCATTTAACATAAATTAGATAGAAATTAATTAAATTCAGATAGGTTAGATATATGCAAGATATCTATCTATCATCTATCTATCTATCTATCTATCTATCTATCTATCTATCTATCTATCTATCTATCTATCATCTATCTATCTATCTACACATATACTTTGTGAGAGACAGAAGGGAGAACAAGTGAGAAAGGATGAGTTGAAATGTCCTGAAGGACAGTCTTAGAGGTTTCTTTGAGTCCATTGTATATGTCTTCAGATTATTCTTGTTGTTGTTGTTGTTGTTGTTGTTGTTGTTGTTGTTATGCCAAGAGATTATATCTTGCAATGACAGAAAAAACAACTACAAGAATGCCTTATTGTAGAGCACTCCTTTTGTTTTTAGTAAAATAGATACAATGTGACTCTACAATCATGTATAGTTAACAGTTCTTCAAAACATGAAACTCCATCAGCACACACTATAATTTTCAAAGTGATTTTAGTTCAGTATTATATTTCCACTATCAGTGAGTTATTATTATTCTTATCTGTAACCTAGTGAGGTTGAGAAAGAGACTGTGACAAACATTTGCAAACCAATTAATTACTGTATTTATTTGGTTGTGTCTTTATTCCTTATTTACTAGCTTCTTTACTGATCTCTTTTGCACAGACAATATACTGAGATTTAGCAAGACCTTAGATTTTTTTATTTTTATTTTTTAAAATCTCTGCTAACTGTGTATTCTCATCTCTTTTTCCTCTACAGTCTGAATGAAATGAATCAATCCACTCTGGCAGAATTCTTTCTGATGGGATTTTCCAATGACCGTGATGGGCAGATTATGCATTTTCTGATGTTTTCCTTCATTTACTTGATTGCCATAATAGGGAATGTTCTCCTGATTATCACTGTGGCCATGAACTGCCCCCTTCACACCCCAATGTATTTTTTTTTAGTTAACCTGTCACTTTCAGATATTTGCTTCATCTCAACAACAATCCCCAAATCCATGGCCATTTCCTTAACAGATAACAAAGTGATCACTTTCACTGAATGTGTTGCCCAAGTCTTCTCGATTTTCACCTTTGCAGGTTCTGAGCTCGCCTTGCTGACCATCATGGCTTATGATCGTTATGTGGCCATCTGCCATCCCCTGCAATACAGTCTCATCCTGAACTGGTATGTTTGTATGCAAATGGCAGCTGCTTCCTGGCTCACCTGTATGATCCATGCATTGCTGGAAACTGTAGTAATATTTCAGTGGAAATTCTGCAGGTCACACAAGATTGAGCAATTTTTCTGTGAAGTTCCTCATTTACAGGAGATTTCTTGCAGTGATACAAGACCAAGCCAAATACTGATTTTTGTTATAGGAAGTACAATTAGCTCAATTTGTTGTGGGATAATTTTTATCTCTTATGGCTACATCTTCTCAGCTGTGCTAAAGATCCACTCCATTAAAGGCAAATACAAAGTCTTTTCAACCTGCATCCCCCACCTGATTGTCTTTACTTTATTTATCAGCACTACAATATTTGTTTATATGAGACCAAAAAGTCCTTCCTCACATATTGTAGATTTTATTTCTGCTGTTTTTTATACAATTTTGCCACCACTACTGAATCCCATTATTTATAGTTTCAGGAATAAGGACATTCAGAAAGCCATGTGGAATATAGGGAAAAAATGGGTTTCTTTCCCTTCCTTAAAAATAAGATGATTGATTACATAAGCTGTATTTCAAAAACATAATTTATTGGCAGAGGAGGCCTGCTAGGAATCCATTCAATCAAGGAACTCAGGGTGGGGAGATCTAGCAAAAAAGCTTTCTCTATGGTAATGCCAGCCGTCTGGAATATTCTTCTCACCCAGGATGAGGATGGCCCCCACCCTCCTGTCCCTTGCAAGAACCTGAAAACCTGGCTCTGCTGGTTGGCCTGTTGACCCAATGGGGGAATGCCACATCGGAGGTGACTATTAGACTAATTAACTGTCAAATTCTCCTGTTCACTTTCTGCTTATCCCAATATTCTTTTCATTTGTACTATTGTACCTGCATTGTTTATTTTTATTGCTTCATTGCTTTACTATTTTATGGTTACATTTTACCATTTTTTCCATTGTATTCTTGTAAGCCACTCAGAGTGGCCCTATGGTGAGAAAGGCAAGAAATTTAACAAATAAATAAATCAATAACTTTATAACCTCTAGTTGTGAAAAATCCTTGTGCTTCTTGTGGCTTATTTAGGATGATTTCACATATACCACTGCAACTTCTATTCATGTCCTCACTAATATTTTCAGTAATATTCCAGGCTTGTATAAGGAACATTACCATTTATGGGTGCTGGTGTTCATTTTTATGAACTGACCACTTTCTATAACTTTTGTTTTCCAGCTCTCTGAACTATTTGTGGTTTAGAATCTTACTAGTCACAGATATTAAAATTGTTGCCTAATGCCTTTAGCATCTTAAAATGATTCATTATGTCATCACCTACTTTATTTCTCCCTGATATTTTCACACTATGAAATATTTGCATATCATACAGCCTATTTGTTTGCTCAAACAATAATATTCTAGAGACTATTGAAATAACATGCAAATATGTCTATTATACAGATTATATTTGAATTTATTTTTATTGAAACAAAATAAATTTAAATATAATCTGTATAATGCACATACTACTGTAAATAGGAAAAAAATGGCAAACAATTGGATTCAGCAATTCATACTATCTTAATTTTCTTTATTGTTTGAGGCAAAATATGGTGCTTTAGAACTGGACTGAAAATGAATAGGTCCAGGTAGAAATCAATATACATTCGAGAAATGCAATACTCCAAATTCCTCAATATCTAACAAATTGAAGACAGTTTATTTTTTGCTAAAAAAGAAAAGAAAAGGCAGGAGTATTGAAATATAGTATCTTGAGCTATTATGGAGCAGAGGGGATAGAAATACCATTGAAAGGTATTTCAATATCCCTGCCTTTTTTAGCAAGAAAATAAAATAAAGTTTATTAGATGTTGAGGAATTTGAAGTATTGCATTTCTTGAATGAATATTAATTTCTACCTGGATCTATTCATTTTCAGTCCAGTTCTACAGCACCATATTTTGCCTCAAACAATAATGAATATTAAGATGGTGTGAATAGCTGAATTCAATTGTTTGACATTTTTTCCTGTTTGCAGTAGTCCCTCACCCAAAACCATGTGACCCCGAAAGAGACAAGAGCAAGCAGAATCTAGAAAGAGACAAGAGCAACAGAATCTAGATTTTCAGATGACTAGACCTTAAATTCCTTCAGCCTTAACCAACCCATTTAAATTTTTTTAGTAACTATAACCCTAATCCACTGCAGAATACAAGGTTGCTTGTATCAAAACCAAGTAATTATATGACTTACAATAGCAAATCTGAAAGTACTATTTGGGTTTCATTTCCACTATCTGTTTTCCAAATGTCGATGGTGATTCATCCAGGTCATGGTTGTCCCAAAAGTGCTTTTTTCACAAGGCAACTGGAGTTTCTTGTTTTTCTTTGAAGACTTTTCACTTCTTATCCAAGAAATCCTTCCATTCCCCACCATCTGGTCAGAAACTTCTTACATGAGAAGTGAAACATCTTCAAAGAAAAAGAAGAAAGTCCAGTTGCCTCATGAAAAGAGCATCTTTGGGACTATCTGTTTTCCAGTATTTGATCCTAATAAAGACCTCAATATTAATTGGAAAAAGTCAAAATAATCAGAACATTTTTTCCTAGAACTCTTTATTATCTTTGAAATAAAAAGAATCTAGTTTTATTTCAATTCTCTAAGATCTTAGCCACCACTTTAAGTTCAAATGATTATCTACTGTATGTTTATCAAGTCTACTCTACGATAAATACATTAGTTTCTATAACAGCCACATGTGCAAGTTTATTGTAAATTGAAGATGAATTAATAATACATATCTTTTAATAACCACATGACTGAATTCTGAAAAATTAGGTAGAATTTGTGGGGGGGAAAGAACAGAATGAGCATTGTTATTGGACAGAATAAGCATAAAAGTGAATTTTCAATTGTGTTCATTTAAAATTGGATTAGGATTTCTGCAATTTTAAAATTTAATTATTTTTTAATTCTCCCAGTAACAAGAATATCACAGGAGATAAAGCCATGTTGTTTAAACAGTTATTTAGATAACCCAGATAATTCCGAGGACATTTTTTAAAAAAGTGCATAGTATTCTGCTAAAGAGAGATTTTGAACAATGAATGCACTTATCTGATGTGAGAAATAATATACAATAGTGTTTCAGACTTATAGAAGGATATATGGTGTAAGATTGTTCTTAAAATCTACAACCAGACAAAAAACTCAGTCTGATAAGAAACTTTGCATCATCCACAAGTTCAAGAAACTGAAAAAAAATATTATAACTTGAATAAATTATAATCTTTTTCAAATTCTGACTCAATAATTTTGGCTTCATTTAGACATGGATGCCTGGGGAACTGTTCAAAAGAAGACTCTGCTGCTTTTCCACCTGGGATCATGCAAACACAAAATTAAAATTAAGCAGGTTCTTACCAGTGGAATTTTTTTTTCCTAAATGACACAGAATATAAAATATGTAGTCTTTAGTATTCTTTTACTACATTTATTTTGCCCAAGAACCATCCTGATTTTCTCACCTCTTCAGAAATGCAAGAATCTGATTCAGGTCAAAATATGTTTGGAGTTGACATCAACTGTTTTCTGTTGGGTTATTTTCATTTGTCTCAGATAGTGTGTGTAAAACTGACTTTCCTAACATCTTTTCTACCTCCTCTTCCATTCCAGTAGACCACTGGAATAAGCTGTTCCATTCCAAGGGCTTGGTGATTAAAAATAACGTAGAGCAGACCCTTTAAAGTAAGAAAATGCAAAGTTCCTCACAGTTGGTACATGAAAAAGTTGATAGGTTTTTATTTACAAATTTGGCATATTTTATTTATTTATTTATTTATTTATTTATTTATTTATTTATTTATTTATTTATTTATTTATTTATTTATTTATTAATGGGACTTATATCCCGCCCTATCTCCCGAGGGACTCAGGGCGGCTAACAACAACAAAAATTAAAGGTCTCTGTACAGTAAATTAAAATTTAAAATTGAAATAAATTAAAGATTAGAGTTAAAATTGTAAACATAATTAAAATCCCTGTCAGTCCAGGTCAGCCAGGTGGAAAAGGAGTGTTTTGAGGCCGCGGCGAAAGGACTGGAGATCTTGGGCCATCCGAAGCTCAGGGGGGAGCTGGTTCCACAGGGCTGGCGCTCCCACAGAGAAGGCTCTTCCCCTGGGGGTCGCAAGCCGACATTATCTAGCCGACGGTACCCTGAGGAGGCCTTCTCTGTGTGAGCGTACTGGGCGATGGGAATTCGTTCCCGGCAGCAGATGGTCCTGCAAGTATCCATATTTAAACCCAATTCCTCCTTACAAAACAAAATGTTATTTCTGCTTTTTACTTCTTAAGCATTTTCCATATGGCCTTTTGGATGTCCTTGTTCCTGAAATTATAAATGAAGGGATTGAGTGGGGAAAAAACTGTAGAGAACAGTAGAGACCAAATCTAAAGTAAAGGAGGATAGACTTTGGGGCCTCATATATGCAAAGAGAGCAGAGATCAAAAATAAAGAAAATACAGTCAGGTGGGGAGTACATGTAGAAAAAGCTTTATATATGCCTTGAACTGAAGGGACTTTTAGTACAGCATAGAAGATGTAGCCATAAGAAATAAAAATGAGCCCACTGCAAAATGAATCTACAGTAATCCCTATAACCAAAATCAAAAACTGATTAATTCTTGTATCAGTACAAGAAATCATTAGTAGATGAGGAATATCAAAGAAAAATTGCTCAATTATATTTAATTTGCAGAAATTTAGCCCCAGTTAATCCCAGTTCATCATTAGGGTATATTGCAGAGGATGGCAGATGGCTACATAATGGTCATAAGCCATGACAGTCAGCAAAACAAGCTCAGAACTTCCGAAGGTGATAACTGAGAAGACCTGAGCAGCACATCCAACATAGGAGAACTCCGTTATTTGTCAAAGAAGTAGCCATGGCCTTAGGAATCATAGATGAAATGAAACATGTTATGTATGGGGTCTAAGCAGCAGCTCTGCAAATACCACCAGGTGGCACTGTCCCATAACCGGATTGGCTGGTTAGTGTTTGGCAGGAGATTGAGATGAACGGATTGGGTAAGAGCGTACCTGGCAAGGTATATAAGGGGTACAGGTAACCCCCTTTGTCCAGTACAGTGCTAACCACAATAAAGAGCTGTTTACTGTACTCATCTGTCTGGAGTCTCCATGCGGTCCTGAACCCACTACAAAATAGTAGCGATGAAGGTGGGATGCTGCTTCACTCAGAGCTGAAATCACTAGCTGAATCACTAGCTGAAGTCACTTGGACAATGGAAAGAGGTATCTTTTCCCATAAAATCCTTTCGATTGTAGCAGTATCCACAGGACAGGACACAGCATGGCTAAGCTCGGTCAGATCTGCAAATTTGATGTCAGCTGTCCCGAACGTTGGGAGTCGCATTTGGGCCAGGTCGAAGGATACCTGCTGGTCAATCGGATCACCCAAGACCGCTTGAAAGCGGCGGCTGTGCTGTGCATCAGCGGGCCTGCCATTTACGATATAGCTGTCGGGTTGTGCTCACCAACAGCTATCGGAACCATTTCCTACAGTGACATCAAGGACAAACTAAATGGGCATTTCATGCCACGGAGGTCCGAAATGTCCTGGAGGTTCCAGTTTGTCCAGCGGATCCAGCTACTGGGCAAGTTGACAGCCAATTTCATTGCAGCCGTGCGACAGGCTTCCCGTCTCTGTAAGTTTCCCGACTTAGAAGACAGGCTGTGCGACCAGATCGTTTTCAGTCTAAGCGACAGAAATTGCTTGTGAAGCCTACCATGAGTCTGAAAGTGGTTCTGGATGAGGTATTGGCCTACGAGGTGGCCAGCGGCTCGGGCCAGACCACTTACCGACCCAGCAGCAGCTCTGGAGGATCAGTCCACCATGAGAGCGCTGCGTATGGTGAAGCAGACGAAGACGAAGAAGCTGAAATTGACGTGGTACACCGGAGGCTGGATCATCGACCAATACAACAACGCGCAGACCAGGGGGGTCATCAGTGGCCAACGGGATCGTGAAGATACACCAGAGGGGCTGGCACCAAAACCACCTCCAGAGGCGGAGCGACTATTCCCAAGTGTGCCGGTTGTGGAGGAAACCATGCGAGGGTGGCCTGCAGATTCTGCTCAGCAAAGTGCCAGGTCTGCGGAAAAACAGGCCACATCGCAGTGGTCTGTCGGAGTCATTCCCAGGACGAGGATGTGTCACCGAAAGGTACCGGAAAACCCCAAGTCTCCACCTCCAATTCATTTGTGAGTCTGAGAGGTGTATCCCACACTAGGGTCCATCGGCTGCTCACCCCAAAAAATAAGTTAGAGGTTCACTTGCAAGGCGTGCCTTGCAAGATGGAGCTTGACTCCGGGTCCGCTGTCTCTATAATTTCTTACGAGACGTTTAAACTAGTGTGCGGCAGGAGCAAGCAGTGGGCACAATTAAGGCCTACCAGTCTAAAATTAACTGATTTTCAAAATGCACCCGTTAAAATTAAGGGGGAAGCCACCCTGTCGGTGGGGTTCAGGGAGTTCCGTGGGCACTTGGATGTCCTAGTAGTCGAGGGCTGGAGGATTAGCCTAGTGGGGCTGGACTGGTTTGAGGCTCTGGGCATAGGGATCTCAGGGATCCATAGCACCCAGGCCAAGAGTCTTGAATCTGTCTGCAAAACGTTTGCAGACGTCTTCGTTGGCAAGTTAGGAAGGTACACAGCCCCCCATTAAATTCAAACTAAATCCCAACATCATGCCTCTTAGAATTAAACCCCGGCAAGTCCCTTTCGCTCTCAAACACAAAATTGAGAATGAATTAGATAGGCTAGTGGAGCAAGGGGTGTTAGAGCCAATAGAAGGGGGAGAGTGGGAGACCCCTATAGTTACCTCACTAAAGGCTAACAGGGAGGTGAGAATCTGTGCCGACTATAAGTGCTCGGTGAACCGGGCCCTTAATCCTCACGCTTACCCGGTCCCGACGGTCAGCCACGTACTTGCCTCTCTCCAGGGTGGTGCCATTTTTGTGAAGCTGGATCTCACGGAGGCGTACCAGCAGCTCCCGGTTACCAGGGAGACGGCAGACACTCAAACCATAGTAACGCACAGAGGAGCTTTCAGAGTTAACCATTTGCAGTTCGGTGTCTCTGTAGCTCCAGGAATTTTCCAAGAGGTGATGGAAAAAACACTGAAGGACATTCTGGGAGTTTGCCCTTACTTTGATGATGTTCTCATCACTGGAAGCTCTGAGGAGGTACTGGCTGAGAGACTACAGGCTGTGTTAAGCAGGTTCCGCTCTGCAGGGCTCAAACTGAAAAAATAATTCCTGGGGTCCAGGATTGATGCCAACGGAATCCACCCTGCAGAGTCCAAAGTAAGGGCAATCAAATTGGCCCCCATCCCCCAAAACAAAGGGGAACTGCAAGCATTCCTGGGGCTCCTAAATTTCTAGCACTCTTTCCTTCCACACAAAGCAGCCATAGCGGAGCCGCTGCACAGGCTCCTAGACATGCAAGCTGCATGGAACTGGACCAAGGTCCATGACAGGAGTTTTAGAAACCTAAAGGAATTACTGTCTAGTGATTCTACTGTCACCCACTTCATAGAGTCAAAGCCCATTTGCACTGCGTGCGATGCATCTCCCTATGGAGTGGGCACAATACTGAGCCACCTAGAAGAGAATGGGGAACAGGTGCCAATTGCATACTACTCCCGTACATTGTCAGGGGCAGAAAGGAATTATGCCCAGATTGACAAGGAAGCCCTGGCCATAGTGGCAGTGGTCAAAAAATTCCATGACTACCTCTACGGCAGGGAATTCACCATATTCACGGATCATAAGCCTCTATTGGGGCTGTTCACAACAGACAAACAGACCCCACAAATTCTGTCACCTAGGATGCTCAGGTGGTCCATATTCCTATCTGCATACACTTACAAGCTGATTTACAAATGAGGTAAAGATTTGGGCCATGCAGATGGGTTAAGCAGGTTACCCCTAGCAAACTCAGGACCTCTTCCAGCGCCTGCAGCCAAAATACTAACCATACAGGACCTACCCGAGTGCCCCCTACAGGCAAAAGACATAGCTGCTGAAACAACAGCAGACAGAATCCTTAGCAGAGTTTAGTTGTGGGTAGTCACGGAGTGGCAAGTAAAGAGTCCAGGCCTGGAATTACAGGCTTTCTTCAATAGAAGATATGAACTGTCTGCTCACAAGGGATGCCTCTTGTGGGGAAGTAGGGTCATTATTCCTGAGACTCTGAGGAACAGAGTCATTAAGTCACTACATGAAGGACACCCGGGAATAGTCCGGATGAAGGCATTAGCTAGGAGTTACCTGTGCTGGCCAGGCCTAGACAAGGCCATAGAGGAACAGGTAAATAGTTGCTATGACTGCCAAAGGTCCAGGCCAGAGATGCCCCATGCACCTGTCCACAAATGGGAGACAACACACACACCCTGGTCCAGAGTCTACATTGATTATGCTGGTCCTTTCCAAGGACAGTTGTTCCTAGTGGTGGTAGACAGCCATTCCAAATGACTAGAGGTGATACCAGTCAATAGCATGACCACGGCCAAAACTATCCAAGTGCTCAGGGGTCTCTTTGCCACACATGGCCTCCCTGATGTATTGGTCTCAAACAACGGGCCTCAATTCACTTCTGCTGAATTCCAGGCATTCACCAGGGCCAACTTGATTAGGCATGTCACAGCTGCGCCTTTCCACCCGTCGGCCAATGGATTAGCAGAACGCATGGTACGAACAACCAAGGACGCATTGAGGCACATCATCAGTGGTGACTGGCATCAAAGGTTGGCACAATTGCTGTTAGCACAACACACCACACCTTGCACAGCCATGGGGAAGAGCTCTGCAGAACTTCGTTGGGGCAGGTGTCTCATCACCAAATTGGACAGGCTACACCCTGACAGAGTGGCTGCAGAGATGGAGCAACTCAAGCCCACTAGAGAACTTCACACCAATGACCTGGTTTGGGCAAGGAACTATGGGCCGGGACATGCATGGATTCCGGGGGTGGTGGTTGACAGAACTGGGCCCTTGTCCTACATTGTAGGGGTGGAAGGGGACCCTCAGATCAGACGACACGTAGACCAAATCAGGAAGTGGGTTCCTAAAAGGTCACAGATCGACCAACCCCAACAACCGACAACAACAGGACTGGAGGAGAGCTGAGGGAGTCACGTTATTCACCAAAGCACAAGCGGGCAGGAGAAGAAACAATGGTTTAAACTGAACAAAGAGAGAAGCAACCTGGAATTAAGGAGAAACTTCCTGACAGTGAGGACAATTAACCAGTGGAACATCTTGCCTCCAGAAATCATGGGTGCTCCATCACTGGAGATTTTTAAGAAGAGGCTAGACAGTCATTCGTCTGAGAGGGGGGCTGGACTAGAAGACCTCCAAAGCCCCTTCCAGCTCTATTCTATTCTATTCTATTCTATTCTATTCTATTCTATTCTATTCTATTCTATTCTATTCTATTCTATTCTATTCTATTCTATTCTATTCTATTCTATTCTATTCTATTCTATTCTATTCTATTCTATTAATTTCTTTGATTAATATTGTTTTGCATTTGGAGTAGTAGATATTACATCTAAATATCTAGGAACTGTTTATGAGTGAATGGAAGCTGTGCAATATGACTTATTCATTTGACCTCTTAAATTATTTCATGATAGTACATATGTAGAGTTGGCTGAGTTTTATTCCTTGTGCGTTCCATATACCTGCTATATTTCAAAAATAAATAAAGTGACATTTATTTCTATATTCAGAGACAAGTAATAAGATATTGCACTTGAAAGGGTGGTTTGCTTGACATTTGCAGTATTTGATCTTGCTTCTTAAATAATATTTATATAATATATAATATTTATATATTTATTTCATGTAGTCACATAATACTCCATAATACAGTATGCAAAGGCCCATAATGGTCCATAATACAATATGAATTAGGATTCTGTACCTTAGATAGTACTAATTTATTTATTTATTAAATATCTAATTTAAATAATGCTTATTCTATGTAACTATATAATGATCTAATTAGCACCCATTGATTTATTTAGTAAACTAATTTATATAGCTGCCCAATGCACACACAGTGATTCTGGGTGATGTGCAACATTAAAAATCCACAGTTTAATCCCAATCCCCCACCCTGTGGCAGTGACAACAGAGTCAGACAAGCCACTTAATTGGCTCTAAATGGGGTCCCCAAATCCACTGAGAAAACTATATCTTCAAGGCCTTGCAAAAAAGCAACAAGATACGGGTCAATTTTATATTTGAAGGAATGATATTCAAAGGATAGCAGTCACCAAAGAGAAACCTCTTTTCCTGCATCCAACCAGAAGTTTTTTCATGATAGTTAGGACCTGCAAAATGCCTTGCCTTCCTGTTTTGGTGGACCAGGTAGATGTATTTGGGAAGAAATAACCTTATTTCAAGCCAAGTAGGGTAGTAAGGTAAGGTAATAACCAGCACCTTAATTGCACCCAGAAGCAAATCAGTAATCAGTGCAGCTCCTAGTTCCGTCCTCTATCTTTTGGTTAATAAAGTTGTCAGCTAGGTTGTTCAGGAATCTATTTGATTTCTCACTTGGTGCAGAATTAGTCTTTCAGTTTATGTCAGGGTAATTGAAGTGTCCTTTTACTAATGAAGTGTGTTTCCTACATGTATTTGTTAACTGGTTAGCCAAAAGTACATCTATTTTTTCTGCTTGGTTGGGTAGCCTGTAATATATCCCTATGGCAATGTTAATCTTTTTTTCCCTTTAATATTGACCCATATGCATTCAAGGAGGTTTTCATCTTTGGTCTTATGCATTTCTGTAGCAACATATTGGTCTTTTACATATAGTGCAACTCCACCTCTGGTTATAACTTTGTATCATGCCAAATATCATGGGGCCCAAAGAGATTCATGGGTCAAAAGAGGTCACTCAGGCACAATTCTCTCTTAAACCTTTTCTATTCCAGGTGGTGATTAGGTTCTCGGGAGGAGTATGTAGAAGAGCTTTATTTATTCTAAACAATAATGCATAATCCCAGTTTAAACATGGATTATGTTAGGTTTTCAAAATTCTGTTTCAACATTTATAATTATACACACAATAACATTCAGTTGTAGTAATTTCTGCAGTTTCATGTTCCTAGCGTGACCTGCTTTAAAGGGATGACAATATGTATCACTTTTTCAACCATTCTTCATTTTTAAGAAGCTTTTCTAGCTGTTGGAAAGATCTACTGTTAAGAGACAAAGTGATGGACTGAGAGATTCATTTCTAATGAATTTAAGAGCAATTATTGTTTTAAGAGTGTCCCTATGCATATATGCATATGTGCATAAATGAATATTTATGTGTGTCTGTGTGTGCATTATATGTAACTAATAAAATAAGCAATTCTGCTTGTTCATAACAAGACATTTATGTTATTCATAATATTCATAATGAAATTGGGAAGCGTTGCCAAAATTCTCTTGAAGAATTGATAGTAAGCTTCTTTAAGGGATCTTATAAAAGTTGAAGATTCTCCTTTAAGTAATCTCAACAGCTTCTCAAACTCAGGATGTGTTCTGAATTAAAAATAAAAATATTCCACAGGGTCACCATCTTCTAAACATTATAAGTTAATAGTGAGTCTTTCAATAAACTTTGTATAGTGATATGGGAAATGTGGTGATCCCAAAGGAGTGAATAGTAAGCAAGATAGCAAAAAACATCTACAGAAACATCTATATTTAAACCAATTGGAAGGGTCATCTTTTCAGCAAATAAACTTCAAGGTGAGAGAATCTCTTTATTAAAGTGGAGTTTAGAAAGTCATTTATAAAAAACATTGTTTAATGTTGGATATTTATAATTTGTATAGGGGTTACATTTGCTTACATCATTTTATGTGAAATAGAGCATTTCTGGCTCAGGTAAAGAGTTACAAAATTGTAATTAAAAATAAATTAGTTATACTTTCACTCTAAATCATATAATACATAATGATGGTCTCTGATGCAACTTCTTGGTAGGAATTTATGTTTTGTCTGTAGTAATATAATATATAATCACCTAGTTTTTCTTATTGTTTGAACGAGTATATTAGAAATATTATCTAATATATTAAATTTGATACAAAACTGAACTAATTGGTCTGTAATACTATGCTGTCTAGAAGCCATTAAACTGAACACAATGAGCTTGACAAGTAGGAGAAGGTTGAGTTTATATATGTATCTAAAAGCTATGACTATTGGTAACCCTATGTCTCTATGCAAAATAGATCACCAAGCAATTTTGTAACTATTAAATCAAATCTCACTAATGTTAAACTGTAATACATAGAGATATACATTAATTTATATTGCAAAAAGAAAAAAGAACAAAATAAAGAAAGGAATGAGATAGGCTCTGAATTATTTATTAGATTTGATGAACTAGTATAAAATATTATTTGAAAGATTAGTTCACTCTTGTCAATTTTATATCGTTCTGGTAAATTTTGGCTTTTCTTGGAAATTAAAAAAATGATCTTTTTATATCTATCTAATTATATAAAACTAATGCCCATTAGATGAATAAACATGCACTACCCTATCTGAATAAGTATTTAATTACAGATAAGTACTAAATAGATATGAACAATGATTTATAGTTATAAACCCTCTCTCTATATGTTCCTTTCAGTAACCATGTTTTATAATCTATATTATATTTTGTCCACAAGGATTCAAGGTTACATAATAGGCAACCAATTAACCATGACAAAAAAAATTCTGATGTGATATTCTGATTAATGTGATCTGCCAATTCCACATTTTCTATTTTTTTTTTCTCCAGTTAACCATATTTACACATACACACACACACACACACTTCTCTTTTTATATAGGCAAACTGACATCAAAAATTGTTTTAAAAATATTTTAATTTAATTTGAAAAATGTATTATTTTAAATTTTGTATATAGGTATTTATTTCTTCACCTACCTTCATCCCATTATTTTCTTTCATTATCCTGACATTGTGGAGTGCATTTTATTTTCTTCAGGATTCTTAGACAGAAATTGAGAGTTTCTGTAAAATTATGCATCAGTGAATCTTGCATTATAGTAAATTATATGTGTATAATTTCCAATGAATTTTAACTATGTTCTGGCCATATAATATAATGAATAATTATATTTATTTTGTTTACTAGTCTCCAATCAAAATCTGGTTTTGTACAGTATGATTAAAAGAACTGGAATCGCCAACCAATCCACTGTGTTGGAATTCATTCTGATGGGATTTTCTGATGACTGTGATGCACAGCTTCTACATTTTATTATATTTCTATTCATTTACTTACTAGCCTTAACTGGGAATTTACTTATAATTTTAGTTGTGTTCCTGAATCCCCATCTGCACACACCTATGTATTTCTTTTTGGCTAACCTGTCCCTAACTGATATTTGTTTAATCACAACGACAGTCCCCAAATCCATTGCAGTTTCATTGACAGATAACAAAACAATTACTGTTCCTGGGTGTGTTGCTCAAGTTTTTTTAATTGTTTGTTTTACATGTTCTGAGGTTTCCTTGCTAACAATTATGGCTTATGACCGTTACGTAGCTATTTGCCTTCCTCTACAATATAGTCTCATCCTGAACTGGGATGCATGCAATCAAATGGCAGTTACTTCCTGGGTCAGCTCCCTGCTATATGCATCTCTACAAACAGTCATCACTTTCCAATTAAGCTTCTGTGGACCAAACACAATTGGGCAATTTTTCTGTGACATTCCTCAGTTACAAAAGATTTCTTGTACAGATACAAAAGTGAACCAGATTGTGATTTGGATATTTGGATTCATTGTGTCTTCATTTTGTTCTGGATTGGTTTTTGCTTCTTATGTCTACATTATTTCTGCTGTGCTGAAGATTCAATCAACTGAAGGCAGATGCAAAGCATTTTCAACTTGTATTCCACACTTGACAGTTTTTTCTTTATTCATTGCTACATGTTTATTTTCATACATGAGGCCAAAATCCCTTTCTTTCCCCATTATAGACTTGCTTTCTGCTGTTTCATATATAGTTGCACCTCCTCTTATGAATCCCATAATTTATAGCCTCCGGAACAAGAACATTCAAGCAGCTCTGTGGAAATTAACATTGAAAACAACAAATAAACAAATCCTAATCTAATTTGAATGTATTCAAATATAACATGTCCTTTTGAAAGGATGAGGGAAAGTATTTGCATGTAATGGAGGGAGACGAGAAATACGTAGGACATAATTCTATACCAGTAACTGGCAACACAAACACTAGATTGGAACTTTTGCTCCTAATTGTTTATTACTCTTACGCTAATATATTATTTATTATTTGCATCATTTCCCTCAGTAAACAAATGAACAAATACAACATTTTTGAATAATTTAATTTCTCGATTTTCTTTTTATGTAGTTTTATGATTTGTGTGGATAAAAGGTCATGTTTTAGTTCCTATTTATGCAGAAGTATTAAAAATTCAAAAAGGTTAGGTCCGAGGTTGAAAGAACTGTGCAATGATATCGTTTTGGAGACTAAAATACCAAAGTCGTGGACTGAAGCTAATATCACTTTGATATCTAAAGATGATACTGATCAGACACATATAAAAAAAACTATAGAGCAATATCATTATTAAATGTGGAATATAAAACTTTTGCTTCAGTAATGGCAGAAAGACTTAAGAAATTCCTGACTGAATGCATACATACAGATCAAAATGGCTTTTTAACTAAAAGACAGATAAAAAACAACTAAAGAATGATTTTGGATGTCTTAAAGTACTATGAAAATCATCCAGGGAAACAGATGGGATTAATAATTCTCAATGCGCAAAAAGCTTTTGACAACTTAAACTGGCAATTTATGTTCCACCAGTTGATGGAAATGGATTTCAGCAAAAACTTTATAAATGCAATTCAAGCAATTTACCAGAAAATAAATGGCTGGAATAATCCTAAACAGAAACTATACAGAAAACGTAGATATCAAAAAAGCAACAAGGCAGGGATGTCCATTATCCCCACTGCTATTTATATTAACATTGGAAGTATTGACCAGAAATATTAGACAAGACATAGAAATTACAGCATTAGAGATAAAAGAACTAAAATATAAATTACAAGCCTTTGTGGATGACTTGGTTTTTATTTTGGAGGAGCCACTTGAAACAGCTACTAAACTGTTGGAGAAAATAGAAAAAATTGGAGAACTGGCAGGTTTGAAAATAAATTGAGATAAGACTAAAGTATTAACAAAAAACCTAAGAGACAAACAGAAAACTCAACTTACAAATAAGACCCAACCTACAAATAACTAAAAAAGTTAAGTATCTAGGAATTCACCTAACAGCAAGATGTATAACATTAAAAGAAGATAACTATGAAAGATTGTTGAAACAAATAAACCTGGACTTGGAAAAGTGGACAAATCTTCAACTGTCGCTGTTAAGAAGAATAAGGTAAAGGTAAAGTTTCCCCCACACATGCATGCTAGTCATTTCCAACTCTATTTTATAATATCTAGATAAAAAAGGTAAAGGTGCCCCTGCACATGCATGCTAGTTGTTTCCAACTCTAGGGGCCAGTGTTCATCTCTGTTTCAAAGCCGAAGAGCCAGCGCTTGTCTGAGGACGTCTCCATGGTAATGTAGCCAGCACGACTAGACGCCAAAGGCATACGGAAAGTTGTTACCTTCCCACCGTAGTGGTCCCTATTTTTCTACTTGCATTTTTACGTGCTTTCAAACTGCTAGGTTGGCAGAAGCTGGGATGAGTAACAAGAGCTCACTGTTACGTGGCACTCGGGATTCGACCCACCAAACTGCCGACCTTCTGATCGACAAGCTCAGCATCCTAACCCACTGAGCCACCGCCAACCTTAAGTCACAAATTGAAACCCAGACTGCAACTAAAGAATTTACACTTCAGAATATAACAAAATTGGAAGATATTACTATTGAGACAGAGGAATATAAGCAACAGCTGTCCAAAGAACTGACAGTACAAGGAATTATCACTATGACAAATAACCTTAAGGACCAACAACATACTATGGGAAAATTTAATGTGCAAGATAGTGATGTTAACATAGAGAACATGGAAGATCAACAAAGACAGTTTCCTGAAAGCCTGGATAGCCAAGCATTAATTACAAAATTGGATAAGACTCTCTATTTAAAGCAGATGAACCAAAAGGAAGAGGAATTTTGTTTTGACCATAGTATAAAGATATATTGAGCTGTCCCAAATAAGTAAATGTGTGGATTTATAATAGGGTTCATCTAAAATATAGTAGCCAATATGCACTATGAAGGTATTGATAATCACACTAGCACTGATATTGAAATTAGACAGATTTGTATGAATTACAGAATTTAGACAAATACAACATATACAACATATGGCCTGACAAAATAATAGTGAAGAAGAAAAAGTTCCATGACCTTTTGATGAGTGGAGACTACACAAGATGCTTAAAGAAAATTTAATACTGGCCTTAATCCAGTATTCTGTTCAATTCCAGACAAGCTCCCAATAGAAGGGGAAAATTCCCTTGAACCCAGTTGACAAGTGGAGACTACATGATCTCCTTGAGCCACGTTTATTGAACAACATGGAAAATATAATACAATGTACTTCCCACTGGCAAGACAAAGTTATATACAGTCTTGGTTAGGTGAAAAAGAACAATAGTTTCCAAATCCACACCCATAATGATCTTGCAGTTTTAATTTTGATTTGTTCAATCAGGAATACTTGACTGAATTTACTTGAGCATCTCTTGTGGTTCTCAGTGGGAAACATTCCACTTTTTCAATGCACAGGGCTGACTTTACACTTTTAGGTCCTTAGTAAGCTATTTGAGCACTGAAGGTTCTCTCCAGCCATTTTTAATTAGACAAAATTGATTTATAAATTATGTCCCCATTCAATAGCTGATCTAGTAAATTGTTCAGCTTTAAAATGTGGTAAGAGCAACTGAGGTCCCTATGTGAAAATGGATTTGAATCAGAAATCCTTATGGGTGGGAGAATTGGTGTAGTACTCTTTTTTAGGTTGTGAAGGTGACCAGTGCACCATCAAAAAAGAGCCTTGGTGGAGCAGTGGACTAATGCCTCCTTAAGTAACACCAGCTGCCTGCAATAGTGCAGGTTCGCATCCCACCAGGCTCAAGGTTGACTCAGCCTTCCATCCTTCCGAGGTAGGTAAAATGAGGACCCAGATTGTTGGGGGCAATTAAGCTGACTTTGTAATAATGCCGCTTGGGGTGTGTGTGAAAGCCCTAATAAGCAGGCATATACATAGAATGAAGGCTACTGCTAAGCTTGTAAGCCGCCCTGAGTCTTCAGAGAAGGGCGGGATATAAATGGGATTAAAAAAAAATCTCATCTACCTGTTCCAAGTAGCTGTAATGTTTATGAGAATTGGCATGGAAATCGTCAAGGGGAAGCAACAAAAGCCTTTTACTTTGTCAGTAATAGCAAAGGCATGAAGAATGAAGTATACTTCATTAAGGTATTATAATGTATTTCACAATGATGTTTCAAAGCTTGTAGAATAACTGTCCTTCATCATTCTCTATCTGTCATATACACATATGGACAGAAGCAGGAGCTAAAATCTTAACTATTCTTACATGTTTTAATGACAAAACCTATACTTTTTAAAGATATCAGTTAGTAAACAAACTTCCTTATTGGTTCTAACAAGAAAAATAAATGTACAATGTACAATGACAACTTAACAAACAATGGCATTTATTCACCTTCATACATATTCATCGGAGAGGGGGCGGATAAGATTTTTTGATAAACAAAAAAACAATATGTAAGCAAGCAAGCACCTTCATGGATTACTGCCTTGTCGTGGCGAAGGGCTTGCGTAATTCAATGAAGCTATCAGCTATGCTGTGCAGGGCCACCCAAGAGAGTTCTGACAAAACATGATCCACTGAAGAAGGAAATGGCAAACTACTCCAGTATCTTTGCCATAAAAACCCCATGGACAGTATCAAAAGGCAAAATGATATGACGCTGGAAGATGAGACCCTCAGGTTGGAAGGTGTCCAATATGCTACTGAGGAAGAGCAGAGGGCTAGTACTAGTAGCACCAGAAAGAATGAAGCAACTGGACCAAAGAAAGGCAGTGTCAAAGAATGTTCAAACTATCACACCATTTCACATGCTAGTAAAGTTATGCTTAAAATCCTACAAGCTAGATTCCAGCAGTATGTGGATCGAGAACTATCAGAAGTACAGGCAGGATTTCGAAGAGGCAGGGGAAATAAAGATGAAATTGCCAACATTTGCTCAATCGTGGAGAAAGGTAGAGAGTTCCAGAAAAACATCTACTTCTGCTTCATTGACTATGCTAAAGCCTTTGATTGTGTGGATCATAACAAACTGTGGCAAGTTCTTAAAGAGATGGTAGTACCACACCAACTTATTTGTCTCTTGAGAAACCTATATGCGGGTCAAGAAACAACAGTCAGAACTGGACATGGAACCACTGATTGGTTCAAAATTGGGAAAGGAGTCCAGCAAGGCTGTATACTGTCGCCCTGCTTGTTTAACTTATATCCAAAGCACATCAGGAGAAAGGCAGAGCTAGATGAATAAAAAGTTGGAATTAAGATTGCTGGGAGAAATATCAACAACCTAAGATATGCAGATGATACCACTCTAATGGCAGAAAGTGAAGAGGAATTAAAGAGCCTCTTCTTGCGGGTGAAGAAAGAGAGTGCAAAAGTTGGCTTGAAACTTAACATTAAGAAAATCAAGATCATGGCATCCGGCCCTCTCAATTCCTAGCAAATAAATGGGGAAGAAATGGAGGTAGTGATAGATTTTATTTTCCTGACCTCCAAGATCACCGCAGATGGGGACTGCAGGCAAGAAATTAAAAGACGCTCGCTCCTCAGGAGGAAAGCCATGGCAAATCTAGACAACAAATCTAGAACTGGAAAGACTGGAGGAACATTGTCTATGGGTTCATGATGTGTCGGACATGACTTCTCAACTAACAGTCCCTAACTATGGGACTGAGATTTGGGCATGGGATTCAAAAGATGTTCTAAAGTAAGAGAAATAGGATAGCTGGAATAACCTTCTCAGGAACATTCAATATCTGCCCCAGAATGTCCCTGTTGCATTTTTAATATTTATCAGATTTTACTTGAAATTCTAAAAGTAATTGAAGAAACTTGTTACATTTTATCATTAACATTACTATGGGAATTTTTGTGGTTTGGTGTTCCACAGAAATATTTTATTTTCATTGGAGAAGCTTTGGGGCAAAAAAAAAAATCATGATTGGCTCTTTCAGCATAATGCCAGGAAGGATGCTAATTTAATTCATCTTTTTTTCTTGGAGTATGATGAGCAATAGTAGATGAAAAACATTCATTTACTTATTTTGCAATTTATCCATTCTTTTCAGCATGAGGATTATGATCAGTCTCTAGAGAATGATTCCTTCAAACTGAGCAGAAAATAAGAGTGATATAATTATTTTTTCCTTTCAATTCTTTTTAACAGAGCGTTAGAACCTATAAAATGGTGGAAAAACACAGGTGAATTTGTACTGTCACTTTTCAATCATATAGTTATGAATTATTGCTTATAAAGAAGACTATAATGTATAATTGCATGGAAATATATTTTTGGACTGAACATGACTTTTAGCTATGGTGATCTATAAAAGATCTTGCTACTTTTCGCAGATCTAGAGATCAGCTTTATGACCTGAGATTTTATCTAAGGGAAAAAAATACCCTGTTAAAATATACATTATTAGAAGTATATGTACTTATGTTTTTAGTTTTTACATATTTTTTTTAAAAAATGATTCTGTGATCTGATTGAAGTATCAATATTTATTTAATTTGACACATCTTACATAAATGTCTTAAGTCATTTACTTCTTTATCCTACAATTGGACACCCATTTACATAACTATGAGCTTCAGTGAATTCAGGGACGTATTTCAACTGACATATGTGGGAGTTCTAGGAGGTTTATATGGTAATATCCAACAACATTGTGTATGCTTGTGAGTGAGAGGTGGGTGGAGGCAGATAAGCACAGAAGCAGAGCCAGTAAAAGACACAGGCTGAGGCAGAATACAGAATGGCTTGCCTTCAGCATTTGTGGGTGCTTCATCTCTGGAGGTCTTTAAGAAGAGACTGAACAGCCATTTGTCTGAGATGGCATAAGGTCTACTGCTTGAGCAACAGGTTGGACCCCAGCTCTATTGTAACTTCTTTCCTCTCCCCCCACCCATGTAGCTATAAATGTTTTCTGTTGAATTATAGTTGCTTAAATAACTAATTCCTCTGTTATTTTGATGAAATTGAAAATACTAACAGTATTGCTCCTTAAAACACATATGTACAGATTTTATTTTTAGTTTGCAATATTATTAATTTATATGGGGGGAAATGGTGAGAAAGAGACAAAAAGAGAAATGTATGTACATTTTAAAGTATACATTTAATAGAGTTTTCATTAACATAAAAATATATATTTTTACAAACCAGCTGTAGCACATCAACATTTTTTATCACTTCTATTACTTTTATTATTACTATTAAAATGTTCCCTTTCTATTAAATGCCACTTTTGTCAATATAATCCACTCTGACAGAGAGGGATAGATAAACTTTGTTATACATAAAATATAAAAAGGCAATAATAACAATAATTGTATATAAGTTTTTAAAAATGTGATAGTCGCTTTTTATTTTAATAATATATTCATTCAATAGATTGCACATATCACTATTACTAAATCTGTACCCTTGTTCATTTCCTCTACTAATTTCCTATGATATTCTCTTTCTGTCCAGAAGGAGTCAGAGAGAACAAATGGCCAACCAATCCACTGTGACAGAATTCCTTCTGATGGGATTATCTGATGATCATGATATGCAAATTCTGGATTTTGCAATATTTCTTGTCATTTATTTATTAGCCTTAATTGGAAATCTTACACAAATTAACCCACATTAACCCACAAAACTTTCTTCCTCTTCCTCTGTAATAAATTGTCCATTAATTCCAAATTAAAGATTCTGTTACCATACATATCATCCCAAAACTCTTAAAAACACAACTACCACTTGACTATCAGTATGTTGTGGAAGTTCCATAGATTTCTACTAGACCTATTTTCTTTTCTTTTTTGAGCGTTTTAAGGCAGCACGCGTCACCCTCTGTTCTCTAGGATCATCCAAAAGAGTTGCATCTTGATCTCCTCCTGTACCATTCTCGTCTATCTGTCCATCTTCATCCTCTTGATGTTCTCCTTCTCCAGATCCCTCTGCAGCTTCCAAAAGTGTTGATGGGGTTACTTTTAAGACATTGTTGTAAAAATCATGCGCTTGCTTCACAGTACCCAAACAGTACCTTTTGCCTTCATACAAGAAGCTCAACCCAGCTGGGATCTCCCATCTGAACCTTATATCCCTTTGCTTGAGCTCTTGCACAAGAAATATAAAGTCCTTCCTTCTCTTTAAAATCTTTGGAGGAATTTCTTTTAGAACCAAAACTTCTTGACCAGCAATCACAACTTTAGTATCATAGGCAGCTTGTATAACTTCATCTCTAATTTCCCTTTTTACAAAATAAACCACCACATCTCTAGGCAACTTTCTCTGTTTAGCAATCCACGAGTTCACACGAAACACTTTGTCCATGCCTTGTTTTATTTCAGATGCTGGATGGTTCAATACCACCTCAAAAGCCTCAGAAACCAGCTGCTTTAAATCTTCCTTAATATTCTCTTTTAGGCCTCTAATTCTAACAGCAAACTGCATCTGATAAAATTGAGCCAGACTCAGTTCGCTATCCATTTTGTCTTTTAAATCTTCAATTTCCAATACTTTTGCTTCTAATATAGCATTCTTTTGAGTCAGTTCTTCCACTTTGTCATCCAGCACCTCCACACATTTAGCTACTTTATGCACTGAGGACAAAATGTCTACCTTTATCTCTCTAAGTTTCTGTTCCATCCTTTCTTCCATTCTCTGCTCCAATTTCTCCAATTTCTCCTCCATCTGTGCAAATTTAACACCCATTGACTCCAAAATTAACTGGGTATGTTTTTCAAGATCCTTCGATGTCACTACATCTGGAGAATGCAACGCCTGCAGTAGTGATTGTTGTTGCACTGGAGAATTTCCAGCACTCCGAAAAGTTCTAGGGGGAGGTTTAGACGCCATCTTTTACTTACAATTGTGTCGCACTTTCACTTTAAGTTTTAAGCAAAGTCCATCAAGCTCGAGAGTAAAATAAAATAATCCTCTTCATCTCTTCATCTTTCCCTCTTGTACTGCTCTGCCTGCTCTTTTCCTTTCATAGTCTCTCCTTCAAGCAGGGATGGTCGCAGACGCCTGGCTCTGCTCCATTTTTTTTAAATACATGGGAAATAAAATACAATTTTCTATCTACTGAGAAAG
Organism: Vipera berus; assembly: GCF_964194415.1. Taxonomy (NCBI): domain Eukaryota; kingdom Metazoa; phylum Chordata; class Lepidosauria; order Squamata; family Viperidae; genus Vipera; species Vipera berus. The sequence goes on along the minus strand of NC_138205.1, from coordinate 25,648,234 downwards.
TGTCTAAAGAAATATATACTCTAACCCTAACCCTCCTGAAGGGAGGGGTTGAAACAGTTTATAGCCAGGATGTGAAGGGTTTGTAAATAGTAGAGCACACTTTCATTCATTCCAGCTATTGAAATGTTGCCAAAAGATGAGCACCTGTAGTTTACATAAAACATTATAAGATGAATTAGGTTGCTATTTTCTTGCTCCTGAAATATATCATTATTAAGTTAAACTGGATATAGGAATGCTATCCTGTGCTGCGCTCTGTCTCTTTCTTCATAAGCTATAATAAAATATTATTTTCAATGAACCAAAAGCCCCATCCCAAGTAATTATGCCTATAAAAAGCTCTGCTGGATCCATTCAGTAATCTGTCTGATCCAGGATTCCATGTTATACCAGTGGCAAAATATTTAATCTGGAAGCTTTTACTCATGGAGATGAAAGCAATAACCTTGCTTGAGTGTTGCTGTCCAACATCTAATATTTATCCTTATGAAAAAAAAATATTGGAACAGACGTAATCTTCATAAAAAGCTTAGATTTTTTAAAAAAAATATTTAAAATTTTTTAATGTAATTTCTTGATGTTAAAATATTTTTTTCTTTTTCTTTACCTTAAATAGTTTATCTTTTTAAGTGGCTTTATGTCTGTATGTTGGGAAATAGATCATTAAAAGTATTTGGTTTTCAAGCAAAAAAAAGTATTATTTGTATTTTTTTAAAACATAGCACCAATGCTAATTCCTGGTAGAACACAGACAGAATTGGTTGAGTTTTATTTCTTTTCTATTCTAAATAAATGATATTCCATAAATATGCATCCCTTATTTGGTTTATAATTCAGTATTCACGAAGCATTCCTATTAAGCAATAGATTAATCCTTTGGTTAGAATTAGAACTCTGCTTCTTAGATAGTATTGTTTCAACTCATTTAATTTTTAATTTTAAACATTTTAAAATAACTTTTGGGTTTTCAGGACTCTGTTATTATAAAAAAGGTAAAGGTTCAATTGCACATGCGTGCTAGTCATTTCTGACTCTAGGCGGTGGTGCTCATCTCCGTTTCAAAGCCGAAGATCCAGCGCTTGTCCGAGGACGTCACTGTGGTCATGTGGCCGGCATGACTAGATGCCAAAGGCGCACAGAACGCTGTTACCTTCCCACCGTAATGGTCCCTATTTTTCTACTTGCATTTTTACGTGCTTTCGAACTGCTAGGTTGGCAGAAGCTGGAACGAGTAACAGGCGCTCACTCTGTTATGCGGCACTTGGGATTCAACCCGCCAAACTGCCAACCTTCTGATTGACAAGCTCAGTGTCCTAACCCACTGAGCCACCACGTCCCTGTTGTTATACCCTGCAGCAATAACATGGAATTGCAATAATCCCTGCAGTGTCTCTTTCCTGGCCTGATTTACTATGAAGACTGGACAATATATATTGTTCTTTTCAACCATTCTGCTCATTTAAGGAGCTTAAATGAGGGGTGGATGAGGGAGGTTCAAGCTGTGACATTAAAGCTGTTATGTATTGATGGAAATTCATATGGGCAGTTATAAATGGTTAATTGTTGCATTCATTCAAATTCTTAACTGTCTACTACTTTGAAAGCTTGTGTTTTGAGCAGGAAAGTTGCTTTAATTTCATTGGCTGCCACCTATTGGCGGTTGTTTAAGTAGATGTCAAAGCTGTTAGAGCCGCTTCTATGTTAACTCAATAAACGTACTATTACTTTCCTCTTTCATCTCATCAATGCCTCAACGATCCCAGTACACAACAATGGCAATGAAGATGGGATGTGCTACTAAGGAAGTAAGAGCCAAGAGTCACTAGAGGTAAGGCCAGGCATCAGTGTCCCTCTCTGCCTGGCAGCAAGCCACACTAGATGCATCCATATCTTAAGGGACCTGTCCCTAGGATTAACACAGAAGCTATTAGCAGCAGAAGGCATTCAAAGGCTAGTAACAGTAAGCCATGGCAAAGGTTGGCAAGCTGTCAGAGTTTGACATATCTCATCCAGAGCGATGGAGCTCGTACATCTCACGAGTCGAAAATTACCTAAGAGTGAACCAAGACAGGGAAGATGGCTTAAAGGCTGCAACACTACTATGCGTGTGTGGCCAGACAACGTTTGACATAGCTGAGAATTTAGTCACCCCAGCAAGTTTGGAGTCACTTACCTATGCTCAAGAGAAAATGTAAAGAGCATTTCGAACCAAAGGTCTCCATCATTGCCTGGAGACACTCATTTGAACAGAAGGAACAGCAACCTAGAGAGAAAGCTGCTGAATTTGTGGCCACTCTGAAACAGGCATCCAGTCTCTGTAACTTCCAGTCTTAGAGGTTCGGCTCAGGGACCGACTGGTATGCGGCCTGAGAAACAGGGACTTACAGCAAAGGCTGTTTGTGAAGGAGATTTTGATGTTCTAGGATGCCTTGAAAGAAGCAATGGCAGAAGAGGCTGCCGGGAGAGCCATCAAAGCCTTACAGCCCTCCAAGATTGTCCCCAACCAGATAGCTGTCCACCATGAAGACTCCAAAAGAGCCAACAACCTGGACATGGACAATGAGATTGACCATTTGCAGAAGCTACCAGAAAGAGGGCAGCGGCTGCTTGAGAATGCAGTTCCCTTCACTAGCAGTGCAGGCTGTAGAGGTCAACACCAGCACTCTGAGTGCAGGTTTTGTACGGCAGTGTGCCAAACACATGGCAAACAAAACCACATCAGCATTGTCTGTTAAGTTCACCAGAAGGAATCTCTACCAGAAGACTTCCCCAGGAAAGGTACAGGGGCCCCAGGGCAAAATATAATAGGATATTGCTCCAGTATAAGGAGCATTTTGAGAACAGGAGCCCATCGCCCCCGTAAACAAAAGCTTAGGCTTAAAGTCAAGCTTCAAGGAATTTCTTGCTCAATGGAATTGGACACCGGGTCAGCCCTGTCCATAGTTTCTTGAAGAACTTTTAATTACATGTGCAGTCACAGTGGCAAAAGAGTCAGACTCAAGCCATCAAATCTATTGTTGACAGATTTTCAAAACTCCCACATAGCGGTTAAAGTGGAAGCTACACTTAAACTACAATTCAAAGAGTTTGAGGGTTCCCACGATGTCATGGTAATCGAGGGCCAGCACACAGGCCTCATCAGTTTAGACTGGTTTGATGCCCTGAGCATCCATGTGACTGGCATCAACAGAATGCAAGCAGCGAATCTGATGAATGTCTGCCAGGAATATGCTGATGTTTTTAGCCCTAGCTTAGTCCAGGGCTTTTCAACCAGTGGTATGGGTACCACCTGTGGTACATTGGCAGCTGGCAGGTGGTATGCAACCATCCTAGAAAAGTGGTAGCGGGGAAGGGGCATGAGCTGAACCGGTGGCAGTCCCGCGAAAGCCTAAGTGAGAAATAGCTGGGGCTACAGGACTGTCTGGGCTTAGCTAAATCACTGGGATCAGCATCACTTTCAATCTGATTGGCACTTTGGGGCTGTCAGGGCTCAGTGGAAGTGCCAAGATCAGTGCCAGGCTCCAGCTGGAGCTTGGTGTGATTCAGGCATGTCTGCTGAGCCCAGAAGAAGTGCTGATAAGCTGGAATATTGCAGCATCCACAGGGTCTTGGGATTTACATTCAGATGCTTGGCAACTGATTTATATTTATGATGGTTGCGGTGTCCCAGGGTCATGTGAAGTGACCAAAACCTGCTGCAACCACCCAACAGAGGGGAGGAATAAAAACCAAACACCCACACCCTACCCCTGCTGCCAATCCTCAACAGAAATGCTCACAACAATGAAAACCTCAGACAGGAGGAAAAGTGCCGCCAGTTGGGCAGGCAGGTGTCTTGCTTGGCTGTGGCTTGGGGGGCACTTATTTCAGTGCCACTGTAACTTTGAACAGTTACTAAGAAAACTGTTGTAAATTGAGAACTACCTGTATTTCATCACTTTTTTTTCCTTTTGGGGGGATGTCATCAAGTTTTTGACACCTTGCTAGGTGACTGGTGGTACTAGGATGTTGCCATATCCTAAAAGTGGTACAATAGGTGAAAAGGTTGAAAAGCCCTGGCTTAGGCAAGTACAAGGGAGCTCCAATTGCCCTCCACCTTAATCCAACTATAACCCCAATCAGGATCAAGCCTCACAGAGTGCCTTTTGTTCTTAAACCTAATATTGATGCAGAGCTAGATAAGTTGGTGCATCAAGGTGTGCTACAAACAGTAGATAGCAGTTTGTGGGAAACTCCCATAGTCACACCTCTTAAACCCAACAGTGAGGTCCACATCTGTGCAGATTATAAGTGTGCTATTAATAAAGCACTTCAGTAGTATGCATATCCGGTACCTGTAGTCAAGCATATCCTAGCATCACTACTGGGAGGGTGCACATTTGCCAAATTGGACCTGGCACAGGTGTACCAGCAACAGCCCATGGATGATGCCATGGCAGAAGCTCAAACAATAGTGACCCATAGGGGGGCATTCAGTGTTCGTCACCTGCAGTTTGGAGTCAGTGTGGCCTCAGGTCTTTTGCAGAGTGTGATGGAATGCATGCTCAAAAATATTCCAGGTGTGTGCCCTTATTTCAACGATATCCTTATAGATGGGGAGTCAGCAGAAATATTGGCTGAATGGCTCAGAGCCATCCTTCAGTGCTTCTGAGAAGCAGGGCTGAAGCTCAAGAGGGACAAATGCGAAATAGGTGTGAATTCTACAGAGTTCCTTTTTGGCTCTAATAGAAAAAAATAAATGTACAAAATATCCAACTGATGGCAATTTAACAAACAACGGCATTTATTCAACTTTGTAGATATTCACAGGAGAGGGGCAGGATAAGATTTTTTGATAAACAAAAAAAAAACCCAATATGTAAGCAAGCAAGCACCTTCATGGATTACTGCCTTGTCATGGTGAAGGGGCTTGCATAATTCAATGAAGCTATGAACTATGCCTTTGCCGGGCCACCCAAGACAGATAGATTTGGGCATGGGATTCAAAAGATGTTAAGTAAGAGAAATAGGATAGCTGGAATAACTTTCTCAGGAACATTCAATATCTGCCCCAGAAAGTCCCTGTTGTATTTTTAATCTTTATCAGATTTTACTTGAAATTCTAAAAGTAATTGAAGAAACGTTACATTACTATGGGAAATTTTGTGGTTTGGTGTTCCACAGAAATATTTTATTTTCATTGGAGAAGCTTTGGGGCAAAATAATAATAATCATGATTGGCTCTTTCAGCATAATGCCAGGGAAGATGCTTATTTAATTCATCTTTTTTTCTTGGAGTATGATGAGCAATAGTAGATGATAATCATTCATTTACTTATTTTGCAATTTATCCATTCATTTCAGCATGAGAATTATGATCAGTCTCTAGAGAATGATTCCTTCAAACAGAGCAGAAAATAAGGGTGATATAATTATTCTTTCCTTTCAATTCTTTTTAACAGAGAGTTAGAACCTATAAAATGGTGGAAAAACACAGGTGAATTTGTATTGTCACTTTTCAATCATATTTCAAGACAACAACAGATGTATTGGTAAGTATAATACTTAAGAAAGCAGAATTTTAGCTATGAATTATTGCTTATAAAGAAGACTATAATGTATAATTGCATGAAAATATATTTTTGGACTGAACATGACTTTTAGCTAGGGTGATCTATAAAGGATCTTGCTACTTTTCACAGATCTAGAGATCAGCTTTATGACCTGAGATTTGATCTAAGTAAAAAAAAATACCTTGTTAAAAATATATATTATTAGAAGTATATGTGTTTGTTCTTAAGCATTGCCCTTACTTAAATCTAAGAATAAATTTAGATAAAAATAATTTATTAAGAAAAAAATATATCAGCTATTTCACCCCTTATACTGTCATAATGCAGAAAAGAACCCTTTGAAAGTATTTCAAAGTACTTTTGTTTTTAGTTTTTACATATTTTTTAAAAAATGATTCAGTGATCTGATTGAAGTATCAATATTTATTTAATTTGACACATCTTACATAAATGTCTTAAGTCATTTACTTCTTTATCCTACAATTGGACAACCATTTACATAACTATGAGCTTCAGTGAATTCAGGGACGTATTTCAACCGACATATGTGGGAATTCTAGGAGGTTTATATGGTAATATCCAACAACATTGTGTATGCTTGTGAGTGAGAGGTGGGTGGCACAGAAGCAGAGCCAGTAAAAGACACAGGCTGAGGCAGAATACAGAATGGCTTGCCTTCAGCATTTCTGGGTGCTTCATCTCTGGAGGTCTTTATGAAGAGACTGAACAGCCATTTGTCTGAGATGGCATAAGGTCTACCGCTAGAGCAAGGGGTTGGACTCCAGCTCTATTGTAAATGTTTTCTGTTGAATTATAGTAGCTTAAATAACTAATTCCTCAGTTGTTTTAAGGAAAATGAAAATACTAACAGACAGGTATTGTTCCTTAAAACACATAGATTTTATTTTTAGTTTGCAATATTATTAATTTATAAGGGGGGAAATGGTGAGAAAGAGACAAAAAGAGAAATGTATGTACATTTTAAAGTATATATTTAATACAGTTTTCATTAACATAAAAAATATAGGTTTTTACAAACCAGCTGTAGCACATCAACATTTTTATCACTTCTGTTACTTTTATTCTTACTATTAAAATGTTCTCTTTCTATTAATCCACTCTGACAGAGAGGGATAGATAAACCTTGTTATATATAAAATATAAAAAAGGCAATAATAATAATAATTGTATATAAGTTTTTAAAAATGTGATAGTCGCTTTTTATTTTAATAATATATTCATTCAATAGATTGCATACATCACTATTACTAAATCTGTACCCCTGTTCATTTCCTCTACTAATTTCCTATGATATTCTCTTTCTCTTCCAGAAGGAGTCAGAGAGAACAAATGGGCAACCAATCCACTGTGACAGAATTCCTTCTGATGGGATTATCCGATGATCATGATATGCAAATTCTGGATTTTGCAATATTTCTTGTCATTTACTTATTAGCCTTAATTGGAAATTTCCTTCTTGGTGTTGCTGTGATCCTAAACCAGAACCTTCATGCTCCCATGTATTTCTTTTTAGTAAATTTGTCATTCTCTGATGTTTGCTTCATCTCAACTACGATTCCTAAAGCCATGGCTACTTCTCTGACAAATAACAGGGAGATCTCCTATGTTGGATGTGCTGCTCAGGCCTTCTCAGTTTTGACTTTTGCAGGTACTGAGCTTGCCTTGCTGACTGTCATGGCTTATGACCGCTATGTGGCCATCTGCCACCCTCTGCAATATACACTAATAATGAATTGGGATGCCTGTTTAAAAATGGCAGTTGCTTCCCGGATCAGTACCTTGATTGATGCTTTGCTGCACACCACTCTCACTTTCAGATTAAATTTCTGCAAATCCAATATAATTGAGCAGTTTTTTTGTGATGTTCCTCATCTACAAAATATTTCTTGTACTGATACAAGAATTAATCAGATTCTGATTTTCATTATAGCACTTATTTTAGACACATTTTGTAGTGGGCTCATTTTAATTTCCTATGGCTACATCTTCTCTGTTGTTCTAAAAGTCCCTTCAGTCCAAGGCAGATATAAAGCTTTCTCCACTTGTATTCCCCACATAATTGTCTTTTCTTTATTTTTTATCTCTGCTATCTTTTCATATATCAGGCCCCAAAGTATTTCCTCCCACACTTTGGACTTGCTGTCAGCTCTTCTCTACACAGTTTTGCCCCCACTTCTCAATCCCCTTATTTATAGCTTCAGGAACAAGGACATCCAAAAGGCCATGTGGACAATGCTTAAGAAGTAAAAGCAGAAAAAGCAGATATGGATAATTGCATTCATTGTTTTAAATCTCTCTTTAGCAGAATATTATGCTTTGCTACTTATCTGCGTTATGTAAATAACAGTTTAAACGATTTCAGTTTATATCATGTGATAGATTCTTGGTACTGGGGAGAATTAAAAACTATTAAATTTTAAAATTGTAAGTGACAGAAATCCCAATCTAACTTTAACAGATGTTTATTCTGTCCAATGACAACTCTCTCTTTTCCCCCCCAGATTGTAAGTATCTAATTTTTCAGAACTCAGTCATGTGGTTATTAAAAAAACCTAAAAAATAAAAAATAAAATAAAACAAGTTGTTATTCTTTTCTTTTCTAGGAGCTCAAAGTCCTATCCAAATAAATTTGGAACATATATATAATCATAAAAAATCCATCTGAATGCATTCAGCAATCTTTGAAAGCTTTTATTCATGTCCATGATAATAGGACATATTTGTCCTTTGGAAAAATTTGTAATAGAATAAATCAAATTTAAAAGAGATTTTCTTTTAAAATGCTACAAATGACTTTTTAAAGTCTTTTCTCTATGTATTTTCTTGTTAATTTTTTTTAATGTAATTTCTTTCACCCCTAATGGTGGTCTAGCAGTCATAGACTCTTGATTTCTAGCCCAGCATCTTCACTACAACACACTGGCTCTCTTTACAGAGAAAATCTATCAGTAACAAGTCCATTCAGTCTTAAAGGATGGTTTGCTTTCCACTTGTAATTTTGATCTCATCATTCGTATATGTGTCAAATATAATAACATGTCCAATATCAATAACATTTATTCCATTCCGATACAGTGGTCTATAATATAATGTTTATAAGGCATTCCTAACAAGCAAAAGCTTAATTCTTTGGTCAGGATTGGGATCCTCTTCCTTAGGTATATTGATCCTAGATAATATTGTTTTAAACCATTTTAATCAGAACAGAGCTTGAATTGACCTTGAAAAAATGCATAACAATTTATCATTAGCAAGTATTATATAACTTTCATATATTTTTCATTATATGAAGACAATAAGATACAACTGTCAAAATTTTCATTATACAATTCTGGGAATTTGGGAAAAAGTGCATCAACTTATATTTTATGTCATTCTACTGAAAAGCCATGAAGTGCTAGTACTATTTTATTAATTGTAATCAAAATTCCTTTTTTGTCTCATCTGTATCCCAAAGAGTATCATTAAATGAGATGAAACATTTGAGTTTCTAAAATTTTGTTTTAGAATACAAAGATATTTTGAGTTGTTAACAGCTGACAAATGAAAATGTCAAATAAACACATGACAAGGAGAATGAGAATGAGAAGATGTCAAAGATAATAGAAATATTGCCTACTACCTGGCTAAATATCCTTAGACATAAGACGGTGCTATGGGTTATATAGGTATTTAGCAAAGTGATGGCCTGAAAGCTATTTCTGTGTCTATTTCTTTTGGCAAACAATGTCCTACAGAGGCTTCCTGAGGGAAGAGGTTGAAACAGATTGTGTCTAGGGTGTGAGGGGTCTGTAGATATTTTCTCAGCTTTCTTTCTGGTTCATGCAATAGGTCCTCAATGGAAGGCAGACTGGTTGAAATTATTTTTTCTGCAGTCATAACTACCCATTATGAATATGAATGCATATTCATAACTACTTACCATTTTTTTTTAATTTCTAGGAATCCACACAGGTGAATGAATTGGTATAGTTTTCTTTTACAGATTGAAAAGGTGACATGCGCAATTTGGTCATTTCAAAAAGGTCACCTACCCATTTCATGAAAACTGTGAAGGCAGACCTCAAAGGGAAACAAATATTACATATTACTTTGCCTTAAGTAATGAACATATGAGGTACTGTATACTTTGTAGAGCCAATGTGTAGCATTTCACAAGGATTCAAAGCATGTAAAAAACTGTATTCCATCCATTATCTTCTTTTCTATCTATCTATCTATCTATCTATCTATCTATCTATCTATCTATCTATCTATCTATCTATCTATCTATCTATCTATCTATCTATCAAATTTGTGTGCTGCCCATTTCTTCAGAAATGACCCTTCAGTATCAACAAATAAATTTCCTCACTGACCCCAAAATTAAAATTATAAAATATCTAGTTGAAGACAATTTAAATTCAACTTCATTCATTTATATTAATATATATCCAAAGTTGTAAGAGATGGGGAATAAAAATATTTTCAATAGGACTAACAATAACAATGTTGTTGTTGTTGTGTTTGTTGTTGTTGTTGTTGATGATGATGATGATCTGTGATTTAAGCAGGCTGGCAGTTGTTGCCCAACACTAAATCTGTGTCATGGATCAAATGTTCTTTCTCAAAATCTCTGATAAGTTTAGGGATAGTGATAAATATGCTAATTTTTCTCATGGATCTGCTCCTCAGAGAGCCACAAGATTCATTAGAGGATTTCTAATGAGACATAGAGCTTTTATGTGACTGAGATTTCGGGATGGGATTCAGAAGTGGCTGCTAATCAAGGAAACATCTAAAATAGCTTTCTGAGGAACATTCTGGATCTGCTTTTAATAAGTATCAGATTTCACTGAGATGTATTAAATCAGTATGATACTTGAATATGATAGTAGATGACAGATAGGTAGTAGATGATAACCAGTCCTTTTTATGTTTTGCAATGTAGAGCTTCAAATTCAGCATGCCAATTATGATCTTTCTCCACGGAGTGATTTTTTAAAGCACAGTGGAAATCAAGGGTGATGTAACTGTTCTTTCTTTAAATTCTTCTTAGCAGAAACTTAGAATCTATAAGATGGTTGAAAAGCATATGTCAATGTGTACTGTCACCTTTCAAGAACATTTCAAAACAGAACAGAAATCGTGGTAAGTAGAACTTAAGTAAAGACCACAATTCTTATGTGCTCAGGATTTCAGCAATGAAATAACTATGCAATATTGTTCAGGAAATCATCTCCTTTTGGACAGATGAGGATTATCTGGAGTAATACAATACTGTTGCTTTTGACAGATCTAGTAATCAACTTTACGAGCTGAGATAGTGTCCAAGCAAAGAAGTTCTTCTTAAAAATGTATATGATCTTATCTGTATATGGTAGTTCTCAAAAATTGCTATTCGTTATGTCTGATGCTAAAAGGAGTACCCTGGATTAAATATAGATTATTTAAGAAAAATAAGAGGAAAAAGAAAAAAATAATGTATCATCTACATCATCGTTCATAACTGGAAAAGAAAACTAACATTCAAAAAGTACTTCCATTTTTCTTTGTTTTACAATTTTTTTTATAAACTTGACTGAGAAACCCACAATAATTTTCTGATTGTAATATCAAATCTTTATTTAATTTGACATAAATCTAGTAGGTCATAACCTATTTGTTCATAATAACTTATTTATTATGAAATTAGTTGATAATTACATAACTATGGGCTTCATTGAATTGAGGGAACACATGTCAAACAGACATATACATAAAACCCAGGAGAACTGTACAGTTACATTGCATTAAGGTTTCTGGTGAGTTTGCACAAATTAAAAATCTTATATCCTCTTTAATTTGAGGAAAAAAATATATTTCGGTAAAAAATGTACCATAGTTTAATATCTCTCCTCCACCAAAATGTAGCTGTAACTTTTTTTCCTTTTAAAACAGGGCTGTTTTTAGAGGGGAAAAAATGAAGGAGGGTTAGGTTTATGGTTTACTATTTTGAGTTTATTATAAACTAATAAATGTAGGATAAAAATTAAATAAACACATAAATAAATAATATTGTATTAAAATTATGAAGTTAATCTGTCTCCTCCCCGCAAATGGAGCTAAAAATCTGGCCTATTAAAGTTGAATTTTGCTTAATTAAAACATTTAATTTCTTACTTTTATGAAGAAAGCTGTATACTGTATACTAAGAGAAAAATATTGCTCCCTAAAGAACACATATATATTTATTTTCTATCTTGTTTGCAGTTTTTAATTACCATAAGAACTAATATTATTCATTTAGATGGAGGAAATAGAGACAGAAAATAAGTATGTATTATGTATATTTTAATGTATATATTTTGCTCACGAGTCGCAAAAGCAAATTCCTTCTTAGAAACAATCTATAAAAGCAAGATTTTCAAAATTTTTAATTTCTTTTGTTTCAAGCATTATAAAATACCATTTTTGTCAATGTAATCCCCTATGACAGAGGGATTTAATATACATATGTATATGAATATTTACATTGTCATTTATAACATAGAAAGGTCTAAAATGTGATATATGTGAAAGTATGTGCCCTTTTGTGTTTTAAGAATGGGTAGCCCTGACCTCTGAATATTTATCAAACATTGGGATAATTATAATTTAATACAGTATATATACAATTGTTATAATAAATAACTCTGTATTCATATTTACTTCCTGTACTAATTTCCTATGATACTCTCTTTCTATTCAGAAGGAGTCAGAGAAAACCAATGGCCAACCAATCCACTGTGACAGGATTCCTTCTGATGGGATTTTCTGACGATCATGATAGGCAGATTCTGTATTTTGCAATGTTCCTTGTCATTTACTTATTAACCTTAACTGGAAATTTCCTTCTTGGTGTTGCTGTGATCCTAAACCAGCACCTTCATGCTCCAATGTATTTCTTTTTGGTAAATTTGTCATACTCTGATGTTTTCTTCATCTCAACCACGATCCCTAAAGCCATGGCTACTTCTTTGACAAATAACAGGGAGATCTCCTATGTTGGATGTGCTGCTCAGGTCTTTTCAGTTTTCACTTGTGTAGGTACAGAGCTTGCCTTGCTTACTGTCATGGCTTATGACCGCTATGTGGCCATCTGCCACCCTCTGCAATATACACGAATGATGAACTGGGATGCCTGTTTACAAATGGCAGCTGCTTCCTGGATAAGCAGTTTGTTCCATGCGTTGCTGCACACCATTCTCACTTTCAGGTTAAATTTCTGCAAATTAAATATAATTGAGCAATTTTTCTGTGATGTTCCTCATTTACTAATGAATTCTTGTACTGATACAAGAATTAATCAGATTCTGATTTTGGTTATAGGGATTACTGTAGATTCATTATGTAGTGGGTTCATTTTCATTTCCTATGGCTACATCTTCTCTGCCGTACTGAAAATCCCTTCAGTTCAAGGCAGATATAAAGCTTTCTCCACATGTATTCCCCACCTGACTGTCTTTTCTTTATTTTTGGTCTCTGCTGTCTTTGCATATATGAGGCCCCAAAGTCTATCCTCCCATACTTGGGATTTGCTTTCTGCTGTTCTCTACACAGTTTTCCCCCCACTCCTCAATCCCTTCATTTATAGCTTCAGGAACAAGGACATCCAAAAGGCTGTGTGGAGAATGCTAAAAACCTAGCAGGACATTTATCTAGATAAGTCTTTTGTCTTTATTTATAAGCATCATTTGAATATGATAGAACTGTGCCATACAAAATCTTCACATTAGAGCAATCATGGGTCTTCCAACTATTTAGAAATACTAATGCTATCAAAATGAGAGAAGAATCAATTAGATATAGTATATATAGAATTGTCTTAATTCTAAAAGATTTATTTAATGTACTTTTAGGAACAGGCATTGGGCTAAATTGTGTTGGATTTATACTGGATTCAGTAATGAAAATGTAGAGTTTATCAATAAATTAAGACTTTTGGATGACTTGTAACAATTAAAGATTTGGCTTTGTCTATAATTTTAGATAGAGAAATATTGAGCAGAATTATTCAACTTACTTTATTAAAATTAGCATGTTGGGTGAATAGCTATGCATTATTTTGTTCTGAATAATATGATTGACTACTTATGAATTATGGTTGACAGTGGAATTTATATTAAATTTTAATTTCATATAAGTATTAAATTGGTATTTATAATGATAAATAATAAAATACCTCTATACATTTGTTTCTGTTGCTAAGTTTTATAATCTGCATTAATCAGTTTTTGTCTATAATGTTATTATTAGTTAGCAAATTCAAATTATGCATTTTGACATTTATCCTTCAGTTACTAAATAATCCTAACTATTCACATATATTTTTCACAACTTAATATAGTAAAACTGATATCAAATTGTTGTTGTTAGCTGCGAAGTCATGTCCGACCCATTGCAACCCCATGGACAACGTTCCTCCAGACCTTCCTGTCATCTACCATCTTCTGGAGTCCATTTATGCTCATGCCTACTGCTTCAGTGACTTCATCCAACCACCTCATTCTCTGTCGTCCCCTTCTTCTATTGCCCTCAATCTTTCCCAGCATTAGATTCTTCTCCTGTGAGTCCTTCCTGCTCATTACATGGCCAAAGTATGAGTTTCAACTTCAGGACCTGGCCTTCTAAAGAGCAGTCAGGGTTGATCTCCTCTAGGACTGACCAGTTTGATCGCCTTGCAGTCCAAGGGACTCGTAGGAGATTTCTGCAGCACCATAGTTCAAGGGCCTCAATTCTTTGGCGCTCAGCTTTTCTTATTGTTAACTCGTGGGCTCTTGGGAGCAGGAATGATGACACAAGGCTGAGTACAGAATAACTCATGCTTTTATTCTTTCTGGAACTATACTTAAGGCTTGGGCCACAACCAACCACAATATATAGACTAATCCTTGGGCTAACCAATTGCAGGACCGGAGACAGCTTGTCTGGGTTGTGGAGGGCCGTTAGCCTCTCCAGCAACGCACGTGGTGTAACACCACAAGCCCAATACATAACACCCTTCCCCTCCTAGATCAGACTATAACACCCTTGAATAGTCTTAACAGTTGTCAAGACTTATTAATCAACACTGAACACTATAGTGATAATAATAATAAATAATAATAAAAATATTAAATCATAATTCACTGTGGCTACAATGACATTAATAATGTCTGAACAAGCTTACCAATACAGTAAGAGCTACAATGAGATTAAACAACGTCTCATGAACAGGCTTACATTGCAGTAAAGGCAGTTTCACAATGCACAAGTTTCTGTAGTTAGTGGTACAAGTTTCACAGCACAATACATTCTTTATTTAACAATGTAATCCATGAGATATGCAAGAGACGTTTGTGGCCTTTAGGAACATCTTGGAGTTCCCATCACATTGTGGTCTACCAACTTACCCAGTGGGCTGGGTAGACCCATGTCCCTTTGTGCTCCAGTGTCAAGGGGAATCAAAATGCTCTGGCAGACCTCACCAGGTTGTTCTGCTGAGTAGGCACAGCGGTTGCTGAGGTTCAGCTGGCTCGCTTGGTGACGGGTTCCATTTTGCACTTCCGTGCTTCCCGGTTCATCCTCAGATTCCACCTCTGCTGAGAAGGGAAAACCCTGGTGGTTCCAGTGAGGGCTGTCTTGTCTGCAAGTTTGAGGACCTTGGGAGGGACTTATGCCACAGTCCTCACTTAGTGACCGTTCTGGAAACATTTTCCTGACTTGGTCGATGTGTCTTCTGACCAGTCGCCCTCCATCCAACCCCACTTCATAAGATAGGGGTCCAGATGCCTTGGTTATTTGACCGGGAACCCATAAATTCCCGTGACCATAGTTCCTGGCCCAAACCCAATCACCTATGTGTAGCCCCCTTGGGGATTTTGGTCTAGAGACTTCTGTTGCCACTCTATCTGGATGCAACCTGTCCAGTTTAGTAATTAAATGTCTCCCCCAACGTAGTTCAGCAGGACTTTTACCTGTAGCAGTGCAGGGTGTAGAATGCTGGCAGAGTAAAAAATCTGCCAATCTGTGATGCCAGTCACCTGTGACAATGTGCCTGAGTGCCTCCTTTGTTGTCCTCACCATACGTTCCGGTTGTCCATTAGAAGATGGATGAAATGGTGCAGATGTTGCATGTCTGATGAGATTAGCTCTAAGAAAAGCCTGAAATTCAGCAGCAGTGAATTGGGCCCCATTATCAGAAACCAAAACACCAGGCAACCCATGTGTTGCAAAGAGTTTTCTCAGCACCTGGATGGTCCTAGCAGTAGTTATGTTAGGAACTAGAATTACTTCCAGCCATTTTGAGTGGCTATCCACTACTATCAGGAAAATTTGCCCCTGAAAAGGCCCAGCGTACTCTATGTGAATCCTAGACCAGGGAGTGTGCATTTCCTCCCACCTAAGAAATGGGACCTGCAAAGGCATGCAGCCTGCCTTAGGCCCGCGATAAACTCCGAAGCTGTCTCCCCGGGTAGCTGCACTCTATGGTCGAATTTGAATTGCCATGCCATCTCTGACATCTTGAGCTGGAAGTGCCCGGTTAGCTTCTACTTAAGGTCTGTGTATGAGACTGCTTCGATGGGCGTTGGTACAAAAATGTTCTCTGCTAGGTCGAAAGTTGCTGGGCCACATATGCAAAGCAATATGGTGGCCTTCAGGCCTTCCTCCGCAATTTGATTTGCAGTCAGGTAGTTCTCTACTTGCGAAAGGTAAGATGGCCATTCTTCCAGATGCTTCACATCAAACTCTGTTAATTTGCCGACCTTCGGCATCTTCCTTCAGATTCCTGCATTTTTCGGATCCTGCTTCTAGGCTCAGGGAATGCATCCTCTGAGCACGCGGCTGCTAGTGTGGCTTACTGGGGGGGGGATGCCTCTTCCCTCCGGCATGTACTGCCGACCCTCATTGACTTCAGCCCTTAATCAGCAAAGCAGGATCCCATTCTCATCACCACTGTTAGGTCGTGGGCTCTTGGGAGCAGGAAAGATGACACGAGGCTGAGTACAAAATAACTCATGCTTTTATTCTTGCTGGAACTGTACTGAAGGCTTGGGCTGCAACCAGGCACAATATATAGAATAGCCCCTAGGTGGCAGCCAATAGGGTTGAACCCACTCTTGCCACCTGGGCTAACCAATTGTAGGACCGGAGACAGCCTCTCCAGCAACGCACATGGTGTAACACCACAAGCCCGATACATAGCATTGAATATACACACTTTTTTTGGCAGGGTAATGTCTCTGCTTTTTAGTGTGCTGTCTAGAATTTCTATGGCTTTCCTCCCCAGGAGAAAGTGCCTTTCAATTTCTTGGCTGCAGTTCCCATCTGCAGTGATCTAGGAGCCCAGGAAAATAAAATCTGTCACTACCTCCATTTCTTCCCATCTATTTGCCAGGAATTGAGAGGGCCGGATGCCATGATCTTGGTTTTCTTAATGTTACGTTTCAACCAAAGTTTTGGACTCTCCTTCTTCACCCGCAACAAGAGGCTCTTTAGTTCCTCTTCACTTTCTGTAATTAGAATGGTATCATCTGTATATCTTAGGTTGTTAATATTTCTCCCGGCAATCTTAATTCCAACTTTGGATTCATCTAGCCCTGCCTTTCTTATGATGTGCTCTGCATATAAGTTAAATAGGCAGGGCAACCGTATACAGCCTTGCCGGACTCCTTTCCCAATTTTGAACCAATCAGTGGTTCCGTGTCCAGTTCTCACTTTTCTTTCTTGACCCGCATATAGGTTTCTCAAGAGACAAATAGGATGGTCTGGTACTCCCATCTCTTTTAGAACTTGCCACAGTTTGTTGTGATCCACACAATCAAGGCTTTAGCATAGTTAATGAAGCTGGAACTTCATAGTTAACTCATAGTTAATGAGTTCTGGAACTCCCTATCTTTCTCCATGATCCAGTCTATGTTAGCAATTTGATCTCCAGTTCCTCTGCCTCTTCAAAATCCTGCCTGTACTTCTGGTAGCTCTCGATCCACATACTGCTGGAGTCTAGCTTGTAGGATTTTAAGCATAACTTTACTAGCATGTGAAATGAGTGCAATGGTGCAATAGTTTGAACATTATTTGGCACTGCCTTTCTTTGGAATTGGAATGTAAACTGATCTTTTCCAATCCTGTGGCCACTTTTGAGTTTTCCAAATTTGCTGGCAAATAGAGTGTAGCACTATTACTGCATCGTCTTTTAAGATTTTGAATAGCTGGAATACTGTCACCTCCACTAGCTTTGTTGTTGCTCAGTTTTTCTAAGGCCCACTTCACTTCACATTCTAGGATATCTGGCTCAAGGTCAGTGACCACCTCATTGTGATTATCAGGGTTGTTAAGCTCATTCTTTTATAGTTCTTCTGTGTAATTTTGCCACCTCTTCTTAATCTCTTCTGTCTCTGTTAGGTCCCTGCCATTTTGGTCATTTATCATGCCAATTTTTGCATGCAACATTCTCTTCATCTCTCCAATTTTCTTGAAGAGATCTCTGGTTCTCCCTATTCTATTTTTTTCTTCTCTTTCCTTGCACTGTTCATTTAAGAAGGAATTCTTTTCTCTTCAAGATATTCTCTGGAATCCTGCGTTCAATTGGGTGTATCTTTCTTTTTCCCCTTGCCTTTCGCTTCCCTCCTTTCTTCAGCTATTTGCAAAGCTTCCTCAGACAGCCATTTTGCTTTCTTGCATTTATTTTTCTGGTTTTAGTTCCTAGCTCTTGTACAATGTTGTGAACCTCTGACCATAGTTCTTCAGGCACTCTGTCTATTAGATCTAATTCCTTAAATCTATTTGTCACCTTCAATGTATATTCAACAGGGATATGATTTAATTCATACCTGAGTGGCCTAGAGCTTTTCCCTACTTTCTTCAGTTTAAGCCTAAACTTTGCAACAAGAAGCTCATGGTCGGAGCCACAGTCAGCTCCTGGTCTTGTTTTTACTGACTGTATAGAGCTTCTCCATCTTTGGCTGCAGAGCACATAGTCAATCTGATTTCTGTGTTGACCGTCTGGTGATGTCCATGTGTAGAGCCGTCTCTTGGGTTGTTGGAAAAGTGTTTGCTATGACCATCGTATTCTCTTGACCAAATTCTATCAACCTGTGCCCTGTTTCATTTTGTACTCCAAGGCCAAACTTGCCTGTTATTCCGGTGTTTTATAATATATGAAATGTTAAAATAGTTGGTTGATGTAGCTTTTATTAAAATATAAATGAAATATAAGTTGGTTAAAAAGGATTTTATATCTAGATATTAGGGACGCAGTGGCTCAGTGGGTTAGGACACTAAGCTTGTCGATCAGATGGTGGGTCAAATCCCAAGTGCCGGGTAACAGAGTGAGCCCCTGTTACTCATCCCAACCTCTGCCAACCTAGCAGTTCGAAAGCACATAACAATGCAAGTAGAAAAATAGGGACCACTACGGGGGAAAGATAACAGCGTTCCATGCACCTTTGGTGTGTAGTCATTCCGGCCACATGACCACGGAGATGTCCTCGGACAAGCGCTGGCTCTTCTGCTTTGAAATGGAGATGAGCAGCAGCCCCTAGAGTTGGAAACGACTAGCACGCATGTGCGGGGGAACCTTTACCTTTTTTATCTAGATATTATAAAATAGATAAAAAGTATAGTATTTTTTATAATGCATGATGTAAATTATTGGGAGGATGTACATAAATGGGAAAATTGGGACAGTTAGATGACTAATATGAAGAAATTATGACTGATAAGAATTCAATTGAATATAAAGTACAAAAATTATAAAAGTAAGATGTATGCTCAACTAATGGTATGATGGTTATGAAAATAATATAAGCTGAAAAAAAGTGATATAAAGAGATTATTATTATTTGTATAAATATAAAAAACGCCTATATCTAATCATTTATACATTGAAAGAATTATGTTTTGGCTAAGGTTGAAGAAGGAGAATACAAATGGGAGAAGGAAAAATCAAAGAAATGTATCATTAATTAATATATTAATTATGGAATTATCAAATTTAATAATTATTGATTGTTAATTAATCATTATTGTCCTTTTTCCCCTTGTTAAAATATAAACCAAAACAACACGCTGTACACCAGAAGATTGTTATAGTTAAAAACTAATAAAATATCTATGAAAAGAAAACAATTCAAAAAGTTTCACAAGTCTTAAACCACCATGGTATTTACTTTCAAGTAATGTGATACATAAAGTGGTTCCTTGTTTCATACAGAGACCAAACAAGCCAATTGACCAACTTGATTAGATCTCAGTACTTTTATTATGAAATAATATGGTTATAGGGAAAAAAATCTAGTCATTATAATCATATCCACGTCCATTTTTTGGAAATACATGGGAAATAAAATACAATTTTCTATCTACTGAGAAAGTGTCTAGAGAAATATATACCCTAACCCTAACCTTCCTGAAGGGAGGAGTTGAAACAGTTTATAGCCAGGATGTGAAGGGTTTGTAAATAGTAGAGCACACTTTCATTCATTCCAGATATTGAAATGCAAAAGCACCTGTAGTTTACATAAAACATTATAAGATGAATTAGGTTGCTATTTTCTTGCTCCTGAAATATATCATTATTAAGTTAAACTGGATATAGGAATGCTATCCTGCGCTGCACTCTGTCTCTTTCTTCATAAGCTATAATAAAATATTCTTTGCAATGAACCAAAAGCCCCATCCCAAGTAATTATGCCTATAAAAAGCTCTGCTGGATCCATTCAGTAATCTGTCTGATCCAGGATTCCATGTTACACCAGTGGCACAATATTCAATCTGGAAGCTTTTACTCATGGAGATGAAAGCAATAACCTTGCTTGAGTGTTGCTGTCCAACATCTAATATTTATCCTTATGAAAAAAAATATTGGAACAGACGTAATCATCATAAAAAGCTTAGATTTTCTTTTTAAAATGTTTTAAAAATGTTTTGATGTAATTTCTTGATGTTAAAATATTTTTTTCTTTTTCTTTACCTTAAATAGTTTATCTTTTTAAGTGGCTTTATGTCTGTATGTTGGGAAATAGATCATTAAAAGTATTTGGTTTTCAAGCAAAAAAAAATATTATTTGTATTTTTTAAAAAAATAGCACCAATGCTAATTCCTGGTAGAACACAGACAGAATTGGTTGAGTTTTATTTCTTTTCTATTCTAAATAAATGATATTCCATAAATATGAATTCCATTATTTGGTTTATAATTCAGTATTCACAAAGCATTCCTATTAAGCAATAGATTAATCCTTTGGTTAGAATTAGAACCCTGCTTCTTAGATAGTATTGTTTCAACTCACTTAGTTTTTAATTTTAAACATTTTAACATAACTTTTAGGTTTTCAGGACTCTGTTATTATACCCTGCAGCAATAACATGGAATTGCAATAATCCTTCAGTGTTTTTTTCCTGGCCTGATTTACTATGAAGACTGGACAATATGTATTGTTCTTTTCAACCATTCTGCTCATTTGAGGAGCTTAAATGAGGGGTGGATGAGGGAAGTTCAAGCTGAGACATTAAAGCTGTTATGTATTGATGGAAATTCATATGGGCAGTTATAAATGGTTAATTGTTGCATTCATTCAAATTCTTAACTGTCTACTACTTTGAAAGCTTGTGTTTTGAGCAGGAAAGTTGCTTTAATTACATTGGCTGCCACCTATCGGCGGTCTGTATAAATAGATGTCAAAGCTGTTAGAGCCGCTTCTATTTTAACTCAATAAACATACTGTTACTTTTCTCTTACACCTCGTCAATGCCTCAACGATCCCAGTACACAACAATGGCAAATCCAACTACTTTTCCACCCTCATCGCGTCCGCAGATAATCGCCCGGCTGCCTTGTTCAGGGTGACTCGCTCCCTACTGAACCAAGAGGTGAGGGAGGAACCCTTGCAGGGTCGAGCCGAGGAATTCGGACAATATCTGCTGGATAAAATTGCTCGGATTCGAACCGGCCTGGACTCCAACTGGGCTGAGTTGGAAGAACAAGACATGGACAGTCTTGTCGACGTCATCTGGGAGGAATTTGATCCTGTGACTCCTAAGGAAGTGGACAGGATTATGAGGAGGTTGAGCTCCTCCACATGCTTACTGGACCCGTGCCCTTCCTGGCTGGCTTATGCGGCTCGAGAGGGGACACGAGGCTGGTTCCTGGCAGTCATCTCTGCTTCTCTGAGTGAGGGTCACTTCCCCACCGCCTTGAAGGAGGCGGTGGTGAGACCTCTCCTCAAGAAGCCCACCTTGGACCCATCCTCATTGAATAACTTTCGTCCAGTCTCCAATCTTCGCTTCCTTGCGAAGGTTGTTGAGAGCATGGTGGCGCACCAACTTCCTCAGGTCCTGGATGAAGCGGTTTATCTAGACCCGTACCAATCGGGCTTCAGGCCGGGCTACAGCACGGAGACGGCATTGGTCGCTCTGATGAATGATCTCTGGAGAGCCCAGGACAGGGGCCATTCCTCTGTCCTAGTCTTATTAGACCTTTCGGCGGCTTTCAATACCATCGACCATGGTATCTTGCTGCGACGCCTCAGGGGACTGGGAGTGGGAGGCACGGTTCTGCGTTGGTTCTCCTCCTTTCTCCAGGGTCGCTCGCAGTCGGTGCTGGCAGGGGGACAGAGGTCGACCCCGAGGCCTCTCGTTTGCGGAGTCCCTCAGGGGTTGGTCCTCTCACCTCTCCTGTTCAACATCTACATGAAACCGCTGGGTGAGATCATTCGCAGCTTTGGAGTAGGGTACCATCAGTATGCTGATGACACCCAGCTTTTCATCTCAACTCCAAACAACATCAGTGATGCCATCGACGTGATGTCCCGCTGCCTGAAAGCGGTCCGGGAATGGATGGGGAGGAACAGGCTTCAACTGAACCCGGGCAAGACTGAATGGCTGTACGTACCGGCAAGCCAGGATACTCAGAGCATCCCATCCCTTAACATCGGGGATGAGTTACTACCCCCTGTTGATAGGGCCCGCAACCTGGGTGTCCTCCTAGACTCACAGCTCTCCCTGGAAGATCACATAGGAGCTGTGACCAAGGGGGCCTTCTCCCGGGTTCGACTGGTGCGCCAACTACGGCCTTATCTGGACCTGGATGCCTTACGTACAGTCACCCTTGTGACCTCTCGCCTAGACTACTGTAACGCTCTCTACATGGGGCTGCCCTTGAGATCCACTCGGAAGCTTCAACCGGTGCAAAGTGCAGCGGCACGAACACTTTTGGGAGCCTCCCGATACTCCCATATCACACCTCTCCTCCGTGCACTGCACTGGCTTCCGGTTGCCTTCCGAGTAAAGTTCAAGGTGCTAACAATGACATACAAAGCCCTACATGGCATGGGTCCGGACTACCTACGGGAGCACCTTCTGCCAATGTCAACACCCCACCGCCCTGTGCGCTCCCACAGAGAGGGCCTCCTCAGGGTGCCACCGCTCAAGGAATGTCGGCTGGTGGCCCCCAGGGGGAGGGCATTCTAAGTGGGTGCGCCAGCCCTCTGGAACTGCTTACCAACTGAAATCCGGATGGCCCCCGACCTCCGCACCTTCCGGCGCGACTTAAAGACTTACCTATTCCAGCAGTCCTGCCTGGCCTGATAGCTCTGATAGCTCTAATTGGGGTCCCAGTTTGTTTTGTTTTGATTATTGTTTTTCAATACTGTTTCATTATGTTGCCTATCTTACTCTGTACACCGCCCCGAGTCCCTCGGGAGAAGGGCGGTTTATAAAAACAAATAAACAAATAAATAAATAAATAAATAAATAAATAAATAAATAAATAAATAAATAAATAAATAAATAAAGATGGGATGTGCTACTAAGGAAGAAAGAGCCAAGAGTCACTAGATTTAAGGACAGGCATCAGTGTCCCCCTCTGCCTGGCAGAAAGCCACGCTAGAAGCATCCATATCCTAAGGGACCTGTCCCTAGGATTAACACAGAAGCTCTTAGCAGCACAAGGCTAGTAACAGTAAGCCATGGCAAAGGTTGGCAAGTTGTCAGAGTTTGACATATCGCATGCAGAGCGATGGAACTCGTACATCTCACGAGTCGAAAATTACCTAAGAGTGAACCAAGACATGGAAGAAGGCTTAAAGACTGCAACACTACTATGCATGTGTGGCCAGACAATGTTTGACATAGCTGAAAATTTAGTCACCCCAGCAAGTTTGGAGTCACTTACCTATGCTCAAGAGAAAATGTAAAGAGCATTTCGAACCAAAGCTCTCCATCATTGCCTGGAGACACTCATTTGAACAGAGGGAACAGCAACTTAGAGAGAAAGCTGCTGAATTTGTGGCCACTCTGAGACAGGCATCCAGTCTCTGTAACTTCCAGACTTAGAGGTTCGGCTCAGGGACCGACTGGTATGCGACCTGAGAAACAGGGACTTACAGCAGAGGCTGTTTGTGAAGGAGATTTTGATTTTCTAGCATGCCTTGAAAGAAGCAATGGCAGAAGAGGCTGCCAGGGGAACCATTAAAGCCTTACAGCCCTCCAAGATTGTCCCCAACCAGATATCTGTCCACCATGAAGACTCCAAAAAAGCCAACAACCTGGACATGGACAATGAGATTGACCATTTGCAGAAGCTACCAGAAAGAGGACAGCTGCTGCTTGAGAAGGCAGTTCCCTTCACTAGCAGTGCGGGCTGTAGAGGTCGACACCAGCACTCTGAGTGCAGGTTTTGTACGGCAGTGTGCCGAGCACGTGGCAAACAAAACCACATCACCATTGTCTGTAAAGGTCACCAGAAGGAATCTCTACCATAAGACTTCCCCAGGAAAGGTAGAGAGGCCCCAGGGCAAAACAGAAAAGGATATTGCTCCAGTATAAGGAGCATTTTGAGAACAGGAGCCCATCGCTCCCGTAAAGAAAAGCTTAGGCTAAAAGTCAAGCTTCAATGAATTTCTTGCTCAAAGTAATTGTACACTGGGTCAGCCCTGTCCATAGTTTCTTGAAGAACTTTTAATTACATGTGCAGTCACAGTGGCAAAAGAGTCAGACTCAAGCTATCAAATCTATGGTTGACAGATTTTCAAAACTCCCACATAGCGGTAAAAGGGGAAGCTACACATAAACTACAATTCAAAGAGTTTGAGGGTTCCCTCGATGTCATGGTAGTCGAGGGACAGCACACAGGCCTCATCAGTTTAGACTGGTTTGATGCCCTGAGCATCCATGTGACTGGCATCAACAGAATGCAAGCAGCAAATCTGACGACTGTCTGCCAGGAATATGCTGATGTTTTTAGCTCTAGCTTAGGCCAGGGCTTTTCAACCAGTGGTATGGGTACCACCTGTGGTACATTGGCACCTGGCAGGTGGAATGTGACCATCCTAGAAAAGTGGTAGCGGGGAAGGGGCATGAGCTGAACCAGTGGCAGCCCTGCAGAAGCCTGAGCAAGAAATAGCTGGGGCTACAGGACTGTCAGGGCTTAGCTGAAGCACTGGGATCAGCATTGCTTTCAAGCTGTTTGGCACTTTGGGCCTGTCAGGGCTCAGTGGAAGCACCAGGATCAGTGCCAGGCTCCAGCTGGAGCTTGGTGTGATTCCGGCATGTCTGCTGAGCCCAGAAGAAGTGCCAATCAGCTGGAATATTGCAGCATCCACAGGGTCTTGGGATTTACATTCAGATCTGGCAACTGATTCATATTTATGATGGTCACAGTGTCCCAGGGTCATGTGAATTTACCAAAACCTGCTGCAACCACCCAGCAGAGGGGAGGAATAAAAACCAAACACCCCATACCCCACCCCTGCTGCCAATCCTCAACAGAAATGCTCACAACAATGAAAACCTCAGACAGGAGGAAGAGAGCTGCCGGGCAAACAGGCAGGTGTCTTGCTCAGCTGTGGCTTGGGGGGCACTTATTTCAGTGCCACTGTAACTTTGAACAGTCACTAAGCGAACTGTTGTAAGTTGAGGACTACCTGTATTTCATCACATTTTTTTCCTTTTTGGGGGGATGTCATCAAGTTTTTGACACCTTACTAGGTGACTGGTGGTACTGGGATGTTGCCATATCCTAAAAGTGGTACAATGGGTGAAAAGGTTAAAAAGCCCTGGCTTAGGCAAGTACAAGGGAGCTCAAATTGCCTTCCACCTTGATCCAACCATAACCCCAATCAGGATCAAGCCTCACAGAGTGCCTTTTGCTCTTAAACCTAAGATTGATGCAGAGCTAGATAAGTTGGTGCAGCAAGGTGTGCTGCAACCGGTAGGTAGCAGTTTGTGGGAAACTCCCATAGTCACACCTCTTAAACCCAACAGTGAGGTCCACATCTGTGCAGATTATAAGTGTGCTATTAATAAAGCACTTCAGCAGTATGCATATCCGGTACCTGTAGTCAGGCATATCTTAGCATCACTACAGGGAGGTCGCATATTTGCCAAATTAGACCTGGCACAGGCATACAAGCAAAAGCCCATGGATGATGCCATGGCAGAAGCTCAAACAATAGTGACCCATAGGGGGGCATTCAGGGTTTGTCACCTGCAGTTTGGGGTAAGTGTGGCTTCAGGTCTTTTGCAGAGTGTGATGGAATGCATGCTCAAAAATATTCCAGGTGTGTGTCCTTATTTCGATGATATCCTTATAGATGGGGAGTCAGCAGAAATATTGGCTGAACGGCTCAGAGCCATCCTTCAGTGCTTCTGTGAAGCGGGGCTGAAGCTCAAGAGGGACAAATGCCAAATAGGTGTGAACACTACAGAGTTCCTTTTTGGTTCTAAGAGAAAAAATAAATGTACAAAATATCCAACTGATGGCAATTTAACAAACAACAGCATTTATTCAACTTTGTACATATTCACAGGAGAGGGGGAGGATAAGATTTTTTGATAAACAAAAAAACAATATGTAAGCAAGCAAGCCCCTTCATGGATTACTGCCTTGTCATGGTGAAGGGGCTTGCATAGTTCAATGAAGCTATGAGCTATGCCAGGGGTCTTCAAACTTGGCCCTTTTATGGCTTGTGGACTTCAACTCCCCGAATTCCTCAGTCAGGCATGCTGGCTGAGGGATTCTGGGAGTTGAAGTCCACAAGTCATAAAAGGGCCAAGTTTGAAGACCCCTGAGCTATGCCATGCAGGGCCACCCAAGATGGACAGGTCATAGCAGAGAGTTCTGACAAAACATGATCCACTGGAGAAGAAAATGGCAACCTATTCCAGTATCCTTGCCATGAAAACCCCATGGACAGTACCAAAAGGCAAAATGATATGACGCTGCAAGATGAGACCCTCAGGTTGGAAGGTGTCCAATATGCTACTGAGGAAGAGCAGAGGGCTAGTACTAGTAGTGCCAGAAAGAATGAAGTGACTGGGCCAAAGAAAGGCAGTGCCAAAGAATGTCCAAACTATCGCACCATTGCACTCATTTCACATGCTAGTAAAGTTATGCTTAAAATCCTACAAGCTAGACTCCAGCAGTACGTGGATCGAGAACTACCAGAAGTACAGGCAGGATTTTGAAGAGGCAGAGGAACTAGAGATCAAATTCCCAACATACGCTGGATCATGGAGAAAGATAGGGAGTTCCAGAAAAACATCTACTTCTGCTTCATTGACTATGCTAAAGCATTTGATTGTGTGGATCATAACAAACTGTGGCAAGTTCTTAAAGAGATGGTAATACCACACCATCTTATTTGTCTCTTGAGAAACCTATATGCGGGTCAAGAAGCAACAGTGAGAACTGGACATGGAACTACTGATTGGTTCAAAATTGGGAAAGGAGTCCGGAAAAGCTGTGTACTGTCGCCCTGCCTGTTTAACTTATATCCAGAGCACATCATGAGAAAGGCAGGGCTAGATGAATAAAAAGTTGGAATTAAGATTGCTGGGAGAAATATAAACAATCTAAGATATGCAGATGATACCACTCTAATGGCAGAAAGTGAAGAGGAATTAAAGAGCATCTTTTCGCAGGTTAAGAAAGAGTGTGCAAAAGTTGTGTTGAAACTTAAGATTAAGAAAACCAAGATCATGACATCTGGCCCTCTCAATTCCTGGCAAATAGATGGGGAAGAAATTGAGGTAGTGATAGATTTTGTTTTCCTGGCCTCCTCAGATGGGGACTGTAGCCAAGAAATTAAAAGACGCTTCCTCCTGGGGAGGAAAGCCATGGCAAATCTAGACAGCACACTAAAAATCAGACACATCACCCTGCCAACAAAAGTGTGTATACTTAAGGCCATGGTTTTCCCAGTTGCAATGTATGGGTGTGAAAGTAAGAGCATAAGAAAGGCTGAGCACCAAAGAATTGAGGCCTTTGAACTATGGTGCTGGAGAAGACTCCTGTGAGTCCCTTGGACTGCAAGGTGATCAAACCGGTCAGTCCTAGAGGAGATCAACCCTTAGAAGGCCAGATCCTGAAGTTGAAACTCAAATACTTTGGCCACCTAATGAGAAGGAAGGACTCACTGGAGAAAAGCCTAATGCTGGGAAAGATTGAGGACAAGAGAAGAAGGGGACAACAGAGAATGAGGTGGCTGGATGGAGTCACTGAAGAAGTAGGAATGAGTTAAATGTAGTCCATAAGATGGTAGAGGACAGGAAGGCCTGGAGGAACATTGTCAATGGGCTTGCGATGGGTTGGACATGACTTTGCAACTAACAACAACAAGCATGCAAGAATATTATCTGTGATTTGGGCTAGGAGATGTTGCAAAACATGAAACCTGTATTGTGGACCAAATTATC
The DNA here is from genome assembly GCF_964194415.1 of Vipera berus. Classification (NCBI taxonomy): domain Eukaryota; kingdom Metazoa; phylum Chordata; class Lepidosauria; order Squamata; family Viperidae; genus Vipera; species Vipera berus. The sequence goes on along the minus strand of NC_138205.1, from coordinate 25,619,984 downwards.
TTTCTCAAAATCTTTTTCTTTTACAAAAAAAGCACTGCATAGAACCTTTATGGGACTGAAATTTGGGCATGGGATTCAAAAGATGTTGTTAATTTAGAGAAATAGGATAGCTGGAATAACTTTCTCAGGAACATTCAATATCTGCCCCAGATTGTCCCTGTTGTATTTTTAATCTTTATCAGATTTTACTTGAAATTCTAAAAGTAATTGAAGAAATGTTACATTTTATCGTTAACATTACTATGGGAAATTTTGTGGTTTGGTGTTCCACAGAAATATTTTATTTTCATTGGAGAAGCTTTGGGGCCAAAAAATAATAATCATGATTGGCTCTTTCAACATAATGCCAGGATAGATGCGTATTTAATTCATCTTTTTTTTCTTGGAGTTTGATGAGCAATAGTAGATGATAATCATTTATTTACTTATTTTGCAATTTATCCATTCATTTCAGCATGAGAATTATGATCAGTCTCTAGAGAATGATTCCTTCAAACAGAGCAGAAAATAAGGGTGATATAATTATTGTTTCCTTTCAATTCTTTTTAACAGAGAGTTAGAACCTATAAAATGGTGGAAAAACACAGGTGAATTTGTATTGTCACTTTTCAATCATATTTCAAGACAACAACAGATGTATTGGTAAGTATAATACTTAAGAAAGCAGAATTTTAGCTATGAATTATTGCTCATAAAGAAGACTATAATGTATAATTGCATGAAAATATATTTTTGGACTGAACATGACTTTTAGCTAGGGTAATCTATAAAGGATCTTGCTACTTTTCACAGATCTAGAGATCAGCTTTATGACCTGAGATTTGATCTAAGTAAAAAAAAAAATACCCTGTTAAAATATATATTATTAGAAGTATATGTGTTTGTTCTTAAGCATTGCCCTTACTTAAATCTAAGAAGAATAAATTTAGATAAAATGATTTATTAAGAAAAAATATATCAACTATTTCACCCCTTATACTATAGTAATTATGCATTACTGTCATAATGCAGAAAAGAACCCTTTGAAAGTATTTCAAAGTACTTTTGTTTGTAGTTTTTACATATTTTTTTAAAAAATGATTCAGTGATCTGATTGAAATATCAATATTAATTTAATTTGACACATCTTACATAAATGCTTAAGTCATTTACTTCTTTATCCTACAATTGGACACCCATCTACGTAACTATGAGCTTCAGTGAATTCAGGGAGATATTTCAACTGACATATGTGGGAATTCTAGGAGGTTTATATGGTAATATCCAACAACATTGTGTATGCTTGTGAGTGAGAGGTGGGTGGAGGCAGATAGGCACAGAAGCAGAGCCAGTAAAAGACACAGGCTGAGGCAGAATACAGAATGGCTTGCCTTCAGCATTTCTGGGTGCTTCATCCCTGGAGGTCTTTAAGAAGAGACTGAACAGCCATTTGTCTGAGATGGCATAAGGTCTACCGCTTGAGCAACGAGTTGGACTCCAGCTCTGTCGTAACTTCTTTCCTCTCCCCCCACCCATGTAGCTATAAATGTTTTCTGTTGAATTATAGTTGCTTAAATAACTAATTCCTCAGTTATTTTGATGAAATTGAAAATACCAACAGACAAGTATTGCTCCTTAAAACACATATGTACAGATTTTATTGTTAGTTTGCAATATTATTAATTTATGTAGGGGGAAATGGTGAGAAAGAGACAAAAAGAGAAATGTATGTACATTTTAAAGTATATATTTAATACAGTTTTCATTAATATTATATATATATATAATTTACACAAATATATGAACTGTCCGGTGTGACTACAGCCTGTTCGATGGCCTTTGAGATAAGGCTGAAAACAGGAATTAAAGATTTGCCCCATGTTTGGGGCCTAGCAAGGTAATCTAAATAGTTAACATTTGACTCATATCTCCCCTTGCAGAAAACTAACAGAGAGCGAGAGAGAACCTGTGGCTCAAGAGGTAAAAATACTGCCTAATATGCAATCAGCCCAGGTTCGAATCTCAGAAGGGTATGACTGACTGATGAAGACTAAAGAGTCAGAAATGCATCTTAGTCTCCCTTAATTCTTTGTTAGTAATTTACACAAATATATGAACTGTCCGGTGTGACTACAGCCTGTTCGATGGCCTTTGAGATAAGGCTGAAAACAGGAAGTAAAGATTTGCCCCATGTTTGGGGCCTAGCAAGGTAATCTAAATAGTTAACATTTGACTCATATATATATATATATATATATATATATATATATATATATATATATATATATATATATATATATATATATATATATATATATATATATATATATATATATATATATATATATATATATATATATATATATATATATATATATATATATATATATATATATATATATACAAACCAGCTGTAGCACATCAACATTTTTTATCACTTCTGTTACTTTTATTCTTACTATTAAAATGTTCTCTTTCTATTAAATGTCACTTTTGTCAATATAATCCACTCTGACAGAGAGGGATAGATAAACTTTGTTATATATAAAATATAAAAAAGGCAATAATAATAATAATTGTATATAAGTTTTTAAAAATGTGATAGTCGCTTTTTCATTTTAATAATATATTCATTCAATAGATTGCATATGTCACTATTACTAAATCTGTATCCCTGTTCATTTCCTCTACTAATTTCCTATGATATTCTCTTTCTGTCTAGAAAGAGTCAGAGAGAACAAATGGCCAACCAATCCACTGTGACAGAATTCCTTCTGATGGGATTATCTGATGATCATGATATGCAAATTCTGGATTTTGCAATATTTCTTGTCATTTACTTATTAGCCTTAATTGGAAATTTCCTTCTTGGTGTTGCTGTGATCCTAAACCAGAACCTTCATGCTCCGATGTATTTCTTTTTGGTAAATTTGTCATTCTCTGATGTTTGCTTCATCTCAACTACGATCCCTAAAGCCATGGCTACTTCTTTGACAAATAACAGGGAGATCTCCTATGTTGGATGTGCTGCTCAGGTCTTTTCAGTTTTGACTTTTACAGGTACTGAGCTTGCCTTACTGACTGTCATGGCTTATGACCGCTATGTGGCCATCTGCCACCCTCTGCAATATACACAAATGATGAACTGGGATGCCTGTTTACAAATGGCAGCTGCTTCCTGGATAAGTACCTTGATTGATGCTTTGCTGCACACCACCCTCACTTTCAGATTAAATTTCTGCAAATCCAATATAATTGAGCAGTTTTTTTGTGATGTTCCTCATCTACAAAATATTTCTTGTACTGATACAAGAATTAATCAGATTCTGATTTTCATTCTAGCACTTATTATAGACACATTTTGTAGTGGGCTCATTTTAATTTCCTATGGCTACATCTTCTCTGTTGTTCTAAAAGTCCCTTCAGTTAAAGGCAGATATAAAGCTTTCTCCACATGTATTCCCCACATAATTGTCTTTTCTTTATTTTTTATCTCTGCTATCTTTGCATATATGAGGCCCCAAAGTATTTCCTCCCACACTTTGGACTTGCTCTCAGCTCTTCTCTACACAGTTTTGCCCCCACTTCTCAATCCCCTTATTTATAGCTTCAGGAACAAGGACATCCAAAAGGCCATGTGGACAATGCTTAAGAAGTAAAAGCAGAAAAAGCAGATCTGGATAATTGCATTCATTGTTCAAAATCTCTCTTTAGCAGAATATTATGCTTTACTACTTATCTGGGTTATGTAAATAACAGTTTAAACAATATCAGTTTATATCATCTGATAGATTCTTGGTACTGGGGAAAATTAAAAACTATTAAATTTTAAAATTGCAAGTGACAGAAATCCCGATCTAACTTTAACTGAGATGCTTATTCTGTCCAATGACAACTCTCTCTTCTTTTTTCCCCCAGATTCTAAGTATCTACTTTTTCAGAACTCAGTCATGTGATTATTAAAAAAAAACCACACTAAAAACTAAAAAAATAAAATAAAACAATTTGTTATTCTTTTCTTTTCTAGGAGCTAAAAGTCCTACCCAAATAAATTTGGAACATATATATAATCATAAAAATTCCATCTGAATCCATTCAGTAATATTTGAAAGCTTTTATTCATGCCCATGATAACAGGACATATTTGTCCTTTGGAAAACATTGTAACAGAATAAATCAAATTTAACAGATTTTCTTTTAAAATGCTACAAATTACTTTTTAAAGTCTTTTCTCTATGTATTTTCTTGTTAATTTTTTGTAATGTAATTTCTTTCACCCTTGTTGTGTAGTGGGTTTTGACGAGTATGAATGATGCCAGGCTGGGGAGTACAATCAAACAGCTCTTTATTAGGTGACCATAACTGTACCGAGGGTTAGGGGATACTTGCATTCTTTATATACCTTTCTGAGTAAACAGCCAACCAATCAGATTGAACTTAAATCTCCTGCCATAATTGACTCCTGCCAAAATGGTTACAGTTCAAATGCATTCTGGTAGTGACCGTTATACAGTGCTTAGGTGTTTCTTTAAACCTTAATACACAACACCCCTTCCCCTTTTAAGGATTAAACAATATAATCTATGCAAAACATATTTACATTTCCACTTCCACATTCCGGATTAATGTGAAGGATTGATCCCCCCCTCAAGATTATAAACAGCAAACCCTTATGTAAGGATTTTCTCACTCCAACCACCATTTGTTTATGAGTGTTTGACCCCACTCAAGGTAGTGACTTCTAAGCAAGGTGAGGGTTGCTCATACTGACCCTGGCAACCCAATTTCGATGTCAGTTGTGATGTACCATTAATGGTACACACTGACCCCCAGATATAGATTAGGTGGACCCAATTTACAGAAATTAACAATAACAAGATGTGCCCAATGAAGACCATGATAACTTCTTCGTCTTAATTGACCACATAGTCAGCGAGGTAAGTGGGTGGCCTATGAAGCCGTGATGAACGTCTTAGTGGTTCTCTCCCCTGTTGGTCTAACAATTTGCTAGGCGTGCCCTGGAGGTCCAAGTTCTCCTGAACTGGAGAGTCAGTAAGGAAGCTCTGGCTGACTGTTTCTGGTAGGCCCACCCCAGAGTCAGACCCTGTGGCAGAGTTAGCACAGCAGTCATTGAAGGGTTGTTGATCCAAATAATCAGGAGTCTCCTGCTGCAGTTCTGCATCATTGTGGTCCTCCTCAGACATGAACTCCATTATTTGTTGGTGGCTCTGGTAGGGAGGATGTGAGCTAGCTTGTGTGCCTGCTTGAGCACTCAGTGAGGGGCCATTTTCCCTGAGGTCGCTTGGTGACTGTTCTGGAACTCTTTTTCATAACTGGTGTATATACCATTTAAACTGTCGACCCCCCTCCACCCCTACTACATAAGATAGGGGCCCGGTTTTGTCAACCACCACCCCTGGAATCCATAAATGTACCAGACCGTAGTTCCTGGCCCAAACCAAGTCACCAGGTTGTAGTCCCCTTGGGGGTTTGGGTTGAGCAGCCTCAGAGGCCACTCTGTAAGAGTGAAGTCTCTCCAGTTTGGTGATAAGGCGTCTGCCCCAATGGAGCTCTGCAGGACTCTTTCCAGTGGCTGTACATGGTGTGGAGCGTTGACACAATAAGAAGTCTGCTAACCTGTGATGCCAGTTACCAACGGTGATGTGCCTGAGTGCGTCCTTGGTTGTTCTCACCATCCTTTCTGCTTGACCGTTAGATGACAGGTGAAAGGGCACGGATGTGGTGTGTCTAATCATGTTTGCTCTTAAGAATGTCTGAAAGTCAGCAGCGGTAAATTGAGTTCTATTATCTGATAACAAAACGTCAGGGAGCCCATGACTGGCAAAAAGTTTCCTTAGCTCTTGGATTGTTCTGGCAGTGGTCATATTTTGGACTGGCACTACCTCTAGCCACTTTGAGTGGCTATCCACCACTATTAAGAAAAGCTGTCCTTGGAACGGACCAGCGTAGTCGATGGGATCCTGGACCAGAGTGTGTGTGTTGCCTCCCATTTGTGTACAGGTGCTTGGGGCATCTCAGGTCTGGACCTTTGACAAGTGTAGTATCCATGTACCTGATGTTCCACTGCCTTATCTAACCCAGGCCACCTTAGGTAGCTCCTTGCTAGCGCCTTCATGCGAACTATACCAGGGTGCCCCTCATGTAGTGACTGCAGAACTCTATCTCTCAATGTTGAGGGTATAATGACCCTACTACCCCACAATAGGCATCCTTTATGCACAGATAATTCATGTCTCCTAAGAAAATAAGCTTGGAATTCAGGGCCTGGACTTCTATCTTGCCACCCTGTGAAGACCCACGACAGAACTCTGCTTAGGATTTTTTCTGAGGTTGTCTCAGCAGCTATGTCCCCTGCATGGAGAGGGAACTCAGGTAGCTCTTGGATTGACAGTATCTGTGCAGCAGGTGCCTGATCTGGCTCGATGTTTGCTAGGGGTAGCCTACTGAGGCCATCAGCATGGCCCATTTCTTTCCCTGGCTTGTGAGTCATTTTAAAACTGTAAGCCGATAAGAATATGGACCATCTGAGCATCCTTGGGGAGAGTATGTGAGGGGTTTGCTTGTCAGCGGTAAATAAGCCTAATAGAGGCTTATGGTCAATAAACACTATGAAATTCCTAGCATACAGATTGTGCTGCCACCACGTGGCTGTTATTGGGAAATTACCAATATGCTAATTGGGTCTACCAGTGCCTTCCCCCTTTGTGATGTATTTCCTATCCTGCTCATGATGCTGCACTAGGATCCACCCCTTCTGGGTTGGACTTCCTCCTTCTCCTTGCTCCCTTGTGTTCCATCCTCCATTGTAACATCTGAACACAAGCCATGCGGACAGTAATCCTGTTACTGTCTTTCGACCTTAAAGCTCCGTCCAGATTCACCTGACCACACCTTCTCTGCTGTAACCACCTTCTACATGCAAAATAAAGGTATTTCAGATGAACCAGGTGCTTTATGAGTTCACTGTCTGGAAAGGGCCGTTAAATGTGATTAAATTTGCTTAAACAGACCAATAAGTGTCTTAACAAGGAATTATATTCGCAATACAACTGCCTGTACCAGAACAGTCGAAAGACAGTTATTAATTTTTACTGCCTGCAATCCATTGTGTATGCATGTTATCTGCAAAAGCTTAAGTGAAAAATCAGTGATCAATTTTACTGGCTGCATTGTGTGTGTTGTCTACAAGTAAGAAGTCAAGGATAACAATTATTCTTACTGGCTGCATGTGTTTACCTCAATCAAGTTTAAAGTCCAGTTAGAAATGTGTTTTAATTTCTAAAATCTGCAATTTAAAGTCTGTAACGTTTCTACAATCAAGTTTAACAGTCAGGAAATGCAATCTGAATTCCTTCTCTCTGCATCCTTCATGTGCATGTTGTTTTTAAGCAAGGCAGAGGTAACAAAGGATTTGGAGATAACATTCTGTGAACTCTTGTTTGAAAAGGCTAGTAAACATCTCATTGCCTCTCTGCCAGTTATTGCCTGCAATTTAGAATGACTGTTTGTTTGCAACCTTCAAGTTTGTGAAACCAAAAGAAAGTTTAAAGAAATTTCCTGCCTGCCTTTTCAAATAGTTTTTCTCTAGAAGTTTCAGAGATTTACCTTTGAAAACGAACTCTTCCTCTCTGGCTAAGCTATTAAGTGGCCATAAGGATAGACAATAAAACAATTTGTTGTCCTTGTAACCAGCTCTTGGTGGTTCACCCCACCTTAGGAATGCGAGCTATGCAACAGCTTGTAAGCTTGGATGTTATTATACAGAGAGAGAGGCATTCATTGATAGCCATTGTCTTTAGAGTTGAATTTTTCTCAAAAAAAATTCTGCCAGTTGCAAATGAAATCTATGACTAACCATGCAAGCATTTCTACAGAGATCATCCTGTGCTATTAGCCATTGTTTTTTAAAGTTGAGCTCCAACAAAAAAGTTTGCCAGTTAGCAATTTTTCCCCCTCTCTCTTTTGCAATAAAGATTGCTGAGCAACAACAATAAAAGAGTCATTAAGCAATTAGTTACCTAGTAACAGGCAGTGACTCCTGATGGCCAAACTGAAACGCTTAAACTGTCTGCAAATTTGAAATGCATATGAAAGCTTGTATACAGAGAGAGACTTTGATTCACACTTATAACAAGCTATGCAAACATTTTATTTGGATAAGCAAGTGATTTATCGTACTCTAGCTATAATCTAGGAACAAAGAGCAAATTAACCTTCGTCAGACACAGTTTAGCCTATGGTTGGTCTTCTTAATACAGACAGAAAGTCTCTCAAGAGTTCCAGACCAGCTATACAACTAGTGGTCATAAGAAGGAACATTTGCCTCACTTTACGTCCAAATTCGAGCTACAGACAATAACAGGCTTGCATCCAAACAGCGACCTCTAGTGGTCAAGAGGTGAAGTTCATTGAAGTACTCACCTACACAAGCAGCATTCCAGTGGCTGCTCAGCAATTAAAAGGCTTGTCCTCAGGCACGTGTACAGTGCCCCTAGTGGTCAAAGGGTGAACTTTCCTGAAGTCCCTAACCACACAAATGGTGCCCCTAGTGGCCAACAGGCGAACTTCCCTGAAGTTTCTGACCACACAGAAGATGCCCCCTGGTGGTCAAATAGCAAAGTTCACCAAATTTAATCAAAAATATCTAGGAAATTTTCTATATCTGTCCTAGCCATGGCGGAGTGTCTCATTGATTCCGAAGAGCCGGTTCAGCCAGACAACCCTGAATTGCATCAAGAAGTTGGAAGACCCAAGCGTACAATAAAACCAACCCAGAAACTCATAGAAATTTATGAGGCAAATAAAGATGAATTTTCCAGTAATCTGTCAAAGCTATGGGACAGAACTGCACACGGCATGATAATTTTGCTCAGTGTTGATGGTAATCCTGCGGTATTAAGAGACTCTATAGATCGCTTATCTGCAGCTTATGAACATTACCAGTGGCTGTCTACAAAATACATAGGTTTTTTGAATGACTCTAATGTAGACGATTCCTCAACAGAATTAATTAAAATTGAGGATCTGAACCAGCAAAGAGATCTCCTGGTGCAAGGGGCAAAGTATAAGGCAAAAAACCTATTGCTGACCTGCAAGAGACTAGATCTCATAGGTCCACATCAAGTAGACACACAGTAAACCATATTGCTGACCTGCAAGAGACTAGATCTCATAGGTCCACATCAAGTAGACACACAGTAAACCATATTGCTGACCTGCAAGAGACCAGATCTCATAGGTCCACATCAAGTAGACACACAGTAAACCGTATTGCTGACCTGCAAGAGACTAGATCTCATAGGTCCACATCTAGTAGACACACAGTACACTCAGCTAGATCCTCTCGCTCCAGGGCTTCAACAATACATGACAAGCTATTAGAAGCCCGTGCGCTTGCAGAAGAGAAGGACGTGCTTCTCTCCTTTACCAAAAGGGAAGCTGAAATGCAAGCTAAAAATAAAGCCCGGCAAGCGGAGATGGAAGCTAAAAACAAAGCCCAGCAAGCGGAGATGGAAGCTAAAAAGAAAGCCCAGCAAGCAGAGATGGAAGCCCAAATGAAAATTCTGCAAATAGAAAAGGAACGAGCGGCTGCTTTAGCAAAGCTGAAGGTCTATGAACAGACAGCAAAGGAAAGCACCGATGTAGATGGTTTCATCCCAACAGAAGTGGAAGATCCGATGGAACGCACCAGTCAATATGTACTAAAGCATAATGTTTGCAACGATGCAGAGCCATCTTCCACACTGCCTACAAAAATCATAGACATCCCAGAACCGCAAGGGCCTGCACTCCTTCAACACCGCAGCACAAGTGCATCTTCTGCACCTCCTACAAAAATCATAGACATCCCAGAACTGCAAAGGCCTGCACTCCTTCAACACCGCAGCACAAGTGCGTCAGCTGTGCTTCCCACAAACAGCACAGAAGTCCCGAGCCTGCAAGAGCCTACACCTCTTCAACCAAACAACACAGGTGCGTCAACTATGCTCCCTCCAAACAGCACAGAAGCTCTGCGCCTGACAGAGCCTACACCTCTTCTTCAAAGCAACATAGGTGCGTCAACCGTGCTTCCCACAAAGAGCACAGAAGCTCCGTGCCTGACAGGGCCTACACCTCTTCAACAAAGCAACACAGGTGCATCAGCTGTGCTCCCTCCAAACAGCACAGAAGCCCCGTGCCTGCCAGGGCCTACACCTCTTCTTCAAAGCAGCACAGGTGCATCAACTGTGCTTCCTACAGACAGCACAGAAGCCCCAAGCATGCCAAGGCCAGCACTTCTTCAACGCCCAGAAACAGGTGCACCAACACCTCAAATTGCATTACCTCTTGCCAATGACAACGTAACTTCCAGCAATGATCAACGGTTGAATCAACAACCAGCACAAATTTTAGAGATTACACCACAGCTAAATACTCCTGCAACATCATTCTATACTGGTGTACCTGATCCTTATTCACCAGAGAACTCTCACACCCAAGAGGCCCCACAAGTTTCTTCAGCATCAAAGAGTGATAGACCAGACCTTCCTGAGTACGCCAAACACGCGACTCGTCGAGAGCTCACCGCCAATAGCCTCTCAAAGTTTAATGACCATCCAGAAGACTTCAGATCCAGGAAAACAATCTTCAAAACTGTTGTTGGTGATCTCAACCTTACCGCCAGAAAGGAACTCGACCTACTCTTTTCCTTTCCCCTATTCTCATATTTTTGCAGGTTTATAAGTCATCACGCCTGGACGAACAATGAACCCAGCTTCGACTTCGCTGAATCCAGTGTGCCTGCTCCATCACCATCACCAAGGTATGGTAACACAGCAGCTCAACACAGAGTCTCACATGGAGCTGTGTCTACAAGAAAGATGGACATCTCACTTCCTGTATCATCTCCTCCTCTATGGAGTGATTCAGGTGGTAGCATTTCACCTCCTGTACCATCCTCTCCTCTTTGGAGTGATTCAGGTGGTGGCAACTCACATCCTGTACCACCTCCTTCCAAATGGAGCAATTCAGGAGGTGGGGACGAATACGCTACAGGTGCTGTGCTTCATATGGCCATTTTGCTAAAAATTGAAAAGCCTTTGACAAGTGCACAGAATGCGATAGCGACAAACACGATACAGCTACGCATCCTGATCCACTTCCAAGCAATCCACAGCAACCACCTGTATCCAACCCTGCATATAAAACAACTGTATTCCATCCATTTTCTTCTTTTTTATTTTTGTATCTATCTATCTATCTATCTATCTATCTATCTATCTATCTATCTATCTATCTATCTATCTATCTATCTAATCTATCTATCAAATTTGTGTGCTGCCCATTTCTTCAGAAATGACCCTTCAGTATCAACAAATAAATTTCCTCACTGACCCCAAAATTAAAGTTATAAAATATCTAGTTGAAGACAATTTAAATTGAAATTCATTCATTTATATTAATATATATCCAAAGTTGTAAGAGATGGGAAATAAAAATATTTGCAATAAGACTAACAATAGCAGTGTTGTTGTTGTTGTTGTTGTTGTTGTTGTTGTTGTTGTTGTTGTTGATGATGATGATGATGATGATGATGATGATGATGATGATGATGATGATGCATTATCTGTGATTTAAGCAGGCTGGCAGTTGTTGCCGAACACTAAACCTGTGTCATGGATCAAATGTTCTTTCTCAAAATCTCTGATAAGTTTAAGGATAGTGATAAATATGCTATTTTTTCTCATGGATCTGCTCCTCAGAGAGCCACAAGATTCATTAGAGGATTTCTAATGAGACATAGAGCTTTTATGGGACTGAGAGTTCAGGATGGGATTCAGAAGTGGCTGCTAATCTAGGAAACATCTAAAATAGCTTTCTGAGGAACATTTTGGATCTGCTTTTAATAAGTATCAGATTTCACTGAGATGTATTAAAGCAGTATGATACTTGAATATGATAGTAGATGACAGATAGGTAGTAGATGATAATCAGTCCTTTTTATGTTTTGCAATGTAGAGCTTCAAATTCAGCATGCCAATTATGATCTTTCTTCATAGAGTGATTTCTTAAAGCACAGTGGAAATCAAGGGTGATGTAACTGTTAATTCCTTAAATTCTTCTTAGGAGAAACTTAGAATCTATAAGATGGTTGAAAAGCTTATGTGAATTTGTACTGTCACCTTTCAAGAACATTTCAAAACAGAACAGAAATCGTGGTAAGTAGAACTTAAGTAAAGACCACAATTCTTATGTGCTCAGGATTTCAGCAATGAAATAACTGTGCAATATTGTTCAGGAAATCATCTCCTTTTGGACAGATGAGGATTATCTAGAGTAAAATAATACTGTTGCTTTTCACAGATCTAGTAATCAACTTTATGACCTGAGATACTGTGCAAGTAAAGAAGTTCTTCTTAAAGCTGTATATGATCTGAACTGTATATGGTAGTTCTCAAAAATTGCTATTCGTTATGTCTGATGCTAAAAGTTTTAAATATAGATTAAATATGGATTATTTAAGAAAAATAAGAGGAAACAGACATATACATAAAACCCAGGAGAACTGTACAGTTACATTGCATTAAGGTTTCTGGTGAGTTTGCACAGATTAAAAATCTTATATCCTCTTTAATTTGAGAAAAAAATATATTTCGGTAAAAAATGTACCATAGTTTAATATCTCTCCTCCACCAAAATGTAGTTGTATTTTTTTTCCCTTTTAAAACAGGGCTGTTGTTAGAGGGGGAAAAATGAAGGAGGGTTAGGTTTACGGTTTACTGTCTTGAGTTTTTTATAAAGTAATACATGTAGGATAAAAATTAAATAAACACATAAATAAATTATATTGTATTAAAATTATGAAATTAATCTGTCTCCTCCCCGCAAATGGAGCTAAAAATCTTGGCTATCAATTTTGTTTACCAATTTAAAACATTTAATTCCTTACTTTTATGAAGAAAGCTGTATATACTAAAATATTGCTCCCTAAAGGACACATATATATTTATTTTCTATCTTGTTTGCAGTTTTTTAATTACCATAAGAACTAATATTATTCATTTAGATGGAGGAAATAGAGACAAAAATAAGTATGTATTATGTATATTTTAATGTATATATTTTGCTCACCCATAGCAAAAGCAAATTCATTCTTAGAAACAAACTATAACAGCAAGATTTTCAAAAATTTTAATTTCTTTTGTTTCCAGCATTATTATGGTTTCTTTCTATAAAATACCATTTTTTGTCAATGTAATCCCCTATGACAGAGGGATTTAATATACATATGTATATGAATGTATACATTGTCATATATAACATAGAAAGGACTAAAATGTGATATATGTGAAAGTATGTGCCCTTTTGCATTTTAAGAATGGGTAGTCCTGACATCTGAATATTTATCAAACATTGGGATAATTATAATTTAATACAATATATATATACAATTGTTATAATAAATAACTCTGTATTCATATTTACTTCCTGTTCTAATTTCCTATGATATTCTCTTTCTATTCAGAAGGAGTCAGAGAAAACAAATGGCTAACCAATCCACTGTGACAGAATTCCTTCTGATGAGATTTTCTGATGATCATGATATGCAGATTCTGTATTTTGCAATGTTCCTTGTCATTTACTTATTAACCTTAACTGGAAATTTCCTTCTTGGTGTTGCTGTGATCCTAAACCAGCAACTTCATGCTCCAATGTATTTCTTTTTGGTAAATTTGTCATACTCTGATGTTTTCTTCATCTCAACCACGATCCCTAAAGCCATGGCTACTTCTTTGACAAATAACAGGGAGATCTCCTATGTTGGATGTGCTGCTCAGGTCTTCTCAGTTTTCACTTGTGCAGGTACAGAGCTTGCCTTGCTTACTGTCATGGCTTATGACCGCTATGTGGCCATCTGCCACCCTCTGCAATATACACAAATGATGAACTGGGATGCCTGTTTACAAATGGCAGCTGCTTCCTGGATAAGCAGTTTGTTCCATGCGTTGCTGCACACCATTCTCACTTTCAGGTTAAATTTCTGCAAATTAAATATAATTGAGCAATTTTTCTGTGATGTTCCTCATTTACTAATGAATTCTTGTACTGATACAAGAATTAATCAGATTCTGATTTTGGTTATAGGGATTACTGTAGATTCATTATGTAGTGGGTTCATTTTCATTTCCTATGGCTACATCTTCTCTGCCGTACTGAAAATCCCTTCAGTTCAAGGCAGATATAAAGCTTTCTCCACATGTATTCCCCACCTGACTGTCTTTTCTTTATTTTTGGTCTCTGCTGTCTTTGCATATATGAGGCCCCAAAGTCTATCCTCCCATACTTGGGATTTGCTTTCTGCTGTTCTCTACACAGTTTTCCCCCCACTCCTCAATCCCTTCATTTATAGCTTCAGGAACAAGGACATCCAAAAGGCTGTGTGGAGAATGCTAAAAACCTAGCAGGACATTTATCTAGATAAGTCTTTTGTCTTTATTTATAAGCATCATATATTTATTTATTTTTTAATTCCATTTATATCCCGCCCTTCTCTGAAGACTCAGGGCGGCTTACAAGCTTAGCAGTAGCCTTCATTCTATGTATATGCCTGCTTATTAGGGCTTTCATACACCCCCAAGCGGCATTATTACAAAGTCAGCTTAATTGCCCCCAACAATCTGGGTCCTCATTTTACCTACCTCGGAAGGATGGAAGGCTGAGTCAACCTTGAGCCTGGTGGGATGCAAACCTGCACTAATTGCAGGCAGCTGGTGTTACTTAAGGAGGCATTAGCCCACTGTGCAATACAAAATCTTCACATTAAAGCAATCATGGGTCTTCCAACTATTTAGAAATACTAATGCTATCAAAATGAGAGAAGAATCAATTAGATATAGTATATATAGAATTGTTTTAATTCTAAAAGATTTATTTAATGTACTTTTAGGAAGAGGCATTGGGCTTAATTGTGTTGGATTTATACTGGATTCAGTAATGAAAATGTAGAGTTTATCAAGAAATTAAGACTTTGGGATGACTTGTAACAATTAAAGATTTGGCTTTGTCTATAATTTTAGATAGAGAAATATTGAGCAGAATTATTTAACTTACTTTATTAAAATTAGCATGTTGGGTGAATAGCCACACATTATTTTGTTCTGAATAATATGATTGACTACTTATAAATTATGGTTGACAGTTGAATTTATATTAAATTTTAATTTCATATAAATATTAAATTGGTATTAATAATGATACATAATAAAATACCTCTATACATTTCTTTATGTTGCTAAGTTTTATAGTCAGCATTAATTAGTTTGTGTCTATAATATTTCATAATAAGCAAACAATTCACCTTTCTGATGGGATGTCATTATTAAGCAAATTCAAATTATGCATTTTGACATTTATCCTTCAGTTGCTTAATAATCCTAAATATTCACATATTTTTTTCACAACTTAATATAGTAAAACTGATATCAAATTGTTGTTGTTAGCTGCGAAGTCGTGCCCAACCCATTGCGACCCCATGGACAATGTTCCTCTAGACCTTCCTGTCCGCTACCATCTTCTGGAGTCCATTTAAGCTCACGGCTACTGCTTCAGTGACTTCATCCAACCATTTCATTATCTGTTGTCCCCTTCTTCTCTTGCCCTAAACCTTTCCCAGCATTAGACTCTTCTCCAGTGAGTCCTTCCTGCTCATTACATGGCCAAAGTATTTGAGTTTCAACTTATCGACCTGGCCTTCTAAAGAGCAGTCAGGGTTGATCTCCTCTAGGACTGACCAGTTTGATCACCTTGCAGTCCAAGGGACATGTAGGAGATTTCTGCTGCACCATAGTTCAATGGCCTCAATTCTTTGGCGCTCAGCCTTTCTTATGGTCCAAATTTTACAGCCATACATTGCAACTGGGGAAACCATGTCCTTGACTATATGCACTTTTGTTGGCAGGGTGATGTCTCTGCTTTTTAGTGTGCTGTCTAGATTTGCCATGGCTTTCCTCCCCAGGAGCAAGCATCTTTTTTATTTCTTGGCTGCAGTCCTCATCTGTGGTGATCTTGGAGCTCAGGAAAACAAAATCTGACACTACCTCCATTTCTTCCCCATCGATTTGCCAGGAATTGAGAGGGCCAGATGCCATGATCTTGGTTTTCTTAATGTTAAGTTTCAACCCAACTTTTGCACTCTCCTTCTTCACCTGCAACAAGAGGCTCTTTAGTTATTCTTCACTTTCTGCCATTAGAGTGGTATCATCTGCATATCTTAGCTTGTTGATATTTCTCCCGGCAATCTTAATTCCAACTTTTGTTCATCTAGCCCTGCCTTTCTGATGATGTCCTCTGCATATAAGTTAAATATTTAAGGCGACAGTATACAGCCTTGCTGGACTCCTTTCCCAATATTGAACCAATCAGTGGTTCCGTGTCCAGTTCTCACTGTTGCTTCTTGACCCGCATATAGGTTTCTCAAGAGACAAATAAGATGGTCTGGTACTCCCATCTCTTTCAGAACTTGACACAGTCTGTTGTGATCCACACAATCAAAGGCTTTAGCATAGTCAATGAAGCAGAAGTAGATATTTTTTTCTGGAACTCCCTAGCTTTCTCCATGATCCAATGTACATTGGCAATTTGATCTCTAGTTCCTCTGCCTATTCGAAATCCTGCCTGTACTTCTGGTTCTTGATCCACATACTGCTGGAGTCTAGCTTGTAGGATTTTAAGCATAACTTTACTAGCATGTGAAATGAGTGCAATGGTGCAATAGTTTGAATATTTTTTGGCACTGCCTTTCTTTGGAATTGGAATGTAAACTGATCTTTTCCAATCCTGTGGCCACTGTTGAGTTTTCCAAATTTGTTGGCAAATTGAGTGTAGCACTTTTACTGCATCGTCTTTTAAGATTTTGAATAACTCAGCTGGAATACTGTCACCTCCACTAGCTTTGTTGTTGCTCAACTTTTCTAAGGCCCACTTCACTTCACATTCTAGGATGTCACTTCACATTCAAGGTCAGTGACCACCTCATCATGGTTATCAGGGATGTTAAGCTCATTCTTGTATAGTTCTTCTGTGTAATTTTTCCACCTCTTCTTAATCTCTTCTGCCTCTGTTAGGTCCCTGCCATTTTGGTCCTTTATCATGCCCATTTTTGCATGAAACGTTCCCTTCATCTCTGCAATTTTCTTGAAGAGATCTCTGGTTCTCCCTATTCTATTGTTTTCTTCTGTTTCTTTGCATTGTTCATTTAAGAAGGCATTTTTATCTCTTCTAGCTATTCTCTGGAATTCTGCATTCAATTGGGCATATCTTTCTTTTTCTCCCTTGCTTTTCACTTCCCTCCTTTCCTCAGCTATTTGCAAAGCTTCCTCAGACAGCCATTTTGCTTTCTTGCATTTCTTTTTCTTTGAGATGGTTTTAGTTGCTAGTTCTTGTACAATGTTGCAAACCTCTGTCCATAGTTCTTCAGGCACTCGGTCTACCAGATCTAATTCCTTAAATCTATTTGTCACTTCTACTGTATATTTAACAAGGATATGATTTAATTCATACCTGAGTGTCCTAGTGCTTTTCCCTACTTTCTTCAGTTTAAGCCTAAACTTTGCAAGAAGAAGCTCATGGTCTGAGCCACAGTCAGCTCCTGCTGTTGTTTTTTACTGACTGTATAGAGATTCTTCATCTTTGGCTGCAGAGCACATAGTCAATCTGATTTCTGTGTTGACCATTTGGTGATGTCCATGTGTAGAGCTATCTCTTGGGTTGTTGGAAAAGAGTGTTTGCTATGACCATCGTATTCTCTTGACAAAATTCTATCAGCTTGTGCCCTGTTTCATTTTGTACTCCAAGGCCAAACCTGCCTGTTATTCTGGTGTTTTATAATATATGAAATGTTAAAATAGTAGGTTGATGTAGCTTTTATTAAGATATAAGTGAAACATAAGTTGATTAAAAAAGATGTTATATCTAGATATTATAATATAGATTAAAAGTATAGTATTTTTATAATGCATGATATAAAATATTGGGAGGATATACATAAGTGGGAAAATTGGGACAGTTAGATGACTAATATGAAGAAATTATGACTGATAAGAATTCAATTGAATATAAAGGAATTTAAGCGAACAAAAATTATAAAAGTAGGATGTATGCTGAACTAATAAGATGATGGTTATGAAAATAATATAAGCTGAAAAAAAAGTGATATAAAGAGATTATTATTATTTGTATAAATATAAAAAACACCTATATCTTATCATTTATACATTGAAAATATTACGAATTATATTTTGGCTAAGGTTGAAGAAGGAGAATACAAATGGGAGAAGGAAAAATCAAAGAAATGTATCATTAATTAATATATTAATTATGGAATTATCAAATTTAATAATTATTAATTGGTAATTAATTATTATTGTTCTTTTTTTCCTTGTTAAAATATAAACCAAAACAACATGCTGTACACCAGAAGATTGTTATAGTTAAAAACTGATAAAATATCTATGAAAAGTAAACAATTCAAAAAGGTTCACAAGTCTTAAACCACCATGGTATTTACTTTCAAGTAATGTGATTCATAAAGTGGTTCCTTGTTTCATACAGAGGCCGAACAAGCCAATTGACCAACTTGATTAGATCTCAATACTTTTATTATGAAATAATATGGTTATAGTAAAAAAAAATCTAGTCATTATAATCATATCCACGTCCATTGTTTTTAAAATGCATGGGAAATAAAATACAATTTTCTATCTACTGAGAAAGTGTTTAGAGAAATATACACCCTAACCCTAACCCTCCTGAAGGGAGGAGTTGAAACAGTTTATAGCCAGGATGTGAAGGGTTTGTAAATAGTAGAGCACAGTTTCATTCATTCCAGCTATTGAAATGTTGCCAAAAGCACCTGTAGATTACACGAAACATTATAAGATGAATTAGGTTGCTATTTTCTTGCTCCTGAAATATATCTTTATTAGCTATCCTGTGCTACGCTCTGTCTCTTTCTTCCTAAGCTATAATAAAATATTCTTTGCAATGAACCAAAAGCCCCATCCCAAGTAACTATGCCTATAAAAAGCTCTGCTGGATCCATTCAGTAATCTGTCTGATCCAGGATTCCATGTTATACCAGTGGCACAATATTCAATCTGGAAGCTTTTAGTCATGGAGATGAAAGCAATAACCTTGCTTGAGTGTTGCTGTCCAACATCTAATATTTATCCTTATGAAAAAAAAATTGGAACAGACATAATCATCATAAAAGCTTAGATTTTCTTTTTAAAATATTTAAAAAAATGTTTTAATATAATTTTTTGATTTTATAATATTTTTTTTCCTTTTTCTTTACCTTAAATAGTTTATCTTTTTAAGTGGCTTTATGTCTGTATGTTGGCAAATAGATAATTAAAAGTATTTGGTTTTCAAGCAAAAAAGAAGTATTATTTGTATTTAAAAAAAATAGCACCAATGCTAATTCCTCATAGAACACAGACATAATTGGTTGAATTTTATTTCTTTTCTATTATAAATAAATGATATTCCATAAATATGTATCCATTATTTGGTTTATAATTCAGTATTCATGAAGCATTCCTATTAAGCAATAGATTGATCCTTTGGTTAGAATTAGAACCCTGCTTCTTAGATAGTATTGTTTCAACTCATTTAATTTTTAATTTTAAACATTTTAACATAACTTTTAGGTTTTCAGGACTCTGTTATTATAAAAAAAGGTAAAGGTTTAATTGCACATGCGTGCTAGTCATTTCCGACTCTAGGGGGCGGTGCTCATCTCCGTTTCAAAGCCGAAGAGCCAGCGCTTGTCCGAGGACATCTCTGTGGTCATGTGGCCGGCATGACTAGATGCCAGAGGCGCACGGAATGCTTTTACCTTCCCACCGTAGTGGTCCTTATTTTTCTACTTGCATTTTTACGTGCTTTCGAACTGCTAGGTTGGCAGAAGCTGGGACGAGTAACAGGCGCTCACTCTGTTATGCGGCACTTGGGATTCGACCTGCCAAACTGCCAACCTTCTGATTGACAAGCTCAGTGTCCTAACCAATTGAGCCACCGCATCCCTGTTGTTATACCCTGCAGCAATATTGGCTGAATGGCTCAGAGCCATCCTTCAGCGCTTCTGTGAAGCAGGGCTGAAGCTCAAGAGGGACAAATGCCAAATAGGTGTGAATTCTACAGAGTTCCTTGGATTTTGCATTGACACCACAGGCATCCACCTCGCTGACTCTAATCTCAAAGCTATTCAGCAGGCTCCCAGACCTAAGTCAAAAGGGGGACCTGTTTCCCTAAAAGCCTTGTGGAATTTCTACCATGCATTTCTTCAACATAAGGCTGCATTGGCAGAGCCTTTACACAGGCTTTTGGATAAGAAGGCATCATAGCAGTGGATAAGTGGGCATCATGGCAGTGGATGAGTGTCCACAGGGAAAGTTTCAAAGCAGTCAAATCACTGTTGTCTTCAAACTCCATGTTAACACATTTCAATGAGAAACTGCCTATCAGTATTGCATGTCATGGTTCAACATACTGGATAAGAGCAGTTTTGAGCCATTTAATGGCTGACAGGAGGCAAGCTCCCATAGCATATTATTCAAGGACACTGTCACCAACGGAAAGGAATTATGCCCAAATTGATAAGGAGGCATTGGCTATTGTGAGAGGAATAAAAAAATTCCATGATTTTCTTCATGGTTGGCCATTCATGGTCTTTACTGACCACAAGCCAATTCTTGGTCTCTTCACTGCAGACAAGCAAATCCCTCAGATCCTCTCTCCACAGATGCTGAGATGGTCAATCTTTATGGCAGCCTATAGTTACAGGCTAGTCCATAAGCCAGACAAAGAAATGCACTTAGCAGGCTGCCCCTGCCTCACTCAGAACCAGACTCTGCACCAGCTGCACGCATCCTGGCAATCCAGGACCTGCCAAAGTCTCCCCTTCCTGGAAGGGATGTGGCTGCTGAAACAGCCACTGACAAAACAGTTGTGATTTGAGATAGATGCTGAGGGGGTGGCCGGAAGTTAGTCCAGGGACAGAATTCCACAGCTTCATCAGAAGGAAGGATGAGCTGTCAGCATACCAGGGCTCTATTCTATGAGTAAGTCAGGTCATAGTCCCACACTCTATGAGGACTATAGTATTAGAATCTCTGCATGAGAGACATCCTGGAATAGTCAGGATGAAGGCACTCACAAGAAGCTACCTGTGGTGGCCAGGGTTGGATAAGGATATTGAGGTCCAAGTAAAAGGATGCCACATTTGCCAGCAATCCAGAACTGAAATGCCTCAAGGCCCAGTACATTAATGGAAAACCATGCAAACCCCATGGTCTAGGATTCACATAAACTACGCAGGACCCTTCCAGGGACAAGTGTTCCTCATTGTAGTAGACAATTACTCCAAGTGGCTGGAGATCCCACCTGTTCCTACTATGACTACTGCCAGGATCATCCAGGAACTGCGCAGAATCTTTTCCACCCATGGCTTACCTGACATAATAGTGTCAAACAATGGGGGACAATTTACTGCTGCTGAATTTCAGTCCTTTTTGAGGAGTAACATGATTAGACATGCTACTTCAGCCCCCTTTCATCCAGCTTCGAATGGCCAAGCAGAGCACATGGTCAGAATGACCAAGGAGTCGTTAAAGGAACTATGGTCAAGGGGCTGTGGTTTGTAAGGTGTCAGGACCACTATCATATGAAGTGGTCCTAGAAGATGGTTGAGTGATTCGCCTTCACATCGATCAGAGGGCCACATCAATACCCGGGGGTGCGTCCCCACTGTCTTCAAGCGGTGATGCGCTCCGACCCTCTGATTTCAGCACGTGGTACTGGGAGCGAGGATGAGCAGCCACCTGAGCTCAGGCTCGTGTATTTCAATGCCAGGTCTGTAATGAATAAAGCACCTCTCATTCGCGATCTGATTGAGGAGGAGCATGCGGACCTGGCTTGCATTACGGAGACCTGGTTGGGCCCAGAGGGCGGGGTCCCCCTGGTTGATCTTAGCCCATCAGGTTTCCGGGTGCTGCACCAGCCTAGGGCTCAAGGTAGGGGCGATGGAGTGGCAGTTGTTGTGAGGGAGACCTTATGTCCGCGGGAGGCCACCATAGTCCAGATAGCCAGGTGTGAGTCCCTCCTCCTGAGATGTGGTCCCAGAGCTCAGTTGGGCTTGCTGTTGGTGTATATTTCACCTAGACATGTGGCAGCAGCCCTGCCTGAGCTTCTCGATATCCTCTCAGGGTTGGTGGTTGAGTTCCCCAAACTTATAGTTTTGGGTGACTTCAACCTACCATCCCTGGGGGGATCATCTGAGTTAGCTCGGGAGTTCATGGCTTCCATGACGGCCATGGACCTGAAGCAGGTTATTCTGGGCCCAACTCACGGAGGGGGTCACACGCTCGATCTGGTTTTTCTATCTGGACGGTGGTTAGATGATCTTGGGGGGGGGGGTTCCCCAATTAATTTACCCCTGTCATGGACCGATCATCATCTCCTGCGGATGGTCTTCTGTTTTGCCACTCCCTGTCGTGGGGTTACTGAGCCAACAAGATGGTTCCGCCCTAGGCGCCTTATGGACCCTGAGCGGTTCCAAACGGCGCTTGGGCCCCCACCTGCCTCCTTTGCTCACAGCTCGGTCGATGCCCTGGTGGAAGCCTGGGAAAGGGCAGCCACAGAGGCACTCGACCAAGTTGTACCCATGCGGCCCTTGACCCGACGCAGATCCCAACGGGCCCCATGGTTCTCCATGGAGCTCCACGAGATGAAGCGTCGGAGACGGGGCCTAGAGAGCTGTTGGAGGTCCAGCCGATCCGAATCCGACCGGTTACGACTAAGGTCGTTTACGAGAACCTATCTCGCAGCATTGAGGGTGGCTAGGTCTAACCACTTTGCCACCCTCATTGCGTCCGCAGAGAATCGCCCGGCCGCCCTGTTTAGGGTGACTCGCTCTCTCCTTAATCAGGAGGTGAGGGAGGAACCCTTGCAGGGTCGAGCCGAGGAGTTTAGTCGATTTCTGTCGGACAAAATCGCTCGGATCCGGACCGGTTTGGACTCCGACTGGGCAGAGTCTGACAAAGAGGATACGGGCGGTCTTGTCGATTTAATCTGGGAAGAGTTCGATCCTGTGACCCCTGAAGTAGTGGACAAGATCATGGGGAAGCTGAGCTCCACCATGTGTTTGTTGGACCCGTGCCCCTCCTGGCTGACTTATGCAGCCCGGGATGGGACACGAGGCTGGCTCCAGGCAGTGATTACTGCTTCTTTGAGTCAGGGTAGTTTTCCCGCCGCCTTGAAGGAGGCGGTGGTGAGACCCCTCCTCAAGAAGCCTGCCTTGGACCCAGCAATTTTAAACAACTATCGTCCAGTCTCCAACCTTCGCTTTTTGGCGAAGGTTGTTGAGAGCGTGGTGGCGCATTAGCTCCCTTTATTCTTGGAGGAAGCTGACTACCTAGACCCGTACCAATCGGGTTTCAGGCCCGGGTACAGCACGGAGACGGCATTGGTCGCGCTGGTGAATGATCTCTGGCGGGCTCGGGACAGGGGTTGTTCCTCTGTCCTAGTCCTTTTAGACCTCTCAGCGGCTTTTGATACCATCGACCATGGTATCCTGCTGCGACGTTTCAGGGGGTTAGGAGTGGGAGGCACGGTTCTCCAGTGGTTCTCCTCTTACCTCCTGGGACGTTCGCAGTCGGTGTTAGCAGGGGGGCAGAGATCGACCCTGAGACCTCTCATTTGTGGAGTTCCTCAGGGATCGGTTCTCTCGCCTCTCCTGTTCAACATCTATATGAAGCCGCTGGGTGAGATCATTCGTGGTTTTGGAGTTGGGTATCACCAATATGCTGATGATACCCAACTTTTTATTTCTACCCCAAACCACCCCAGCGATGCCCTCGACGTGATGTCCCGTTGCCTGGAGGCGGTCCGGGTCTGGATGGGGAGGAACAGGCTTCGACTCAACCCTGACAAGACTGAGTGGCTGTTCGTGCCGGTATCCCGGGAAATTCCGATTATCCCATCATTGGCCATGGGGGGTGAGCTATTACCCCCCGTAGATAGGGCCCGCAACTTGGGGGTCCTTCTAGATTCACAGCTCTCCTTGGAAGAGCATATTGGAGCTGTGACTAGGGGGGCCTTTGCCCAGGTTCGCCTGGTGCGCCAGTTGCGGCCCTATCTAGACCGGGATGCCTTGCGCACAGTCACTCACGCGCTCGTGACCTCTCGTCTAGACTACTGTAATGCTCTCTACATGGGGCTGCCCTTGAGGTCCACCCGGAGACTCCAGCTGGTGCAGAATGCAGCCGCGCGAGTCGTCTTGGGAGTTTCCCGATACTCCCATGTTACACCTCTGCTCCACGAGCTGCATTGGCTACCGGTTGCTCTCCGGGTGAGGTTCAAGGTGTTAGTTATGACGTACAAAGCCCTTCATGGCATGGGTCCGGATTACCTACGGCAACACCTGCGACCGGCGTCAACGTCCCTCCGTCCAGTGCGCTCCCACAGAGAGGGCCTCCTCAGGGTGCCGCCGATCAAAGAATGCCAATTGGTGACCCCCAGGGGGAGAGCGTTCTCTGTGGGCACGCCAGACCTTTGGAACAGCTTACCGGTTGAGCTCCGGACGGCCCCTGACCTTCGCTCCTTCCGGCGCGATCTTAAAACATTCTTTTTCGAACAAGCTGGCCTGGTCTGACGGGATGGGGTTGGGTTTTTAAAATTAGTTTTTAACTTAATATGTATTGATTTTATGGGCATGATGTTTAATTGGTTTTTAATGGTTTTTTAATTTTTGTATCTGATTTTTATTGTGTATTGCCCTGTTCACCGCCCTGAGTCCTTCGGGAGAAGGGCGGTATAGAAATCAAATTATTAAATTAAATTAAATTAAATTAAATTAAATTGCGCCAGAGGCTAGCAAACCAGTCACTGGCCTCTGACAGTGATGAGAGCCAGGACCAGACTGACAGCAGCATTGCAACGGAGTCTCAGGGTGCTGGTGAGACTAACAGAGTTGTGGAAGGTGTGTTAGCTGGGAGTGAGTCATCCCTGAGCAGAGAGACTGTACCCACTGAACGGGACATGAAACCGCTCCACCCATAGACATTGGTTCAGGTCTACCTAGCCAGACCAACTGAAGCGACACGGGTCTACCCGAAGTGAGTGGGTCCAAGAGACCTGGTCTACCCGGCCAGGCAAGGGAGTTGGTAGACTGGGAACCACTAGCAGTACCGAGGTGTTCAGAGCAGTCGTGGAAGCCACCAAAATACTTTTTGAATATGTGAACCATCTAGGGGGGAGGGGTTTTATGTATTGATGTGAATTCATATGGACAGTTATAAATGGTTAATGGTTGTATTCATTCACATTCTTAACTATCTGTCTACTACTTTGCAAGCTTGTATTTGAGCAGGAAAGTTGCTTTAATTTCATTGGCTGCTGCCTATTGGCGGTCCATATAAATAGATGTCAAAGTGCCTTTTAGAGCCGCTTCTGTGTTAACTCAATAAACGTACTGTTACTTTCCACTTTTGCCTCGTCAATGCATCAATGATCCCAGTACACAACAAAAGTTGTCTGCTTTATTATGAGTTAATTGAAGGTATTCCAGTACAGAAGAAAATTAAACTCTCTTCATTGCATAAGGAAATGTTGTGATCCCAAAGGAGAGATTAACTGAAATGCAACAGTAAACAGATAACATAGATTCTTTTTACAAAGCAAATCTTTCTTTTACAATAGAGCATTTATATTTAAAGAGTTTGGCAGTCTTCTCATTCATTCTCATTCATTCTCATTCTTCGAGGTAAGTTGAGTTCTCTTTCATTCATTTCCAGCTATTAAAACATTGCTAAAAGGTGAGAAACTGTACTTTACATATCACATTATAGGGGGAATTATGTTTATATTTTCTTACTCTTGAAATTCATCATTTCTAGGCTAAGGTAAATAGTTATAAAATTGTAATGAGAAATAAATTAGTTATATATTGACTCCAGATCATATAATATTAATGAAAAGCCCTTGATGCATATTTATGGTAGGTAATTAATGTTTGTTTGTAGTGATACACTATCTAATCATATTGTTTTTCTTATTGCTTAAACATAAGAACTATAAAATATTATTTAATAATAATCAATTTTAATCAGAACTGATATAAACTACGCTTGAAACATTCATTTCATTGAATTCAAAGAACTTGACGGATACAATAGAGAATGTATAAACATCTAAAAGTCAGAAATATTTGTAACCCTAGGATTTCATGTAAAAAACATCAGTAAACAATTAAGTAACATTAAACTGAAGTATGTTTGACTCATGTTAGTAAATTGGAATATAATGAACACAAATTAATTTCTCTTACAGAAAGAGAGGGAGAAAAAGAAAGAAAAAAGGAAGGGAGGGAGGGAGGAAATTAGAGGCAGAGAAAGAACAAAGGAAGGAAGAGAATTATTATTTGGATTTGATGAGTTATTAGAAAATATCCTTTGGATTTTCCCTTTTTGTAAGAATTAGGTTTAATTTGGGA
This sequence comes from Vipera berus, assembly GCF_964194415.1. NCBI lineage: Eukaryota > Metazoa > Chordata > Lepidosauria > Squamata > Viperidae > Vipera > Vipera berus. The sequence goes on along the minus strand of NC_138205.1, from coordinate 25,593,454 downwards.
TATGAGATAGAATGGAATTTAGAAGAATTATTTATATATCTCTATAAAAATTAACATACAGTATGATGGATGAATTAACAAGCATTGCTCTGTTCTGAATAATGCAACACTTTCGGCTTAATAATTTCCAGCTGAAAGTTTAATGGATATTTAATTTTAATTATCAATAGTTACTAAATCAAACATGTGTACTAAGCAATTTTCTGATTGGGTGTCTTCATCAATTATTAAATTTTAAAAATTGCATGTGACAGAAATCCCAATCTGACTTTAACTGAGATGCTTATTCTGTCCAATGACAACTCTCTCTTCTTTTTCCCCCAGATTATAAATATCTAATTTTTTCAGAACTCAGTCATGTGGTTATTAAATAAAAACTAAAAAAAAAAATTAAACAAGATATTATTCTTTTCTTTTCTAGGAGCTAAAAGTCCTACCCAAAGTAAATATATAACTATAAAAATCCTAGATGAATCTATTCAGCAATCTTTGAAAGCTTTCAGTCATGGCCATGATAATAGTGACATTGCTTCACTGATGCTGTTTTGCTCACATATGTCCTTTCGAAAAATTTGTAACAGAAAAAATCAGGGGTGTCAAAATCAATTTCATTGAGGGCCGCATCAGCACTGTGGTTGCCCTTGGGGGGCTGGCTGGATGTGGCCAGGGTGGGTATGGCCTACTGGGTGGGCGTGGCCAGCTCTACATCATTTGTGTCAAGGGTGCCTATGGGGGCCTGGGCAGGAGTGGGACAGATCTGAGGGTCTCTGGCAGAAGGAGATGGGACCAGGGAAGTGCCAAGGCAAGGTCCACCAAAGGAACCTCACTGTTCCTCTGAGGCCATGCAGGGGAGGGGGGCTGGGTGGTGGCGCGAAGGTCAAATGCCTAGCCCAGCCCTCAAGCACCCACGGCACTAAGCCCAGCCCCACTTCCCCAAGGGGGTGCCCAGCTGCATTTACCTCCTCCTCAAGGCTGCTGCTGCTGTGCTTGCTCTCCTTAGCCAGGTTGCTCATGATGGGTACGAGGGCAAAATCAAGAGGGAGGCCCATTCCCTCTCCATGTGAGGAGACCTGGCTTCATATCCAAAGCTTCCTTAGCAATAGGATGGGAGACACCCCACGATAGTCCAGGAGGAGGGAGCAAGGTGATGGTGAAAGGGCAGCAGGGCAGGACTAAGGTAGGACTGCCCTCAGATCTTCCCTCTCCTTCCTTCCTTCCAAAGAACAGAGAGCTGGGAAAATATTTGAGATGAGGGGGGGGGGGAGAAAAACAGGCAAGAAACACAGCTGGGGAAGTGTCATCCTTTGTGAGGAATGAAGAAATGCACCATTGCCTGGAAATGGCCAGCACATGGCCCTCGCCTATTTCACATATCCAGCTTGGTGGGCTGTATGGGAGGGGATGCCATGAGCAGCGTGAGAGTCTATGTTACCTGCGCAATGCTGCTCAGCCCCTAGCCTGCCTGGTTTCGGCAGGTAGTGGGGTGGTCTATTCACAGTGCCGAGAGGCTGAGCCGGGTGGCATGAATCTGAAGAGAAGCACAATGCTCCCCAACCCCTAGCCTGCCCAAAGTAGGCAGGGCCATGTGCTGTCCACTTCCAGGCATTGGTGCATTTCTTCATTCCTCACAAAGGGTGATACCTCCCCAGCATGCGCCGAGGGGGCAGTGCCGACACGGCATAGGCCGGTCCCTCGCTGTTTCCAGATGGCCTTGTGGAGCTAAGACTGAATGTATTTCAGGATAGATGACCACCATGAAATTGTACATTGGCTCCTGGCCAGCCTGGGCTGGGGCCAAGACAGCGGGGGCCGTTCTCTTACTGTTGCCAGGATGGCTTTGTGGGCCACATGAAACCACTTTGTGGGCCGCATCCGGCCCCCGGGCCTTGTGTTTGACATGTCTGGAATAAATCAACTTTAAAAGACAGATTTTCTTTTTAAAACGCTACAATTTCTTTTAACTCTTCCATCTATGTATTTTCTTGTTAATTTTTAATTTAATTTATTTCATCCCTAATGGAGACTTAGCAGTCTTGATTTCTAGCCCAGCATCTTCACTACAACAACAACACTCTGGCTCTCTTTACAGGGAAATCCTATCAGTATCAAGTCCATTCAGTCATAAAGGATGGTTTGCTTTCCAGTTGTAGTTTTGATCTTGTCATTCGTATATATGTGCAATATAATAACATGTCCAATATAAATAACATTTATTCCATTCTGATACAGTGGTGTATAATACAATGTTTATAAGGCATTCCTATTAAGCAAACATTTTATTCTTTGGTCAGGATTGGGATGCTGTTCCTTAGGTATATTGATTCTAGATAATGTTTTAACCCATTTTAATCAGAATAGAGCTGGAAGAGGCCTTGAAAAATGCATTGCAGTTTATCATTACCAAGTATTATATAACTTTCATATATTTCTTATCATATGAAGACAATAAAATGAAATTTTCATTATATAATTGTGGGATTTTGGGAGAAATGGCATCAACCTATATTCTATGTCAATCTACTGAAAACCCGCAAAGTGCTGGTGCTTTTTTTTATTAATTGTGATCAAAATTCCTTTTTTTATCTCATCTGTATTCAAAGGGGCATCATTAAACATTAAATGAAATGAAACATCTGAGTTTCTAAAATTTTGTTTTAGAATTGTTGGGGGCAATTAAGCTGACTTTGTAATAATGCCGCTTGGGGTGTGTGTGAAAGCCCTAATAAGCAGGCATATACATAGAATGAAGGCTACTGCTAAGCTTGTAAGCCGCCCTGAGTCTTCGGAGAAGGACGGGATATAAATGGGATTAAAATAAAAAACAAATAAAAAAAATAAAGATAAACTGAACAGCCGACAAATGAAAATAAACACATGAGAATGACAATGAGAATGAGAAGATGACAAGGATAAGGGCAATACTGCCTACTACATGGCTAAATATCTGTGGGTTAAAGGTATTTAGCAGAGTGATGGCATTAAAGCTATTTCTGTTTCTAGTTGTTTTGGCAAACAATGTCCTACAGAGGCTTCCTGAGGGGAGAAGTTGAAAGAAATTGTGACCAGGGTTTTTGGGAACTGTAGATATTTTCTCAGCCATCTTCCTGGTTCATGCAATGTACAGGTCCTCAGTAAAAGGCAGACTGCTTGCAATTATTTTTCCTGCAGTCCTAACTATCCATTATGAATATGAATGCATATTCATAACTATTTATCAAGTTTTTAACTGCTAGGAGCAATTAAAATTTCTATGGGAAGATGGATCAGGAATCCACATAGGTGAATGAATTGGTATAGAATGAAGGCTACTGCTAAGTTTGTAAAGCCGCCCTGAGTCTTCGGAGAAGGGCGGGATATAAATGGAATTAAAAATAAAAAAAATAAAAAATAGTTTTCTTTTCCAGATTGAAAAGGTGACATGTGCAATTTGGTCATTTCAAAAAGCTCACCTACCCATTTCAGTAGCTTTATGAAAAGAGTGAAGAGAGACCTCAAAGGGAAGCAAATATTGCATGTTACTTTGCCTTTAATAATAAACATTATGTGGTAGAGCTCCAAATTCAGCATGCAAATTATGATCTTTCTCCAAGGAGTGATTTCTTGAAGCACAGTGGAAATCAAGGGTGTTGTAACTGTTCTTTCTTTGAATTCTTCTTAGCAGAAACTTAGAGTCTATTAAATGGTAGAAAAGCATATCTGAATTTGTACTGTCGCCTTTCAAGAACAGAACAGAAATCGTGGTAAGTAGAACTTAAGTAAAGACCACAATTCTTATGTGTTCAGGATTTCAGCAATGAAGGAACTGTGCAATATTGTTCAGGAAGATCATATCCTTTTGGACAGATGAGGATTATCTTGACTAATATAATACAGTTGTTTTCACAGAGCTAGTAATCAACTTAACGACCTGAGATACTGTGCAAGTAAAGAAGTTCTTCTTAAAACTGTATATGATCTGAACTGTATATTGTAGTTCTCAAAAATTGCTATTCGTTATGTCTGATGCTAAAAGGAGTACCCTGGATTAAATATGGATTATTTAAGAAAAATAACAGGAAAAAGAAATATATATATACATATACATATACATATACATATACATATACATATACATATACATATACATATACATATACATATACATATATATATATATATATATATATATATATATATATATATATATATATATATATATATATAATGTAATGTACATCATTGCTCATAACTAGAAAAGAAGACTGATATTCAAAAGTACTTCCATTTTTCTTTCTTTTACACAATGATCTGATTGTAGTATCAAATATTTATTTAATTTGACAAAAATCTAGTAGGTCATAACTTATTTATTCAAAATAACTTATTTATTAGGAAATTAGTTGATAATTACATAACTATGGGCTTCATTGAATTGAGGGAACACATGTCAAACAGACATATACATAAAACCTAGGAGAACTGTACAGTTACATTCCATTAAGGCAGGGGTGTCAATCTCAATTTCATTGAGGGCCGCATCAGCATTGCGGTTGCCCTCGGGGAGGCTGGGTGGGTATGGCCATGGTGGGCGTGGCCTACTGGGTGGGCGTGGCTAGAGTGCGTATGGCCTACTGGGTGGGCATGGCCAGCTCTACATCGTTCGCATCAAGGGTGCCTATGGGGGCCTGGGCAGGAGTGGGACAGATCTGAGGGTCTCTGGCAGAAGGAGGGTCTCTGGGCCAGGGCCAAGGCAGTGGGGGCTGTTCCTTCACTGTTTCCAGGATGGCTTCGTGGGCTGCATGAAACCTCTTCGCGGGCCGCATCCGGCCCCCAAGCCTTGTGTTTGACATGTCTGCATTAAGGTTTCTAGTGAGTTTGCACAGATTAAAAATCTTATATCCTCTTTAATTTGAGAAATATATATATATGAGTAAAAAGTATACCATAGTTTAATTTCTCTCCTCCACCCAAATGTAGCTGTAATTTTTTTCCTGTTAAAACAGGGCTGTTGTTACAGGGGAAAATATGAAAGAGGGTTAGGTTTACGGTTTACTGTCTTGAGTTTTTTATAAAGTAATAAATGTGACATAAAAATTAAATAAACACATAAATAAATAATATTGTATTAAAATTATGAAGTTAGTCTGTCTCCTCCCCGCAAATGGAGCTAAAAATCTGGCCTATTAAAGTTGAATTTTGTTTAATTAAAACATTTAATTCCTTACTTTTATGAAGAAAGCTGTATATACTAAGAGAAAAATATTGCTCCCTAAAGCACACATATATATTTATTTTCTATCTTGTTTGAAGTTTTTTAATTACCATAAGAACTAATATTATTCATTTAGATGGAGGAAATAGAGACAGAAAATAAGTATGTATTATGTATATTTTAATGTATTTATTTTGCTCACCCATAGCAAAAGCCAATTCCTTCTTAGAAACAATCTATAACAGCAAGATTTTTTTTAAAAAAAATTCTTTTGTTTCCAGTATTATTATGGTTTCTTTCTATAAAATGCCATTTTTTGTCAATGTAATCCCCTATGACTATATATATATATATATATATATATATATATATATATATATATATATATATATATATATATATATATATATATATATATATATATATATATATATATATATATATATATATATATATATATATATATGAATGTATACATTGTCATATATAACATAGAAAGGACTAAAATGTGGTATATGTGAAAGTATAAGGTGCCCTTTTGCATTTTAAGAATGCATAGCCTTGGCATTTCAATATTTATCAAACATTGTGATAGTTATAATTTAATAATTTAATTTAATAGAATAAATTAATAATAATTTAATAGAATTAAAATCACGTGAATTATTAACACTACTTTACAATGCCTTGTTAACACCACACTTGGAATACTGCATCCAGTTTCGGTCACCACGGTGTAAAAAAGATGTTGAGACTCTAGAAAGAGTATAGAGAAGGGGAACAAAGATGATCAGCGGACTGGAGGCTAAAATGTATAAGGAACTGTTGCTGGAATTGGGTATGCCTAGTTTAATGAAGAGAAAGACGAGGAGGGACATGCTAGCACTGCTCCAGTATCTCATGGGTTGCCACAAAGAACAGGGAGTCAAGGTATTCTCCAAAGCCCCTGAAGGCAGGACAAGAAGCAATGGATGGAAAATAATTAAGGAGAGAAGCAACCTAGAACTAAGGAGAAACTTCCTGACATTTAGAACAATTAACCAGTGGAACAACCTACCTCTAGAAGTGGTGAATGCTCCAACACTGGACATTTTTAAGAAGAGACTGGACAGCCATTTGTCCGAAATGGAACAGGGTTGGACTAGATGATCTGGACAGCCATTTGCCTGAAATGGTATAGGGTTTCCTGCCTGAGCAGGGGGTTGGACTAGATGACCTCCAAGGTCCTTTCCAACAAATAATAATAATAATAATAATAATAATAATAATAATAATAATAATAATAATAATAATAATAATAATTATCATCATCATCATCATCATCATCATCATCATCATCATTATTATTATTATTATTACTACTATTACTATTACTATTATTATTTACAATTGTTTTAATGAATAACTGTACTTACTTCCTATACTAATTTCCTATGATACTCTCTTTCAGTCCAGAAGAAGTCAGAAATACTAAATGGCAAATAAATCCATTATGACAGAATTTCAACTCATGGGATTTTCTGATGATCATGATATGCAGATTTTGCATTTTGTAATCTTTCTTATCATTTACTTATTAGCCTTAATGGGAAATGTCCTTCTCGTTGTTGCTGTGGTCCTAAATCAGCACCTTCATGCTCCCATGTATTTCTTTTTGGTAAATTTATCCATCTCTGATGTTTGTTTCATCTCAACTATGATCCCTAAAGCCATGGCTGCTTCTTTGACAAATAACAGAGATATCTCCTATGTTGGATGTGCTGCTCAGGTCTTCTCAGTTTTCACCTTTGGAGGTTCGGAGCTTTCCTTGCTGACTATCATGGCTTATGACCGTTATGTGGCTATCTGCCACCCTCTGCAATATACGCTAGTGATGAACTGGGATGCCTGTTTACAAATGGCAGCTGCTTCCTGGATAAGCAATTTGATCCATTCTTCCCTACACACTGTTCTCACTTTCAGGTTAAATTTCTGCAAATCCAATAAAATTGAGCAATTTTTCTGTGATGTTCCTCATCTTCAAAAGATTTCTTGTACTGATACAAGAATTAATCAAATTTTAATTTTAGTTATAGCAATCATTGCAGATTCATTTTGTAGTGGGCTCATCTTTATCTCCTATGGCTACATTTTCTTAGCTGTGCTAAAAGTCCCTTCAGTCCAAGGCAGATATAAAGTTTTCTCCACATGTATTCCCCACTTTACTGTCTTTTCTTTATTTTTGATCTCTGCCCTTTTTGCATATATGAGGCCCCAAAGTCTATCCTCCCATACCTGGGATTTGCTCTCTGCTGTTCTCTACACAGTTTTGCCCCCACTTCTCAATCCCCTTATTTATAGCTTCAGGAACAAGGACATCCAAAAGGCTGTGTGGAGAATGCTAAAAACCTAGGAGTACAAGTTTTATCTAGATAGGTCTTCTGTCTTTGTTTGAATAGGATAGAATTGTGCAATATAAAACCTTCACATTAGAGCAATCATGGGTCTTCCAAATATTTAGAAATGCTAATGCTATCAAAATGAAATAAGAATCTATTAGATATATTGAATTGTCTTAATTCTAAAAGATTTGTTTAATGTACTTTCAGGAAGAGGCATTGGCTTAAATGTGTTGGATTTATACTGGATTCAGTAATGAAAATGTAGAGTTTATCAAGAAATCAAGACTTTTAGATGCCTTCTAACTATCAAAGATTTGTCTACAATTTTAGATAGAGAGATATTGAGCAGAATTATTTATCTTACTTTATCAAAATTAACATGTTGGGCGAATAGCCATGCATTACCTTGTTCTGAATAACATCATTCATTACTTATGAATTATGGTTGACAGTTGAATTTATATTTAATTTTAATTTCATATAAGTACTATAGTAGTGGCCAAAATTGTGGAAACCTTTTGGGACAAGTTTACATTTGCGGTTTGATGGCTAATAATGCCACTTCTTTTGGAGCAGTACCGTAAAATTATATAATAATGGAAAGATAATTCAATCAAGAATATAATGCAACAAGATTTGTTCAATTATTTGAAGTATACAAAATGTTATAGCCCAGTGGTGGTGAACCTTTTTGAGCCTGAGTGCCCAAACTAAAACCCGAAACCCACTTATGCATCGCCAGGTGCTGGGGGCATGGCCACCAAGTGGGTGTGGCCACCAAGTGGGTGCAGCCATGGTAGTCATGGTAGAATGGGTGGGCATGGCCTGGGTGGGCCACCTTGATGTCGCTCCTGGGGAGGGATGCCTGTGGGGCTGGGCAGGCAGGATTGGGGGGGATCCAGGGGTTCTCTGGCGAGTGGGGCAATGGGTAGGAGGCTTGTCCTGCAGGGTGTGGTGAGGCAAGGGAGAGGGCAGGGCAGGGGTGCCATTGCCATGGGGCAAGGAAAGGGGAGGCAGGGGCTAGGGTTGCATACAAAGGGGGGCTCTGGTGAGGAGGAAGAGCTGGAAGAGGGTTTAAACAAGCTTAGCAACCAGACAGGGGATCCTTCCCCCAAACGTCCTTTGTGGGTAACTTCAAAGCATGACAGAAGAGACCAAACCCTGCTGCAACCACCCAGCAGATGGGAGGGGAATAAAAACCAAACAGCCCCCCCTGCAAAAGCCTTGGAGACAGGGAAGAGAGCAGGCAGGTGGGTGCCTTGCTAAGCTGATGGCTTGGAGGAGAAGGGCAGCTACACCCCCTCCCAAATGCTGCCCTCTCATGAAAGCAGGATGAAAACTCCAAAAAGCGACAAGGAAAAAAAAAGTTAAAACAGAAGAGTGTCTTGTGATGGTTTTCTTCCCCACTTCCTTCTAGCTGCAGATTAAATATGTAAAGACCACAAAAGAAAAAGAAAAAAAACCTTGGCTTTCTCTCTTTTTAATTCAGAAGGAAGGAATGGGGGGATTGCGGGGTGGGTTGTTTCAAAGAAAGGGAAAGATGGGCTGGAGGAGCACAGCAGCACAACAGCGATGGCATAAGGCTTCTGGCTATGCAGGGGGGCATTAAAACAGCAAAACAAGGAAAAAAGTCAAAATCCCCCACTCACTCCACCTACCAAAAGCACAATAACAGAGCTTTCAAAGATACAAACAAGTTTTTATTGAAAAGTAAAAGTTTGCATTTGGCATGATTTTTTTTTATTACATTTATATCCCGCCCTTCTCCGAAGACTCAGGGCGGCTTACAAGCTTAGCAGTAGCCTTCATTCTATGTATATGCCTGCTTGTGAGGGCTTTCACACACACCCCAAGCGGCATTATTAGAAAGTCAGCTTATTGCCCCCAACAATCTGGGTCCTCATTTTACCTACCTCGGAAGGATGGAAGGCTGAGTCAACCTTGAGCCTGGTGGGACGCGAACCTGCACTAATTGCAGGCAGCTGGTGTTACTTAAGGAGGCATCAGCCCACTGCTCCACTTTAAAGAACTAATGTGATTTCTGCTGTTGTATGCCTACTGATAATTTATTTACCCTTGGCTCATAGTTTGTAAGTTTGAGAGCAATACATTCAGCACTCAGGTCATCTGTTAGTCTGCTTCTGGTGTCTGATTTGATATAATTCATAGCTGAAAACAGCTGCTCACAAGCCTAAGATGATCCAAACAAAGTAAGGAAAGCAATACCAAGTACTTTCATGCATTTAAAATTATCTTGCAGAAAATTCCACACTTTGAGGATTTTGTTCTCAGAACTAACTGTGTTGTCCTTTTTCATCCCTTCCATCTTCTCTAGTGTTTCACACAGGTCACAGAATTTATTTTTCCAGATAGTATTTTATTGGAATTCCAGTAGCTCCATTTCCAGATTTCCTAAATCTAACCACTCTAAGCAGGAAAGATCAAGTTCTTCAAATTTGGCTTTATCTGGAGAAGTAAGAAAACACAGGGTTGTCTCCATCTTACGGAACTGTGAAAATCTGTTACTAAAATTTATATTTTCAGCTGCAACAATGCTAGAAAACTCCTTGTAGATTTCCTGATGGCTTGTAGGATTGTCTGCAAATGTTCTACAATTTTCTAAATGAACTAAAATATTTCAGCTGCCCACTTTGAAGGTCTCTTTCAAAAACCTGCAGTTTTCTCTCAAATGTTTTGATATTACAAAACATTTTTCTTCTGTTTTCCCTGCACCTTGTAACTGTTTATTCAGCAGGCTAAAGTGGTTTGTAAAGTCTGTGAAAAACATGAGGTTGGTAAGCCAGGCCATATCAGTGAGCTGTGGATATTCTTGCCCTTTTTCATGCATAAAAAGCCAAATTTCATCCAAGCAGGCCACAAATCTCTCTAGGACTTGTCCTTTGCTCAGCCACTGGACATTGTTGTACATAACTAAACAATCATACTGTGCCTGAACCTCCTCAAGAAGTACTTGAAATTGCTGACAATTCAGAGCATGAGCCATGATGTAATTCACTATTTTTGTGTTGTCTTTGAGGATATTGTCAAATTGTTTGTTGCTTTCCTTGGCACAAAGACCTTCCTGGTGAATGATGCAGTGGAATTGTATTACTTTATGTTTTGTTTCTTGAAGAAACAATATATGAAACCAGATGTTGCCCCCACCATAGAAGATGCTCTATCACTTGTAATTGAAACCACCTTTTCTGGTCTTATGTCTTGTGATAAAAAAGCTTCCTTCACAGCATTGTAGATATCTACACCTTGTGTTCTTTCAGGCAAAGACATCAGTTTCAGCAGCTCTTCTCTCACAGTGTCACCAACAGCATAACACAAAATTACTGCCAGCCTTGCATGGTTATTGATATCTGTGCTTTCATCCATTATGAATCCAATCATTTATAGCCTTCAAAACAAGCAACTGTGTGGCAATTTACATTGAAAGCAAACAAACAAACAAATCCTAATCTAATTTGAATGTCTTCAATCTGAGAAATACAAAATTTCCTTGTGAAAGAATGAGGGATCCATGTCTCTTCTTCTCTTATATTGTACTCTAGCATATAGGCTGGTCTCCCTATCTTGCAAAGTACTTGCATGTAATGGAGTAGAGATGAGAAATATGTAGGACATAATTCTACACCAGTAACTGGAAGCACAAACACTAGACTGGATCTTTTGCTCCTAATTGTTTATTTTTCTTACACTAATATATTATTTATTATTTGCATCATTTTCCTCAGTAAACAAATGAACAAATATAACATTTTTTGAATAATTGAATTTCTCGTTCTTTTTATCTAGCTTTATGATTTGTATAGATAATGGGTCATGTTTTAGTTCCTATTTATGTAGAAGTATTAAAAACTCAAAAAGGTTCACAAACAAAATGGCTTCATTTTCTATTGAATTCATTTTTTTCTTCTTATGGCTACATCATTTCTGCTGTGCTGAAGATTCCATCAATTAAAGGCAGATGCAAAGTCTTCTCAACTTGGAGTCTACACTTGACAGTTGCTTCTTTATTCATCTCTACAGATTTGTTTTCATATATGAGGCCAAAATCTCTTTTCTTTCCCATTGTAGACTTACTTTCTGCTGTTTCATATTAAGTTTTGCCTCCCTTTCTGAATCCCATCATTTTACAGCTTTTGGAACAATCACATTCAAGCAGCCGTTTTGAAATTAACATCAAAAAACAAAAAAGATAATTTCCTAACTTGATTGGATTGTCTTTAGTATGAAAAATATAATATTCTGTTAGTAGAATACTGTTGTGAAACTATGAGTGATCTTCCTCACATGTATTTTTCTCTATTAATAGAGTTCAATACATGAAGCAGCCTCCTTACCTTTTGGTCTGAATGTTTGGATATAAAGGAGGAAAATGTGATATATAATATGATTCCCTGTTTCATATACAGAAAAAAGGCAATTGAGTAACTCCACAAGATCATACTCATTTTTATTCAATCAGTAATATAAATAGTCCAAAATATTACAGGACTTTATTCTCTGAAACATTTAAATACTTTTAGGGAAAATTGGTTGGCAGATCTTTATCTAACTGACTATGGTAACATATGTATACTGTCTAAAAAGTTCATGAATAAAAATATTCCACCTCAAACAATAGAATAGTGGCTTTGGATTTTCTGTCTTTATTCAAATCAATCAAATATTATACAAGTCAAATATAATTAGATCAATGTCCCATATTTCACTGCTAAAAAATTTGCTAAAGTATCTTGGATAAAATAGCCAGTTAAAATTTTAATATCTATATTGATTAATGAGTGAGAAACAGATTACCTTTACAAGGTTTTTTATATAATACAATGAAATATAATTGTTAAAATTTTCATTATATAGTTTTTAGAGTTTGGAAAAAAAGTTGTTCACCAATGAGGTTATATCATTCTATGAAAAATCAATGAAGTCTTGCACTTCGCTATTATTCCTAAGAAATTTATTTTTAATCTCATCTATCCATCCAATGGAGCAACTAGCTACTGATTATTTAAAATTAAATATCAAATGAAATAAAGATCTATTTATAAAATTTTGTTTTGACCATACTACAAAGATATTTTTAGCTGTTCCAAATAAGCAAATGTTTAGATTTATAATAGGCTGTATCTAAAATATACAATAGCAGATATAATCACAATAGCATTGAAATTGAAATTAGATGGATTTGTATGAATTAGAGAATTTATAGAAATACAGCATACAACCATATAGCCTGACAAAATAATACTGCAGAAGAAAAACTTCCATGACCTTTTGATGAGTGGAGACTACACAAGATGCTTAAAGAATATTTAATACTGGCCTTAATCCAGTATTCTGTTCAATCCCTGATGAGATCCCAATAAAAGGGGGAAAATTCCCTAGAACCTGGTTGACAAGTGGAGAACACATGATCTTCTTGAGCCTATTTTATTGAATTACATGGAAAATATAAGGTAATGCCCTACCCTCTGAAAGAATGGAAGACAAAGCTTATATAATGTCTTGTTTACAGAAAAGTGAACAATAGGTTCCAAATCCATACCCATAACAACCTAAGCAATTTTAATTTTGATTTGTTCAATCAGGAAGTCTTGACTGAACTTACTGGAGTATCTCTCATGGTTCTCAGGGGGCCAGGTCCACTTGTTCAATATGCAGGGCTAACTTTGAAGTTTTATCCCCTTAGTAAGCTATTTGTATTTTATTTTCAGTCATTAGACTGAGCACTCAAGCCACTTTAATTAGACAAAATTATTTAATAAATTATGCCCCCATTCAATAGCTGATCTGGTAAATTGTTGAGCTTTAAAATGTGGTAGGAGCAACTGAATTCCCTGTGGGAAAATGAAATTGGATCAGGAATCCATATGGGTGGGAGAATTGGTGTAGTACTCTTTGTCAGGTTATGAAGATAACCAGTGCACCATCAAAAATCTCATCTACCTGTTCCAAGTAGCTGTAATGTTTATGAGAATTGGCACAGAAAACATCAAGGATAAGCAAGAAAAGCATTTTACTTTGTCAGTGATAGTGAAGGCATGAAAAAGGAAGTATACTTCATTAAGGTATTATAATGTATTTCACAATGATGTTTCAAAGCTTGTAAAATAACTGTGTTTCATCATTCTCTGTTATGTACACTTATGGACAGAAGCAGGAGCTAAAATCTTAACTATTCTTACACATTTTAATGATGAAACCTGTACTTTTCAAAAGGTGTCAGTTAGTGAACAAGCTTCCTTATTGATTCTTAGAGAAACATTAAATGTACAAAATATCCAACTGAGGGCAAGAGGAGAGGATAAGATTTTTTTGCAAACAGACAAACAAACAAACAAATAATATGTAAGTAAGCAAGCACAATGGGATGGGGTGGCTCAGTGGGTTAGCATGCTGAGCTTGTCGATCAGAAGGTCAGCAGTTAGGTGGGCCGAATCCTGAGTGCTGCATAACAGAGTGAGCACCAGTTACTCATCCCAGCTTCTGCCAACATAGCAGTTTGAAAGCACGTAAAAATGCAAGTAGAAAAATAGGGACCACTACAGTGGGAAGGTAATAGCATTCCGTGTGCCTTTGGCGTCTAGTCATGCCGGCCACGTGACCAGAGAGACGTCTTTGGACAAGCGCTGGCTCCTCGGCTTTCAAACAGAGATGAGCAACGGCCCCTAGAGTTGGAAACGACTAGCACACATGTCTGGGGGAACCTTTACCTTTAAGCAAGCATAGTATCTGGAATTAGGGCTAGTAGATATTTCAAAACATGAAACCTGTGTTGTAGATCAAATTATCTTTCTCAAAACCTCTGATATTTCTAGATAATTTTGAGAGATAATAGCAACATTATTTTAGTGGTTTCTAAAGAATCTGCTCCTGACAGAAAACAATATTCATCAGGAAATTTCAAATGGGACATAGAACCAGGGCTTTTTTTGTCATAGAACCCTCAGAATGGAGTTCAGGCACCTTTTTTGGATGGAACCTTGTAGGGTATAACATGTGTGAGTTCCAGCACCTTTTTCTTTTACAAAAAAAGCACTGCATAGAACCTTTATGGGACTGAGATTTGGGCATGGGATTCAAAAGAGGTTGTTAAGTTAGAGAAATAGGGTAGTTGGAATAGCTTTCTCTGGAACATTTAATATCTGCCCCAGAATGTCCCTGTTGCATTTTAAGCCTTAATCAGATTTCACTTGAAATTCTAAAAATAATTCAAGAAACTTGATACATTTTATCATTAGCATTACTATGGGGAATTATGTAGTTTGTTGTTCTGAAGCAATAGTTTATTTTCATTGGAGAAGCTTTGGGGCAAGGAAAAAGATCCATGATATGCTCTTTCAGCAGAATGCCAGGGAAGATGCTCATTTAATTTAAGGGTGTTTTTTTTTCTTGGAGTATGATAGTAGATTTTAATCATCCATTTTCTTATTTTGCAATTTACCCATTCATTTCAGCATGAGAATTATGACTAGTCTCTAGAGAATGATTCCTTGAACACAGCAGAAAACAAGGGTGATATAATTATTATTTTTTTCTTTCAATTCTTATCAGAGAGTTAGAACCTATAAAATGATGGAAAAGCATAGGTGTATTTGTACTGTCACTTTTCAATCATATTTCAAAACAGCAATAAATATCCTGGTAAGTAGAATACTTAAGAGAGCAGGACTTTAGTTATGAATTATTGCATACAAGAAGACCATATGTATAATGCCATGAAAATATATTTTTGAACTGAACATGACTTTTACTAGGGTGATATACAGGATTTTGCTACTTGCTTTATCGCCTGAGATTTGATCTAAGTAAAATGTTCTTTATCTCTTTTAAATATATATATATGATTGGAAGTGTATGTGTTTGTTCTTAAGCATTGCCCTTAGTTATGTCTAAGAAAAATAAATTAAGATAAATAAGGATTTATTAAAAAAATGTATCAGCTATATCACCACACATAATGTCATAATACAGAACACTTTTAGTTACTTTGTAAGTATTTCAAAGTACTTTTGTTTTTAATATTTACATAGTTTTTTTTTTTAAAAAAGAATGATTCAGTGAATGCATAACAATAACCTGATTGCTGTATCAATATTTATTGAATTTGAAACATCTTATATGGATATCTTAACATTTACTTCTTTATCCTGCAATTGGACACCGACTTACACAGCTATGGGTCTCACTGAATTCAGGGATATATGTCAATCAACGTATGTGTGAAAACTAGGAGGATTGTATGGAAATATCCAATAACATTATGTATGTTTGTGTGTGTGAGGGTGGGAAGGCAGAAAGACACAGACAGAGGCAGAGGCTAAATGCAGCATAGGTTCCAGATCAAGGAGAGAAGCAGCCTGGAATTAAGGAAAAATGTCCTAAGAGTGAGGACAATTAACCACTGGAACAGCTTGCCTTCAGCATTTGGGGGTGCTTCATTTCTGGAGGATTTTAAGAAGAGACTGAACAGCCATTTTTCTGAAATGGTATAAGGTCTACTGTTTGAGAAAGAAGTTGGAATAAAAGCCTCTCTCCCCCCTCCACTTGTAGCTATTTTCTGTTGAATTATATTTGCTTAAATAAATATTTAATTCCTCAGTTATTTTAAGGAAAATGAAAATACTAACAGACAAGTATTGCTCCACAAATAACATATGTATGCATTTTATATCTAGTTTGCAATATTATTAATTTATGTGGGGGGAAATGGTGAGAAAGAAACAAAAAGAGAAATATATGTACATTTTAATGTATATATTTAATACAGTTTCCATCAACATAAAAAAATATTTTTACAAACCAGCTGTAGCATATCAACATTTTTATCACTTCTATTTCTGTTATTTTTACCATTAAAATGTTCTCTTTCTATTAAATGCCACTTTTGTCAATATAATCTACTCTGACAGACGTATTGATAAACTTTGTTATATATAAAATGTAGAAAAGGCGATTAATAATAATAATAATAATAATAATAATAATAATAATAATAATAATAATAATAATAATAATAATAATAATAATAATATTGTATGTGTTTTTAAAGATATGGTGGTCTCTTTTGTATTTTAAGTGTATATTCATTCAATAGGTTGCATAGATCATTATTACTAATTCTATGATATTCTCTTTCTGTCCAGAAGGAGTCAGAGAAAATAAATGGCCAACCAATCCACTGTGACAGAATTCCTTCTGATGGGATTTTCTGATGATCATGACATGCAAATTCTGTATTTTGCAATATTCCTTGTCGTTTACTTATTAGCCTTAATTGGAAATTTCCTTCTTGGTGTTGCTGTGATCCTAAACCAGCAACTTCATGCTCCCATGTATTTCTTTTTGGTAAATTTGTCATACTCTGATGTTTTCTTTATCTCAAGCACAATCCCTAAAGCCATGGCTGCTTCTTTGACAAATATCAAGGAGATCTCTTATGTTGGATGTGCTGCTCAGGTCTTCTCAGTTTTCACATTTGGAGGTACTGAGCTTGCCTTGCTGACTGTCATGGCTTATGACCGCTATGTGGCCATCTGTCACCCTCTGCAATATACACTAATAATGAACTGGGATGCCTGTTTACAAATGGCAGCTGCTTCCTGGATAAGCAATTTGTTCAATGCTTTGCTGCACACCATTCTCACTTTCAGGTTAAATTTCTGCAAATTCAATAGAATTGAGCAATTTTTCTGTGATATTCCTCATCTGCTAATGATTTCTTGCACTGATACAAGAATTAATCAGATTCTGATTTTGGTTATAGGGATTACTGTAGATTCATTATGTAGTGGGTTCATTTTTATTTCCTATGGCTACATCTTCTCTGCCGTACTGAAAATCCCTTCACTTCAAGGAAGATATAAAGCTTTCTCCACATGTGCTCCCCACCTGACTGTCTTTTCTTTATTTTCGATCTCTGTTCTGTTTGCATATATGAGGCCCCAAAGTCTTTCCTCCCACACTTTGGATATGCTCTCTGCTGTTCTCTACACAGTTTTGCCCCCACTCCTCAATCCCTTTATTTACAGCCTCAGGAACAAGGAAATCCAAAAGGCTCTGTGGAAAATGCTAAAAATAAAAGTGAAGTAAAAGTGGTAGTTTTATGTATGTAGGGTTTTCTCTCTATAGGTCTTTTGTCTTTATTTATAAGCATTATTCCTATAGGATACAATCTTGCAATGTAAAATCTCCACATTAAAACAATTTTTTTTGTGTTCCACATGCTTGAAATGTTAATTACTATCTAAATGCTCGAAGTGGCATTTAAAAATATGGCATAGAATTATCCAACTTCTGTAATGTTTTGTTTAATACAGTTCTGGAAAGAAGAATTAGGGTTAAGTATGTTGGATATATACTGAATTCCATATTAAAAATGAAGAATTTATGAAACAATGAAGAACTTTGAATGCTTTGTAATACTTTGAAATAAATGATTCTCTCTGAATGGAAAGACAATATCACTGGGGCCTTGAATTGTTACACTAGTGGTGTAACAATTTGTGGGTGGAGCAGTGGGCTACTGCCTCCTTAAGTAACACCAGCTGCCTGCAATTAGTGCAGGTTCGCGTCCCACCAGGCTCAAGGTTGACTCAGCCTTCCATCCTTCCGAGGTAGGTAAAATGAGGACCCAGATTGTTGGGGGCAATTAAGCTGACTTTGTAATAATGCTGCTTGGGGTGTGTGTGAAAGCCCTAATAAGCAGGCATATACATAGAATGAAGGCTACTGCTAAGCTTGTAAGCCGCCTTGAGTCTTCAGAGAAGGGTGGGAGATAAATGGAATTAAAATAAATAAATAAATAAATAAATCTTCATCTGTTGCTTCTCTATTGACTAATTATTCAACACTACAAAGATAATCTATCTCAAGATTCCATGATTACCATAGGTTTTGAAGGATGCTTAATTTATTTGTACTGTCACTTTTCAATCATATTTCAAAACAGCAATAAATATCCTGGTAAGTAGAATACTTAAGAGAGCAGGACTTTAGTTATGAATTATTGCATACAAGAAGACTATATGTATAATGCCATGAAAATATATTTTTGAACTGAACATGACTTTTACTAGGGTGATATACAGGATTTTGCTACTTGCTTTATCGCCTGAGATTTGATCTAAGTAAAATGTTCTTTATCTCTTTTAAATATATATATATGATTGGAAGTGTATGTGTTTGTTCTTAAGCATTGCCCTTAGTTATGTCTAAGAAAAATAAATTAAGATAAATAATGATTTATTAAGAAAAATGTATCAGCTATATCACCACACATAATGTCATAATACAGATCTCTTTTAGTTACTTTGTAAGTATTACCTTTAAGCAAGCATAGTATCTGGAATTAGGGCTAGTAGATATTTCAAAACATGAAACCTGTGTTGTACATCAAATTATCTTTCTCAAAACCTCTGATATTTCTAGATAATTTTGAGAGATAATAACAACATTATTTTAGTGGTTTCTAAAGAATCTGCTCCTGACAGAGAACAATATTCATCAGGAAATTTCAAATGGGACATAGAACCAGGGCTTTTTTTGTCATAGAACCCTCAGAATGGAGTTCAGGCACCTTTTTTGGATGGAACCTTGTAGGGTAGGAAAGGCGGGCTGTATAACATGTGTGAGTTCCAGCACCTTTTTCTTTTACAAAAAAAGCACTGCATAGAACCTTTATGGGACTGAGATTTGGGCATGGGATTCAAAAGAGGTTGTTAAGTTAGAGAAATAGGGTAGCTGGAATAGCTTTCTCTGGAACATTTAATATCTGCCCCAGAATGTCCCTGTTGTGTTTTAAGCCTTAAACAGATTTCACTTGAAATTCTAAAAATAATTCAAGAAACTTGACACATTTTATCATTAGCATTACTATGGGGAATTATGTAGTTTGTTGTTCTGCAGCAATAGTTTATTTTCATTGGAGAAGCTTTGGGGCAAGGAAAAAGATCCATGATATGCTCTTTCAGCAGAATGCCAGGGAAGATGCTCATTTAATTTAAGGGTGTTTTTTTTTCTTGGAGTATGATAGTAGATTTTAATCATCCATTTTGTTATTTTGCAATTTACCCATTCATTTCAGCATGAGAATTATGACTAGTCTCTAGAGAATGATTCCTTGAACACAGCAGAAAACAAGGGTGATATAATTATTATTATTATTATTTTCATTTCTTGTCAGAGAGTTAGAACCTATAAAATGATGGAAAAGCATAGGTGTATTTGTACTGTCACTTTTCAATCATATTTCAAAACAGCAATAAATATCCTGGTAAGTAGAATATTTACGAGAGCAGGACTTTAGTTATGAATTATTGCATACAAGAAGACCATATGTATAATGCCATGAAAATCTATTTTTGGACTGAACATGACTTTTACTACGGTGATATACAGGATTTTGCTACTTGCTTTATCGCCTGAGATTTGATTTAAGTAAAATGTTCTTTATCTCTTTTAAATATATATATATAATTGGAAGTGTATGTGTTTGTTCTTAAGCATTGCCCTTAGTTATGTCTAAGAAAAATAAATTAAGATAAATAAGGATTTATTAAGAACAATGTATCAGCTATATGACCACACATAATGTCATAATACAGAACTCTTTTACTTACTTTGTAAATATTTCAAAGTACTTTTGTTTTTAATATTTACATAGTTTTTGTTTTTTTTTTAAAAAAAAGAATGATTCAGTGAATGCATAACAATAACCTGATTGCTGTATCAATATTTATTGAATTTGAAACATCTTATATGGATGTCTTAACTCATTTACTTCTTTATCCTGCAATTGGACACCCACTTACACAGCTATGGGTCTCACTGAATTCAGGGATATATGTCAACCAACATATGTGTGAAAACTAGGAGGATTGTATGGAAATATCCAATAACATTATGTATGTTTGTGTGTGAGAGGGTGGGGAGGCAGAAAGACACAGACAGAGGCAGAGGCTAAATGCAGCATAGGTTCCAAATCTTATATCCAGTTCTACTATATATATATATATATATATATATATATATATATATATATATATATATATATATATATCAGTAAAAATGTGTAACAAATTTAACCTCTAAACAGGAGGGGGTCAACTTCGTTTCCAAAGCACCTGAGGGCAGGACAAGAAACAATGGATAGAAAATGATCAAGGAGAGAAGCAGCCTGGAATTAAGGAAAAACTTCCTAACAGTGAGGACAATTAACCACTGGAACAGCTTGCCTTCAGCATTTGTGGGTGCTTCATGTCTGGAGGATTTTAAGAAGAGACTGAACAGCCATTTTTCTGAAATGGTATAAGGTCTACTATTTGAGAAAGAAGTTGGAATAAAAGCCTCTCTCCCCCCCCCCCTTGTAGCTATTTTCTGTTGAATTATATTTGCTTAAATAAATATTTAATTCCTCAGTTATTTTAAGGAAAATGAAAATACTAACAGAAAAGTATTGCTCCACAAATAACATATGTATACATTTTATATCTAGTTTGCAATATTATTAATTTATGTGGGGGGAAATGGAGAGAAAGAAACAAAAAGAGAAATATATGTACATTTTAATGTATATATTCAATACAGTTTCCATCAACATAAAAAAAATATTTTTACAAACCAGCTGTAGCATATCAACATTTTTATCACTTCTATTTCTATTATTTTTACCATTAAAATGTTCTCTTTCTACTAAATGCCACTTTTGTCAATACAATTTACTCTGACAGACGTACTGATATACTTTGTTACATATAAAATGTAGAAAAGGCTAATAATAATAATAATAATAATAATAATAATAATAATAATAATAATAATAATAATAATAATAATAATGTATGTGTTTTTAAAGATATGGTGGTCTCTTTTGTATTTTAAGAATATATTCATTCAATAGGTTGCATAGATCATTATTACTAATTCTATGATATTCTCTTTCTGTCCAGAAGGAGTCAGAGAAAATAAATGGCCAACCAATCCACTGTGACAGAATTCCTTCTGATGGGATTTTCTGATGATCATGACATGCAGATTCTGTATTTTGCAATATTCCTTGTTGTTTACTTATTAGCCTTAATTGGAAATTTCCTTCTTGGTGTTGCTGTGATCCTAAACCAGCAACTTCATGCTCCCATGTATTTCTTTTTGGTAAATTTGTCATACTCTGATGTTTTCTTTATCTCAAGCACGATCCCTAAAGCCATGGCTGCTTCTTTGACAAATATCAGGGAGATCTCCTATGTTGGATGTGCTGCTCAGGTCTTCTCAGTTGTCACATTTGCAGGTACTGAGCTTGCCTTGCTGACTGTCATGGCTTATGACCGCTATGTGGCCATCTGTCACCCTCTGCAATATACACTAATAATGAACTGGGATGCCTGTTTACAAATGGCAGCTGCTTCCTGGATAAGCAATTTGTTCCATGCTTTGCTGCACACCATTCTCACTTTCAGGTTAAATTTCTGCAAATTCAATAGAATTGAGCAATTTTTCTGTGATATTCCTCATCTGCTAATGATTTCTTGCACTGATACAAGAATTAATCAGATTCTAATTTTGGTTATAGGGATTATTGTAGATTCATTTTGCAGTGGGTTCATTTTTATTTCCTATGGCTACATCTTCTCTGCTGTACTGAAAATCCCTTCAGTTCAAGGAAGATATAAAGCTTTCTCCACGTGTGCTCCCCACCTGACTGTCTTTTCTTTATTTTTGATCTCTGTTCTTTTTGCATATATGAGGCCCCAAAGTCTTTCCTCCCACACTTTGGATATGCTCTCTGCTGTTCTCTACACAGTTTTGCCCCCACTCCTCAATCCCTTTATTTACAGCCTCAGGAACAAGGAAATCCAAAAGGCTCTGTGGAAAATGCTAAAAATAAAAGTGAAGTAAAAGTGGTAGTTTTATGTATGTAGGGTTTTCTCTCTATAGGTCTTTTGTCTTTATTTATAAGCATTATTCCTATAGGATACAATCTTGCAATGTAAAATCTCCACATTAAAGCAATTTTTTGTTGTGTTCCACATGCTTGAAATGTTAATTACTATCTAAATGCTCGAAGTGGCATTTAAAAATATGGCATAGAATTATCCAACGTCTGTAATGCTTTGTTTAATACAGTTCTGGAAAGAAGAATTAGGCTTAAGTATGTTGGATATATACTGAATTCCATATTAAAAATGAAGAATTTATGAAACAATGAAGAACTTTGAATGCTTTGTAATACTTTGAAATAAATGATTCTCTCTGAATGGAAAGACAATATCACTGGGGCCTTGAATTGTTACACTAGTGATCTTCATCTGTTCCTTCTCTTTTGACTAATTATTCAACACTACAAAGATAATCTATCTCAAGATTCCATGATTACCATAGGTTTTGAAGGATGCTTCATTTATTTTTAAATGAAGACATTCTGTAGAGTTCCATGAGAAACAACATTTAAAAAGAAGTGTATATAAGAAGCTGAAAGGCATTATTATCATATTGTATCTGAAACAGACAACATCAAATTGATTAAAATTTCAGACTCTATGCTGCCCTAATCATGACTATTTATTAATTCAATTGGCTACTTAACTACCTCTCATTTTAATTAGGATTTCATTAAGATACATGCAGGATTCTTCTTATTATTATTCCTGTAAAGTCGCATGCTTCACATAGAGACGGACACAGAGCTGGGGTAAGATGAGTTTATTGTGAACAGAACGAACTGGGGAAACAGGGAAGCCTGGCGTCTATTTATACCTGCCCAGGTGGATGGCATCCAATCAGTTCAAACCTGGGCTTCCTGCCAGTGCAGGTGACAATGGGTGTAGATCCTGGCTTCCCACCAGGCTGACGATGCCTGGGGCTGTCAACAGCTTAACTCATTAGGCTTATCCTGAGTGAGCAGTTATCGCCCGGAGCTGTTCAACCCCTCTGCTGATCTGCACCATCAGCCTCCTGCTGTGCTGTCCCTTTGTGTATGCTGGGAGGCATACACTGCACCCCTTCCCCCATAGTGAGGAGGATCCTCTGTCATTCCTTCTTAACTATATACAGCTTATTTACAATTTTTACATTTAACCCTCCAGATTCCTCCTCCCCCCAGGCTTAAGAGCGAACATAATCACTGAGGTAGCTGGGGGCTCTGTGTGTCCTGTTTGATCTTCTCAGGCTTGGCTCTGTAGTGGTTTCGGTTCTGCTTCCTGTTCCTTGGTCTGGTTGTGTTGGTCTGATTTGTGTGTGTGCATGTGTTTCTGTGTTGGCTCTTTGTGACCTGCTGCCCTCAGGCTCTTGCCTACTTTCCCTGTCAGATGGATGCCCCAAAACCCTTCCTGCTGTTCTTCTGGGTGACTGTGACTGTGGCTGTGTGTGTGTTTGAGTTTGCTCTGCCTCCTCCCTTGCTGTTTCCATTGATTCTCCACCCGTCCTCTCAGGGGCTCTCTTCCTTAGTTGATCTAAGTGTCTCCTCCACAGGAGTCCCCCCTCCACCCTTACTCTGTAGGAGAGGGGGTCTGTGTGTTCCACCACTTCACCTGGCACCCATGGATGGCCTGTGCTGTAATTTCTGGCCCAGATCTACTCCCCTATGTTGAAATTGGTTTTGAGGGTTGGGGGTTCTGTGTCTGCTGATACCCTGTCTGGGTGGAGTCTGTCTAACGTAGTTATGAGGCGTCTGCCCCACCTGAGCTCTGCTGGGCTCTTTCCTGTGGCTGTGCAGGGTGTTGCGTGTTGATGGAGGAGGAATGTGGCCAGTCTCTGTTTCCAGTCCCCTTGTACTATTCGTTTGAGTGCATCCTTGGTAGTCCGCACGAACCTCTCTGCCAACCCATTACTGGCAGGGTGAAAGGGCGCTGAAGTGGCATGCCTAATCCCCAAGGTCCTCAGGAACACCTGGAAATCCGCGGAGGTAAATTGCACTCCGTTATCAGATACTACTACATCTGGTAGCCCATATGTGGCAAACACTCCCCTTAGTGCCTGTATTGTGCCCGCTGATGTCATGTTGGACACAGGTACCACCTCTAACCACTTGGAGTGACTATCCACGATGACTAAGAAGGTGTGTCCCTGAAATGGACCCGCATAATCTATATGGACCCTGGACCAGGGGGTGTGAGTTTGTTCCCACTTGTGGACTGGAGCGTGTGCCTGCTCTGGGCGAGACCTTTGGCATGTGTAACATCCTGCTACCAACCCCTCTATCTCTTTATCCAACCCAGGCCATCACAGGTAACTCCTGGCCAGAGCCTTCATCCTTACCACTCCCAGGTGACCCTCGTGAAGGGACTGAAGGACTTTCTCCCTAAGTTTTGTGGGGATACTGACCGTGCTCCCCCACAGCAGGCAGCCTTTATGGGTTGAGAGCTCGTGCCGCCGCGTAAAAAATGCTGTGAACTCAGGTCCCGGTGACTTTTCCTGCCACTCGCTGCTAACCCAGGACTGAATTCTGCTAAGAATCTTATCCCTGGGAGTTTCAGCTGCTATGTCGCTAGCATCTAATGGGCACTCAGCCAGCTCCTGTATTGCTAATATCTGATTAGCAGGAGCGGGATCCGGTCCAGCCTCCCTTAGGGGAAGTCTGCTGAGTTCGTCGGCGTGTCCCATTTCCTTTCCTGGTCTATGGATTAGCTTACAGGAGTATGCTGAAAGAAAAATGGACCAACGGAGCATCCTTGGTGAAAGGATCTGTGGCGTTTGCTTCTCCGTGGTGAATAATCCCAGCAGGGGCTTGTGATCTGTGTAAATGAGGAACTCCCTCCCGTACAGGTAGTCGTGGAACTTTTTTACCCCCGCGACCACTGCCAACGCCTCCTTGTCTATCTGCGCGTAGTTTCTCTCCGCCGCTGACAGGGTCTGGGAATAGTATGCTATGGGAGCCTGCGAGCGGTACTCCTTTAAGTGGCTGAGGACTGCCCCTATCCCATAAGGGGATGCATCGCACGCTAGGCAGATGGGCTGGTCCTCCCTGAAGTGAGTGACCGTTGCGTCCCCGGCTAGCACGTTCTTAAGGGTCCTGAATGCGCTTGTGTGTGTGGCAGTCCAGTCCCAGGGTGTTTGTTTGTCCAGGAGCCTGTGCAAGGGCTCCGCAATGGTCGCCTTGTGCGGCAGGAATGTATGATAAAAATTTAAGAGACCAAGGAACGCTTGCAGCTCCGCTTTGGTTTTGGGAATTGGGGCTTCCTTGATAGCCCTCACCTTGGAGGCTGATGGGTGGATGCCCTGCGCGTCTATCCTGAATCCCAGAAACTCCGTCTCCGTAACCCCAATTTTACACTTGTCCCTTTTCAGTCTTAGACCCACATCCCTAAAACAACCGAGTACCGCTCTTAGCCGTGATGCCAGGACGTCCTCCGAGCTGGCCGCTATAAGGACGTCATCAAAATATGGGCAAACCCCGGGGATCCCCTTTAGCGTTTTTTCCATGACTTCCTGGAAAATTCCCGGAGCTACGCTCCCCCCGAATTGCAGTCGGTTTACCCGGAATGCCCCTTTGTGGGTGATGATGGTCTGGGCCCTTGCTGCCTCGGGGTCTACCGGCAGCTGCTGATAATCCTGGGCAAGATCTAATTTCGCAAATACCGCCCCACCTTGCAGGGATGCCAGGATGCTGCTTACGGTGGGAACCAGGTACGAATGTGCACTTAACGCCCGGTTAATTGTCCCCTTATAATCTCCGCAGATTCTAATGTCCCCATTTGCCTTTAATGGGGTAACTATGGGGGTCTCCCAGTCCGCCCCATCTACCGGCATCAGCACCCCCTGTTCCACTAACTTATCCAATTCCTGCTCAATCATATGCTTGAGCGCAAAGGGAACTCTCCTCGCCTTCATCCTGACCGGTGGGACTAGGGGGTTTAATTTAAAAGAAATTGGGGGCCTGGTGTACTTCCCCCACCGTTCGTCGAAGACATCTGCGAACTCCCTGCAGATGCCCTCCAGGGAGGTGTGGCTCTGCATTTGGTGGATCCCGGTGATCCCAATGCCCAACGCCCTGAACCATCCTAGTCCCACAAGGCTGGTCCGTTGCCCTTCGACGACCAGCACGCTCAACTTCCCCTTAAACCCTTTGTAGTGGACTGTCACTGACTTTAATCAGAGAGTTCTGGAAGTCTGAGAGGGTCAGTTTGGATGGCCTCAGGGGAACCCGCTGGCCGCTCCGCTTGCAGATCTCGCTGAAAGTCCGCACGGAGATAATGGATACGGGTGACCCAGAGTCAAGTTCCATTATGCAGGGGACCCCTTGAATTTTAACCCTCAGTTTGATTTTTGGAATAAGGGGTGGGTGTCCCCCGGTTTCGCAAACAGCCGACCGTCCCGCCGTGTGGCTAACCGTAAACCTCGGCGGCCGCTCCCCTGTACATGTGGCCAGCTGGAAATCCGCCTCCACCTTGTCCAGACTCTCCCTCATCCAGCTCCGACAGACCGCCGCAATGTGGCCGGTCTTCCCGCACGCTCTGCACTTTGCCGACTTGAACCGGCAGGTAGACCGGGGGTGCTGTCCTCCGCAGCTGGCACAACGGGTAGATCGGTTGGAGGTTTCAGACCCGCAGCCGATGCACGGGGTAGACCGGTGTTGACCAAACGAGCCATGCTGGGTAGACCTGGGGCCGCTGCCGCACTGCTGGGTAGACCGGAAGCGATGAGCGCTGCCGCCGGAGGGCTGGGTAGACCAGGGGCTGCTCGTCCCGCATCCACACTCCTGATACCGCTGCTCGGCTGTCGCTGGGCGTTGCTCCTTCACGTGGTCTCGGGGGTAGGTGGTCGATCGCTGTTGCTGGTGGATGGTGTCTACCTCGAAGTCTCCCCCTTCTGCATCGTCGTGGCCGGACAGCTGATGGATGGCCCCATTCTCCCTTGCGTCGGACTCCTCCGCTACGTCCCAGGCTAAGAACTCCTCCTGGACGTCCCAAAGGGTCAGCTTCTGCTTGGCAAACATCTTCTGCCGCAGCTTCCGGTCCCTTAGCCCACAGACGATCCGATCCCACAGGCGGACTTCGAGGTTGTCGAAGTTGCAGAGTCTCGCTGCTTGTCACAGGGCAGCCATGTACTGCTTCACGGTCTCGCCTGGACGTTGGTCCCGTTTCTCGAAACGGTACTGCCAAGCTATATCTGATGTTTCGGGCTTAAAGTGTTCCATTAGCTTGGATATCAGCTCGCTGTACCCGACGGCGTGAATGTCTTCGGGTGCGCACAGACCGACCGCCAGCTGATACGTCTCTGTGCCACAGCTACAGAGTAGCGCCGCCGCACTCTGTCGGTCATCCTTGACCCCATTCGCCCGTAGGTAGCACTTGAGCTGACCTACAAACGCCTCCCACTCCTCAGGGCGGTCGCTGTTGAAAATGGGGTATTGTCCCAGTTGTGCCATTACCTCGGTCGGGCTTGTCCTGCGTCAGTTCCTGAGCTGCCGATGGGGGGTTCGTCCACGTTTTCCGGAGTAGGATCCCACCTTCATCGCCAGTGTAAAGTTGTGTGCTTTACATAGAGACGGACACAGAGCTGGGGTAAGATGAGTTTATTCTGAACAGAACGAACTGGGGAAACAGGGAAGCCTGGCGTCTATTTATACCTGCCCAGGTGGATGGCATCCAATCAGTTCAAACCTGGGCTTCCTGCCAGTGCAGGTGACAATGGGTGTAGATCCTGGCTTCCCACCAAGCTGACGATGCCTGGGGCTGTCAACAGCTTAACTCATGAGGCTTATCCTGAGTGAGCAGTTATCGCCCGGAGCTGTCCAACCCCTCTGCTGATCTGCACCATCAGCCTCCTGCTGTGCTGTCCCTTTGTGTATGCTGGGAGGCATACACTGCAATTCCTATTAATATATAAAATGAGACACTATGTAAAATAAAGATACTAGTTGAGTTGTAAAAAATTGGACTATTATTTTCAATATTGTTATTTGTGTCTTTTGGGTAGCAAATCAGAATAAAAGATCTTACTAACAAATGAAGTATTAGTTTACCACTCATGTCCTCAGTAAGGTGCCTCAGGGTGTCTGAGGGTCCTTTTTCTTTTCTTTTTTCTTTCCCTTTGCCTGGAACTTCTGAAGAATGAAACTGTCTGTGCCAATGATCTCTCTTTTAAGGCAAAAGGATAAAGAGGAGGAATCAGGTTGTACATTTCTCAATGCAAACCAACTGTAGTCTTCCAGAGTTAGTATCCTTCATAGTGAACATGCTGTCAAACGCACACATATACACAGAAGCTTCAATAAAATTATGATATTTTTGCTGGAATAAGCCCTTGCCAAAATAAATCTTAAATATTTATCTACCCATAAAAATACCTGCTGGTTCCATTCATTAATCTGTCAGGTGTAGAAACCTATGTCACGTCATAGACACAATAGTCATTCAGAAAGTTTTCAGTCATGGGCATGACAGCAGTGGCCTTCCTCTGCTGTTACTGTCTAACTCCTCATTTTTTTTTTGATTGTGGGGGAAAATGGAAAGACTTGGTGAATTTTAAAGCTCAGATTTTCTTTTTAAAATATTACAAAATTACATTTTTTTAAAAAATTATTTCTATGCATTTTTGCATATCTATCAATCTATCTATCTATCTATCTATCTATCTATCTATCTATCTATCTATCTATCTATCTATCTATCTATGTTGAGACTAGAAAAAGTGCAGAAAAGAGCAACAAAGATGATTAAGGGGCTGGAGGCAGGAGGTAGACTAGTAGACATCCAAAGTCCCTTGCAGCCCTATGATTCTATGATTTTAAGAGGTTAGTGTTTCAAAATCAGCTCTACACATCCACTTCTAAGCCTGGAAACTTTGCCAAAAATCTGTCTAAAAGCATCAACATAAATAGAAGAATGGAGAAAGGCTTGTCCCCTTTATCTTGCAATTCTTGCTGGAGTTGCGATCAGAGCCAAGTAGAATTGAACTGAAAGCAAAATTTGGCATTTATAATACTGTAGGGAAAAATGTAGTTGGATAGGCATAAACTGGAATTGAGACAATAATCTCTGTAATTCCAGAGGTAATGAATGGCCATTAAGGTTAATGGCTATTGGTAGAGCAGTACTCCATGATGTTGCCCAATCATCTTTCAAAACATTGGCCGTCATCTCATTTTTTTAGTAACCAATTTAATAATTTAATATTTAATTTAATAATTTAATTTGTATACCGCCCTTCTCCCGAAGGACTCAGGGCAGTGAACAGGGCAATACATAAGAAAAACAAGATACAAAAATTAAAAAGTAATTAAACAGCAATGCCCATAAAATTGATACACATTAAGAGTTAAAACCAAATTAAAAACCCAACCCCATCCCATCAGACCAGGCCGGATTGTTCAAAAAGGAAGGTTTTAAGATCACACCGGAAGGAGCGAAGGTCAGGGGCCGTCCGGAGCTCAACCGGCAAGCGGTTCCATAGGTCTGGCACGCCCTCAGAGAACGGTCTCCCCCTGGGGGCCACCAATCGACATTCTTTGATCGGAGGCACCCTGAGAAGGCCCTCTCTGTGGGAGCGCACTGAACGGAGGGAAGTTGACGCCGGCCGCAGGTGTTGCCGTAGGTAATCCGGACCCATGCCATGTAGGGCTTTGTAAGTCATCACTAACACCTTGAACCTCACCCGGAGAGCAACCGGCATCCAATGCAGCTCGCGGAGCAAAGGTGTAACATGGGAGTATCGGGAATCCCCCAGCACAACTCGCGCGGCTGCATTCTGCACCAGTTGGAGTCTCTGAGTGGACTTCAAGGGCAGCCCCATGTAGAGAGCATTACAGTAGTCACGAGCACATGAGTGACTGTACGCAAGGCATCCCAGTCTAGATAGGGTTGCAACTGGCACACCAGGCGAACCTGGGTGAAGGCCCCCCTAGTCACAGCTCCAATATCCTCTTCTAAAGAGAGCTGTGAATCTAGAAGGACCCCCAAGTTGCGCGCCCTATCTACGGGGGGTAATAGCTCACCCCCCATGGCCAGAGATGGGATAATAGGAATTTCCCGGGATGCCGGCACGAACAGCCACTCAGTCTTGTCAGGGTTGAGTTGAAGCCTGTTCCTCCCCATCCAGACCCGGACCGCCTCCAGGCAGCGGGACATCACGTCAAGGGCATCACTGGGGTGGTTTGGGGTCGAAATAAAAAGCTGGGTATCATCAGCATATTGATGATACCCAACTCCAAAACCACGAATGATCTCACCCAGCGGCTTCATGTAGATGTTGAACAGGAGAGGCGAGAGAACCGATCCCTGAGGAACTCCACAAATGAGAGGTCTCAAGGTCGATCTCTGCCCCCCTGCCAACACCGACTGCAAGCGTCCCAGAAGGTAGGAGGAGAACCACTGAAGAACTGTGCCTCACGCTCCCAACCCCCTGAGACGTCACAGCAGGATACCATGGTCGATGGTATCAAAAGCCGCTGAGAGGTCTAAAAGGACTAGGACAGAGGAGCAGCCCCTGTCCCGAGCCCGCCAGAGATCATTCACCAGCATGACCAATGCTGTCTCTGTGCTGTATCCGGGCCTGAAACCCGATTGGTACGGGTCTAGATAATCAGCTTCATCCAAGAACAAAGGGAGCTGTTGCACCACCATGCTCTCAACAACCTTCGCCAGAAAGCGAAGGTTGGAGACCGGACAAAAGTTGTTTAATTTTGCTGGGTCCAAGGCAGGCTTCTTGAGGAGGGGTCTCACCACCGCCTCCTTCAAGGCGGCGGGAAAGCTACCCTCACTCAAAGAGGCAGTAATCACTGCCTGGAGCCAGCCTCGTGTCCCATCCCGGGCCGCATAAATCAGCCAGGAGGGAAACGGGTCCAACAAACACATGGTGGAGCTCAGCTTCCCCATGATCTTGTCCACTTCTTCAGGAGTCACAGGGTCGAACTCTTCCCAGATTAAATCGACAAGGCTGCCCGTATCCTCATCGTCAGACTCTGCCCAGTCGGAGACCAGACTGGTCCGGATCCGAGCGATTTTGTCCGACAGAAATCGACTAAACTCCTCAGCTCAACCCTGCAAGGGGTCCTCCCTCACCTCCCGATTAAGGAGAGAGCGAGTTACTCTAAACAGGGCGGCCGGGCGATTATCTGCGGACGCGATGAGGGTGGCGAAGTGGTTAGACCTTGCCACCTTCATCGCCGCGAGACAAGTTCTCGTAAACGACCTTAGTCGTAACCGGCCGGATTCGGATCGGCTGGATCTCCAACAGGTCTCTAGGCCCCGTCTCCGACGCTTCATCTCCCGGAGCTCCATGGAGAACCATGGAGCCCATTGGGATCTGTGCCGGGTCAAGGGCCGCATGGGTACAACTTGGTCGAGTGCCTGTGTGGCTGCCCTTTCCCAGGCTTCCACTATATCACTTTGCAACTATGTATTCTGTAAAAAATTAGATCAGGCACAGATGTCCTGAAATTAGTAATTATCAGACCTCCAAATTCAAATATTGTGAAAGAAGGAACTTTCTCCCCATTCCAATTCTCTATACCCTTTTTGAAAATTGTTCATTTGATTGACCACAAAGTGGAAAATTGTGAACTGTGTGGAATAATTATCTTCTTGAGCCTAGTTTCTTGAATTACATGGAAAATATAAGGTAATGCCCTACCCACTGAAAGAGTGGAAAGACAAAGCTTATATAATGTCT
This sequence comes from Vipera berus, assembly GCF_964194415.1. Taxonomy (NCBI): domain Eukaryota; kingdom Metazoa; phylum Chordata; class Lepidosauria; order Squamata; family Viperidae; genus Vipera; species Vipera berus. Next base: position 25,561,264 of record NC_138205.1, on the reverse strand, counting down.
TGTTTACAGAAAAGTGAACAATAGGTTCCAAATCCACACCCATAACAACCTAGCAATTTCAATTTTGATTTGTTCAATCAGGAAGTCTTGACTGAACTTACTGGAGTATCTCTCATGGTTCTCAGGGGGCCAGGTCCACTTGTTCAATATGCAGGGCTAACTTTGCAGTTTTAGCCCCTTAGTAAGCTATTTGTATTTTATTTTCAGTCATTAGACTGAGCACTCAAGCCACTTTAATTAGACAAAATTATTTAATAAATTATGCCCCCATTCAATAGCTGATCTGGTAAATTGTTGAGCTTTAAAATGTGGTAGGAGCAACTGAATTCCCTGTGGGAAAATGAAATTGGATCAGGAATCCATATGGGTGGGAGAATTGGTGTAGTACTCTTTGTCAGGTTATGAAGATAACCAGTGCACCATCAAAAATCTCATCTACCTGTTCCAAGTAGCTGTAATGTTTATGAGAATTGGCACAGAAAACATCAAGGATAAGCAAGAAAAGCATTTTACTTTGTCAGTGATAGTGAAGGCATGAAAAAGGAAGTATACTTCATTAAGGTATTATAATGTATTTCACAATGATGTTTCAAAGCTTGTAAAATAACTGTGTTTCATCATTCTCTGTTATGTACACTTATGGACAGAAGCAGGAGCCAAAATCTTAATTATTCTTACACATTTTAATGACGAAACCTGTACTTTTCAAAAGGTGTCAGTTAGTGAACAAACTTCCTTACTGATTCTAAGAGAAACATTAAATGTACAAAATATCCAACTGAGGGAAATTTAATACTCAACTGCATTCATTCACTTTAGTATATATTCACAGTCGAGGGAGAGGATAAGATAGTTTTGCAAACAGACAAACAAACAAACAAATAATATGTAAGTAAGCAAGCATAGTATCTGGAATTAGGGCTAGAAGATATTTCAAAACATGAAACCTGTGTTGTAGATCAAAGTATCTTTCTCAAAACCTCTGATATATCTAGATAATTTTGAGAGATAATAACAACATTATTCTAGTGGTTTCTAAAGAATCTGCTCCTGACAGAGAACAATATTCATCAGGAAATTTCAAATGGGACATAGAACCAGGGCTTTTTTTGTCATAGAACCCTCAGAATGGAGTTCAGGCACCTTTTTTGGATGGAACCTTGTAGGGTAGGAAAGGCGGGCTGTATAACATGTGTGAGTTCCAGCACCTTTTTCTTTTACAAAAAAAGCACTGCATAGAACCTTTATGGGACTGAAATTTGGGCATGGGATTCAAAAGAGGTTGTTAAGTTAGAGAAATAGGGTAGCTGGAATAGCTTTCTCTGGAACATTTAATATCTGCCCCAGAATGTCCCTGTTGCGTTTTAAGCCTTAAACAGATTTCACTTGAAATTCTAAAAATAATTCAAGAAACTTGATACATTTTATCATTAGCATCACTATGGGAAATTATGTAGTTTGTTGTTCTGCAGCAATAGTTTATTTTCATTGGAGAAGCTTTGGGGCAAGGAAAAAGATCCATGATATGCTCTTTCAGCAGAATGCCAGGGAAGATGCTCATTTAATTTAAGGGGTTTTTTTTTCTTGGAGTATGATAGTAGATTTTAATCATCCATTTTCTTATTTTGCAATTTACCCATTCATTTCAGCATGAGAATTATGACTAGTCTCTAGAGAATGATTCCTTGAACACAGCAGAAAACAAGGGTGATATAATTATTATTTTTTCTTTCAATTCTTATCAGAGAGTTAGAACCTATAAAATGATGGAAAAGCATAGGTGTATTTGTACTGTCACTTTTCAATCATATTTCAAAACAGCAATAAATATCCTGGTAAGTAGAATACTTAAGAGAGCAGGACTTTAGTTATGAATTATTGCATACAAGAAGACCATATGTATAATGCCATGAAAATTTATTTTGGACTGAACATGACTTTTACTGGGGTGATATACAGGATTTTGCTACTTGCTTTATCGCCTGAGATTTGATCTAAGTAAAGTGTTCTTTATCTCATATATATGAGATAAAGATCTCATATATATGAGATAAAGATCTCTTTTAGTTACTTTGTAAGTATTTCAAAGTACTTTTGTTTTTAAAATTTACATAGTTTTTTAAAAAAAAGAATGATTCAGTGAATGCATAACAATAACCTGATTGCTGTATCAATATTTATTGAATTTGAAACATCTTATATGGATGTCTTAACTCATTTACTTCTTTATCCTGCAATTGGACACCGACTTACACAGCTCTGGGTCTCACTGAATTCAGGGATATATGTCAACCAACATATGTGTGAAAACTAGGAGGATTGTATGGAAATATCCAATAACACTATGTATGTTTGTGTGTGAGAGGGTGGGGAGGCAGAAAGACACAGACAGAGGCAGAGGCTAAATGCAGCATAGGTTCCAAATCTTATATCCAGTTCTACTATATATATATATATATATATATATATATATATATATATATATATATATATATATATATATATATATATATATATATATATATATATATATATATATATATATATATATATATATGTAAAAATGTGTAACAAATTTAACCTCTAAACAGGAGGGGGTCAACTTCATTTCCAAAGCACCTGAGGGCAGGACAAGAAAAAAATGGATAGAAAATTATCAAGGAGAGAAGCAGCCTGGAATTAAGGAAAAACTTCCTAAGAGTGAGGACAATTAACCACTGGAACAGCTTGCCTTCAGCATTTGTGGGTGCTTCATGTCTGGAGGATTTTAAGAAGAGACTGAACAGCCATTTTTCTGAAATGGTATAAGGTCTACTATTTGAGAAAGAAGTTGGAATAAAAGCCTCTCTCCCCCCCCCCCGCTTGTAGCTATTTTCTGTTGAATTATATTTGCTTAAATAAATTTTTAATTCCTCAGTTATTTTAAGGAAAATGAAAATACTAACAGAAAAGTATTGCTCCACAAATAACATATGTATACATTTTATATCTAGTTTGCAATATTATTAATTTATGTGGGGGGAAATGGAGAGAAAGAAACAAAAAGAGAAATATATGTACATTTTAATTTATATATTTAATACAGTTTCCATCAACATAAAAAAATATTTTTACAAACCAGCTGTAGCATATCAACATTTTTATCACTTCTATTTCTATTATTTTTACCATTAATATGTTCTCTTTCTATTAAATGCCACTTTTGTCAATATAATTTACTCTGACAGACGTACTGATATACTTTGTTATATATAAAATGTAGAAAAGGCTAATAATAATAATAATAATAATAATAATAATAATAATAATAATAATAATAATAATAATAATAACAATAATAATGTATGTGTTTTTAAAGATATGGTGGTCTCTTTTGTATTTGAAGAATATATTCATTCAATAGGTTGCATATATCATTATGACTAATTCTATGATATTCTCTTTCTGTCTAGAAGGAGTCAGAGAAAATAAATGGCCAACCAATCCACTGTGACAGAATTCCTTCTGATGGGATTTTCTGATGATCATGACATTCAAATTCTGTATTTTGCAATATTCCTTGTAGTTTACTTATTAGCCTTAATTGGAAATTTCCTTCTTGGTGTTGCTGTGATCCTAAACCAGCAACTTCATGCTCCCATGTATTTCTTTTTGGTAAATTTGTCATACTCTGATGTTTTCTTTATCTCAAGCACGATCCCTAAAGCCATGGCTGCTTCTTTGACAAATATCAAGGAGATCTCCTATGTTGGATGTGCTGCTCAGGTCTTCTCAGTTTTCACATTTGGAGGTACTGAGCTTGCCTTGCTGACTGTCATGGCTTATGACCGCTATGTGGCCATCTGTCACCCTCTGCAATATACACTAATAATGAACTGGGATGCCTGTTTACAAATGGCAGCTGCTTCTTGGATAAGCAGTTTGTTCCATGCTTTGCTGCACACCATTCTCACTTTCAGGTTAAATTTCTGCAAATTCAATAGAATTGAGCAATTTTTCTGTGATATTCCTCATCTGCTAATGATTTCTTGCACTGATACAAGAATTAATCAGATTCTGATTTTGGTTATAGGGATTACTGTAGAGTCATTTTGCAGTGGGTTCATTTTTATTTCCTATGGCTACATCTTCTCTGCTGTACTGAAAATCCCTTCACTTCAAGGAAGATATAAAGCTTTCTCCACATGTGCTCCCCACCTGACTGTCTTTTCTTTATTTTTGATCTCTATTCTGTTTGCATATATGAGGCCCCAAAGTCTTTCCTCCCACACTTTGGATATGCTCTCTGCTGTTCTCTACACAGTTTTGCCCCCACTCCTCAATCCCTTCATTTACAGCCTCAGGAACAAGGAAATCCAAAAGGCTCTGTGGAAAATGCTAAAAATAAAAGTGAAGTATAAGTGGTAGTTTTATGTATGTAGGGTTTTCTCTGTATAGGTCTTTTGTCTTTATTTATAAGCATTATTCCTATAGGATACAATCTTGCAATGTAAAATCTCCACATTGAAGCAATTTTTTTGTTGTGTTCCACATGCTTGAAATGTTAATTACTATCTAAATGCTTGGAGTGGCATTTAAAAATATGGCATAGAATTATCCAACTTCTGTAATGTGTTGTTTAATACAGTTCTGGAAAGAAGAATTAGGCTTAAGTATGTTGGATATATACTGAATTCCATATTGAAAATGAAGAATTTATCAAACAATGAAGAACTTTTTTTTAATTCCATTTATATCCCGCCCTTCTCCGAAGACTCAGGGCAGCTTAAAAGCTTAGCAGTAGCCTTCATTCTATGTATATGCCTGCTTATTAGGGCTTTCACACACACCCCAGCGGCATTATTACAAAGTCAGCTTAATTGCCCCCAACAATCTGCGTCCTCATTGAATGCTTTATAATACTTTGAAATAAATGATTCTGTCCGAATGGAAAGACAATATCACTGGGGCCTTGAATTGTTACACTAGTGATCTTCATCTGTTCTTTGCTTCTGAATTGCTTCTCTATTGACTAATTATTCCACACTACAATGATGACTATTTATTAATTCAATTGGCTACTTAACTACCTCTCATTTTAATTAGGATTTCATTAAGATACATGCAGGATTCTTATTATTCCTATTAATATATAAAATTAGACACTATGTAAAATAAAGATACTAGTTGAGTTGTAAAAAATTGGACTACTATGTTCAATACTTTTATTTGTGTGTTTTGGGGAGCAAATCAGAATAAAAGATCTTACTAAGAAATGAAGTATTAGTTTACCACTCATGTCCTCAGTAAGGTGCCTCAGGGTGTCTGAGGGGCCATTTTCTTTTCTTTTTTATTTCCCTTTGCCTGGAACTTCTGAAGAATAAAACTGTCTGTGCCAATGATCTCTCTTTTAAGGCAAAAGGATAAAGAGGAGGAATCAGGTTGTACATTTCTCAATGCAAACCAACTGTAGTCTTCCAGAGTTAGTATCCTTCATAGTGAACATGCTGTCAAACGCACACATATACACAGAAGCTTCAATAAAGTTATGATATTTTTGCTGGAATAAGCCCTTGCCAAAATAAATCTTAAATATTTATCTACCCATAAAAATACCTGCTGGTTCCATTCATTAATCTGTCAGGTCTAGAAACCTATGTCACGTCATAGACACAATAGTCATTCAGAAAGTTTTCAGTCATGGGCATGACAGCAGTGGCCTTCCTCTGCTGTTACTGTCTAACTCCTCTTTTTTTTTTGTGGGGGAAAATGGAAAGACTTGGTGAATTTTAAAGCTCAGATTTTCTTTTTAAAATATTACAAAATTACAGTGTTTTTTAAAATCGATTTCTATGCATTTTTGCATATCTATCAATCAATCTATCTATCTATCTATCTATCTATCTATCTATCTATCTATCTATCTATCTATCTATCTATCTATCTATGTTGAGACTAGAAAAAGTGCAGAAAAGAGCAACAAAGATGATTAAGGGGCTGGAGGCAGGAGGTAGACTAGAAGACATCCAAAGTCCCTTGCAGCCCTATGATTCTATGATTTTAAGAGGTTAGTGTTTCAAAAGCATCAACATACTGTAAATAGAAGCATCAATATAAATAGAAGCATTCTATTTGCTGGAGTTGCTGTCAGAGCCAAGTAGAATTGAACTGAAAGCAAAATTTGGCATTTATAATACTGTAGGAAAAATGTAGTTGGATAGGCATAAACTGGAATTGAGACAATACTCTCTGTGATTTCAGAGGTAATGAGTGGCCATTAAGGTTAATGGCTATTGATAGAGCAGTACTCCATGATGTTGCCCAATCATCTTTCAAAACATTGGCCATCATCTCATTTTTAGTAACCAATTTCACTTTTCAACTATGTATTCTGTAAAAAATTAGCTCAGGCACAGATGTCCTGAAATTAGTAATTATCAGACCCCCAAGTTCAAATATTGTGAAGGAAGGAAGAACTTTCTCCCCATTCCAATTCTCCATACCCTGCTTGAAAATTGTTCATTTGATTGACCATAAAGTGGAAAATTGTGAACTGTGTGGAATAATTACGGTATGATTGGATGATCACAGTGGTAACTTTGTCCTGTTATATAAATGGAGCGAGCATCATAGTTTTTAGGATTTCAAAATATACAAGAAGATAAGGAAGAGAATCCTTTAGAATTGATGACAGAGTTACTGGCAGATGTACTCGGATTTGGGAAGTCACAAATGGAAGGGGAAATCGATCAGGTGTATTATGTTAACTCCAACTATGCTAGAAGAAATTAAGTGCCCAGAGAAGTTCATGTCAGATTTTTAAAAAGAGCTACAAGTGATGAGATCCTGAGAAAAATAAGAGATGAACCGCTGAAACACAAAGATAAAAAAATTCTGGTTCTCAAGCAAATCGCTAGAAGGATAAGAGAGGCCAGAAGAGACTACCATTTTTTAACCAAGAAACTTGTCAAAAAAGGAGTGAACTTCAGCTGGCTGATTCCAGAAGGGATCTTAATCTACTGGGATACGAAAAGATACAGACTAGATACACCACTTAAAGCATTGGAGTTCTTTAATAGCCACAGAGGCTTTCTGGAGAGAGATGACTCAGAACCCAAGAAACAAGATGAAGCACAAGTGGAAAGTGAGACCAATCAAAGAGTAAGAGAAGAAACCAAAGAAACTAAAACTACTTACTTTTATTCAGAAGAGGGCGCAAAACAAGAGACCAGAGACAGATAAGATTGACCAGGAGATTAAGACCCAGATATAATTGAAAAAGATGGAGGAAATTGGGATTTTTTCAATAAATATAAATGGCTTAAACTACCCCTCCAAAAGGAGGAAATTTTTTACACGTTTACAAAAAATAAAAATGGATATAATTTGTCTTCAAGAAACCCATATTAAGAGATAACATTCTAAAATCTTAGAACAACCAAAAATTGGCAAACTTTACTTTACAACATCATTTCAAAAGAAAAGAGGAGTAGCTTTTTATATCAAAGAAAAGGTGATGCCCAAACAAATTTATGTAGACAATGAGGGGACAATCTTAATGGTTGAAATTATGATGGACCAAAAGCAGATATTAATGACTGGAATATATGCACCTAATGACAAACAAGAACAATTTTATCTTGAACTATATAAGAAAATATTAGACTCAAATTACCGAAACTTTTGTATAATGGGAGACTTTAACACAATAGTAGATAGAACTTTGGACTATAAAAGTGCTAAACAAGGACAGAAAGGAGGAAATTTACTACCTAAAGCATTTTCAAAAATGATAGAAGAACTTAGTATTTTAGATATATGGCGAGAGAAAAACTCAGAGAAACTACAATATACTTTTTTACTCGAATAGACACAAATCATGGTCAAGAATTGACATGATATGGATGTCGTTGGACCTGAAATTGATGATCCAAGAGGCGGAAATTGAAACCAATGACTGGGCAGACCACAATCCAATAAAAATGATATGGAAAGGAATTAAGAAGAAACCTAGATGGTCTCTAAATACATCAATAATGAAGAACAAAGAATTCCTCCAACTAGCAATAAAGGAAATGGAATTTTTCTTTTAAATAAACAAGCAGGAAGAAACATCACTTCAAAATATTTGGGACACTGCCAAAACATTTTTAGAGGCCTGGCCATAACTTATATTGCTATGAAGAACAAAGAAAAGAAACAACTACAATTAAAACTAGAACTAGAACTAAAAATATATCCAGATAAACTAATACTCAAGAAACAAATGGAAATAATAAAGCACAAATTAAATTTAGCTGAGATGGAATTAATGGCTCAACAGATTAAACAAGCAAACAGAACTTTTTTGAAAACGCTAACAAGTCAGGAAGATGGCTAGCATATAGATTGAGAAAGGAAAAAGAAAAATAATAATAAAGAAACTCCAAGATACAAAAGGAGAAATACAGTTTCAAAATGATGCAATCAGAAAAATTGTGAAAGAATACTATGAGTCTCTTTATAAAGCAAAGGAAATTTCTAAGGAAAAAATAGAGCAGTATTTAATAAAAGCAAATCTACCGAAAATTCCTCAGAATATCCAAAACATATTGAATGAACCAATAACAATGATGGAGACTAGAGAAGCTATAAAAAGGCAAAAAAGGACAAGACTCCGGGGCCAGATGGACTGCCTGAGTTACAAGACGTGCTTACTCTGATCTTGAAAGAACTTTGTAATGAAACTCTTCTGAAAACAATACCAAAGACATGGTCCAAAGCTAATATCACTTTAATTCCCAAAGAAGATGTAGATTTGATGCATATAAAAAACTATAGACCAATTTCATTGCTAAATGTAGACTATAAAATATTCACCTCAATAATGGCCGAAAGAATTTTTTTAAAAAATGATTGAATTTATTCACACAGATCAAAATGTCTATCTTCCTAAAAGACAGATAAAAAAACAATTTAAGAACAATCTTGGACATTTTAGAGTATTACAAAGCCCATCCAGGGAAACAGATGGCTTTGATATTTCTGGATGCGCAAAAGGCATTTGATAACTTAAATTGGCAATTTATGTTTCAGCAACTTTTAGTAATGGATTTTGGAGAAAACTTTATGAATGCAATTTATGCAATTTATGATAAACAGACTGCCTTGTCGTGGCGAAGAGGCTTGCGTAATTCAATGAAGCTATGAGCTATACCGTGCAGGGCCACCCAAGACAGAAAGGTCATAGCAGAGAGTTCTGACAAAACGTGATCCACTGGAGAAGGAAATGGCAAACCACTCCAGTATCTTTGCACATGAAAACCCTATGGACAGTACCAAAAGGCAAAACGATATGACGCTGGAAGATGAGCCCCTCAGGTCGGAAGCCTTCCAATATGCTACTGGGGAAGAGCAAAGGGCTAGTACTAGTAGCGCCAGAAAGAATGAAGCGACTGGGCCAAAGCCGAAAGGACGCTCAGCTGTGGATATGTCTGGTGGTGAAAGGAAAGTCCGATGCTGTAAAGATTTTTTCTCCATAGGAACCTGGAATGTAAGATCCATGAATCAAGGAAAGCTGGACGTGGTCAAACAAGATATGACAAGACTAAACATCGACATCTTAGGTATCAGCGAACTAAAATGGACAGGAATGGGTGAATTTAATTCAGGTGACCATCAGGTATACTACTGCGGGCAAGAATCCCTCAGAAGAAATGGAGTAGCCTTCATAGTCAATAAAAGAGTAGGAAAAGCAATACTGGGATACAATCCCCAAATTGACAGAATGATCTCAGTTCGAATCCAAGGCAAACCATTCAATATCACAGTAGTCCAAGTCTATGCCCCAACCACCGGTGCTGAAGAGGATGAAATTGACCGGTTCTATGAAGCCCTACAGCACCTTATAGAACTAACACCCAAAAATGATGTCCTTATCATCATGGGGGATTGGAATGCTAAAGTAGAGAGCCAAAAGATAACTGGAATAACAGGCAAGTTTGGCCTTGGAGTACAAAATGAAGCAGGGCACAGGCTGATAGAATTTTGTCAAGAGAATACGATGGTCATAGCAAACACTCTTTTCCAACAACCCAAGAGACGGCTTTACACATGGACATCACCAGACGGTCAACACAGAAATCAGATTGACTATATGCTCTGCAGCCAAAGATGGAGAAGCTCTATACATTCAGTAAAAACAAGATCAGGAGCTGACTGTGGCTCAGACCATGAGCTTCTTGTTGCAAAGTTTAGGCTTAAATTAAAGAAAGTAGGGGAAAGCGCTAGGCCAGTCAGGTATGAATTAAATGATATCCCTGTTCAATATACAGTAGAGGTGACAAATAGATTTAAGGAATTAGATCTGATAGACAGAGTGCCTGAAGAACTATGGACAGAGGTTCGCAACATTGTACAAGAGGTAGCAACTAAAACCATCCCAAAGAAAAAGAAATGCAAGAAAGCAAAATGGCTATCTGAGGAAGCTTTGCAAATAGCTGAGGAAAGGAGGGAAGCGAAAGGCAAGGGAGAAAAAGAAAGATACGCCCAATTGAATGCAGAATTCCAGAGACTAGCTAGAAGAGATAGGAATGCCTTCTTAAATGAACAGTGCAAAGAAATAGAAGAAAACAATAGAATAGGGAGGACCAGAGATCTTTTCAAGAAAATTGGAGAGATGAAAGGAACATTTCATGCAAAAATGGGCATGATAAAGGACCAAAATGGCAGGGACCTAACAGAGGCGGAAGAGATTAAGAAGAGGTGGCAAAATTACACAGAAGAACTATACAAGAATGAGCTTAACGTCCCTGATAATCACAATGAGGTGGTCACTGACCTCGAGCCAGACATCCTAGAATGTGAAGTGAAGTGGGCCTTAGAAAAGCTGAGCAACAACAAAGCTAGTGGAGGTGACAGTATTCCAGATGAGCTATTCAAAATCTTAAAAGATGATGCAGTAAAAGTGCTACACTCAATTTGCCAGCAAATTTGGAAAACTCAACAGTGGCCACAGGATTGGAAAAGATCAGTTTACATTCCAATTCCAAAGAAAGGCAGTGCCAAAGAATGTTCAAACTATCGCACCATTGCACTCATTTCTCATGCTAGTAAAGTCATGCTTAAAATCCTACAAGCTAGACTCCAGCAGTATGTGGATCAAGAACTACCAGAAGTACAGGCAGGATTTCGAAGAGGCAGAGGAACTAGAGATCAAATTGCTAACATACGCTGGATCATGGAGAAAGCTAGAGAGTTCCAGAAAAACATCTACTTCTGCTTCATTGACTATGCTAAAGCCTTTGATTGTGTGGATCATAACAAACTGTGGCAAGTCCTTAAAGAGATGGGCATACCAGACCATCTTATTTGTCTCTTGAGAAACCTATATGCGGGCCAAGAAGCAACAGTGAGAACTGGACACGGAACCACTGATTGGTTAAAAATTGAGAAAGGAGTCCGGCAAGGCTGTATACTGTCGCCTTGCCTATTTAACTTATATGCAGAGCACATCATGAGAAAGGCAGGACTAGATGAATCAAAAGTTGGAATTAAGATTGCCGGAAGAAACATCAACAACCTAAGATATTCAGATAATACCACTCTAATGGCAGAAAGTGAAGAGGAACTAAAGAGCCTCTTGTTGCGAGTGAAGAAGGAGAGTGCAAAACTTGGGTTGAAACTAAACATTAAGAAAACCAAGATCATGGCATCCAGCCCTCTCAATTCCTGGCAAATAGATGGGGAAGAAATGGAGGTAGTGACAGATTTTATTTTCCTGGGCTCCAAGATCACTGCAGATGGGGACTGTAGCCAAGAAATTAAAAGACGCTTGCTCCTTGGGAGGAAAGCAATGGCAAATCTAGACTGCACACTAAAAAGCAGAGACATCACCCTGTCAACAAAAGTGCATATAGTCAAGGCTATGGTCTTCCCAAATGCAATGTATGGCAGTTAAAGCTGGACCATAAGAAAGGCTGAGCGCCAAAGAATTGAAGCCTTTGAACTGTGGTGCTGGAGAAGACTCCTGCGAGTTACTTGGACTGCAAGGCGATCAAACTGGTCAGTCCTAGAGGAGATCAACCCTGACTGCTCTTTAGAAGGCCAGATCCTGAAGCTAAAACTCAAATACTTTGGCCACCTAATGAGAAGGAAGGACTCACTGGAGAAGAGCCTAATGCTGGGAAAGATTGAGGGCAATAGAAGAAGGGGACAACAGAGAATGAGGTGGCTGGATGGAGTCACTGAAGCAGTAGGCGTGAGCTTAAATGGACTCCAGAAGGTGGTAGAGGACAGGAAGGCCTGGAGGAACATTGTCCATAGGGTCGCGATGGGTCGGACACGACTTCGCAACTAACAACAACAACAAGAGTAATTATAAATGGAGACTATACAGAAAACTTTGATATTAAAAAGGGCACAAGACAAGGATGTCCTTTATCACCATTGCTATTCATATTAACATTGGAAGTATTGAACAGAAATATTAGACAGGACTCTGAGATTAAAGGACTGAAGATAGAGTAAAAAATATAAATTGCAGGCACTTAGAAAAGTGGAAAAATCTCCAGCTGTCATTATTGGGGAGAATAGCTACTATTAAAATGAATATTCTACCAAAAATACTCTTTTTATTTCAAACCATTTTGGTAAAACTAGAAAAAGTCTTTTTTGATGAACTGAATACCATAATTTTGAAATTTGTTTGGCAAGGGAAAAAAGCACAAATCAAAGTGAAATTGCTACAGGACGTTAGAGAAAGGGGAGGATTTGGACTTCCAGAGTGGAAATTATATTACCAAGCAGCTATTTTAACATGGATTAAAGAATAGATAACACTTAGAGACAAAAGATTACCATACCTAGAGGGGCATGACCTGCAGATTGGCTGGCATGCCTTTCTGTGGTATGGAAAGAATAAAGTACATAGATATTTTCAGACCCATGCTATAAGAAATGCACTTCTCTCAGAGTGGGAGAAAAATAAAAGAAAATAATTATACTAAGATACCTGAATGGCTCTCAACAATGGAAGGCTTTGCTTACCCAAACTTAATTAACTATGATAAAATTGTAACATATAAAGACTTATTGGATAATGAAGGAAGATTGAAATCTAGACAAGACTTACAACAACAAGGTATTGACTAACCATGGTGGCCATATCTACAAATTCAATCGAGATACTAAAAAGACGTGAAAGTAACGGGGTTCCATAAGGAACAGACAGAACTTGATCTTACATTGTTAAAAACAGATGAAAAACTGATTATAGATTACTGCTTAACTTAAAGATGGAGGAGGAGCAAGTTAAAGAAAACAAGGGTGATATAACTGTTCTTTTTGTTCAATTCTTCATAGCAGATAGTTAGAATCTATAAATGAAAAGTGTAGGTGTATTTGTATTGTCAGCTTTTAATCATATTTCAATACAGCAATATATATGACCTGAAATGTATTTATTCTCAAGTATTGCCATTTCTGATACCTAATATGAATTAACTGAGATAAATATGGATTTGCTAAAATGAAAATACACTAAAAGTATTTATTTTATTTATGCATGTTTTTCCCCCTTTATAAACATTATTTATATAACATACAACTTTGAAATGCAAAATGTTCACATTAAATCAATCATTTTTGGTGGGTCTTTCAAATGCTTGAAATGTTAACAAAGCAATTAAAGATATGGCATAAAATTATCCCATTTCTGAAATGTTTTGTTTAATATAGTTTAGAAGTGGAAGTGTGCTTAAATCTGTTAGATTCATACTGAATTCCCTATTGAAAATGTAGAATTTATCAAGAAATGAAGAACTTTGGATGCATTATAAATATCATTAAGTGTAGTCTTCCAGAATTAGTGTCTTTGATGGTGGCTGCTGTAAAATACATGCATATATATAATAAAATCACACTATTCTTTGTTAGGAGTCAAATAATCATAATCATAATCATAATCATAATAAAATATATAGTTCAATGGTTCTGAGATCACGTCTGCCAGTTCCTTGAGAACTTTGGGGTGTAATCCATCTGGTCCTGGTGATTTGAACTCATCTAGGCTGGATAGGTCCTCACCTACCATTTTCTTGCCTATCTTAACTTGCGTTTCTATTCTGTCTTTTATGGCACTGGTTTTGGTAGGTTGGACTGTTGTTTTTTTTCCCCTTTGTGTAAAGACACATGCAAAAAACAAGTTAAATAGTTCTGCTTTCTCCCTGTTGTTTGTCACCTTCTTGCCACTTTCCCCCACTAATGGACCAATCATTTTCTTAACTTTTTTTCTTATTTTTCACATGTTGGAAGAAGATTTTTGTTATTTTTTGACTTTGGTCACAAGCCTTAGTTCATTTTCAGCCTTACCTTTCCTCACTTCATCTTTGCAGACTCAGACTATTTGCTGATATTCTGCTTTAGTTATGTGCCCCTCTTTCCACTTTCCACTTTTCCACTTTACACTTGTCCTTTTTGTCTTTCAATTTATCAGAGAGTTCTTTATGCAGTCATGCTGGTTTCTTTTAAGAGCTGTTATTTTTCTTCTTTGTTGGTATTGTGCTAAAGTGGGCTTTTATTACCCCATTTTTCAAAATTTCCCAAGCTTCTTGAGTTGTTTTCCCCTTGAGAATTCTCATCCATGGAATCCTTCCCAAGCTCTCTCTAAGTTTATTGAAATTAGCTCTCTTAAAATCAAAGACTCTAGTTTGACTGTGTTCTATTCCTTGTGCTTCCAGAATGTTGAATTCCAATATTGCATGATCACTTCCCCCCAAGGTTCCTGTGGCTTCGACACTTTCTATCATTTCATCTCTGTTAGTGAGAATTAAATCCAGTATGGCTAATCCCCTAGTTCCCTTCTCTACTTTTTTGGAGAGAAAGTTGTCTGCTAGGTTTGTCAGGAATCTGTTAGATCTTCCACTTGGTTCAGAGTTTGTCTCCCAGTTGATGTCAGGGTAATTAAAGTCCCCCATTACTATGGTGATGTGCTTCCTACATACCTTAGTTAGCTGACTAGCCAAAAGTTCATATATTTCCTCTGTTTGGTTGGGCAGCATATAGTATACACCTAAGGCAATGTCATTTTTCCTCCCTTTTATATTGACCCAAATGCATTCAAGACAGTTTTCATCATTTTTGTGCTCTATTTCTGTAGAGATGTAGTTATTTCTTATATAGAGAGCAACTCCACCTTTTTTATTTGGTCTGTTTATTTTAAATAATTTAAATCCCCCTAGCTGTGTGTTCCATTTGTGGGTTTCATTCCACTATGTTTCTGTAATGGCAACAATATCATAACTGCCCTCATTTACCTGAATTTCTACCTCACCCTGTTTACTGTTCATACTCTGTGCATTGATGTATAGACATTTGAGTCCTTTATGACTGACCCTGTGTTTACTTTCTACATAACCTGTCTGGTGCCTGAGTGCCCCAATTTTATTTCCACCTGTTTGGTTAGTGCACTTTGTGTGGCACTCACTATTAAAAGCTTGATTTTGTTTTATAGCAAGGTTGGTATTTTTGTCCACACATACACCTATGTTACATGCACTGCTAACCAGGGCTTTTTTTTGTCATAGAACACTCAGAATGGCATTCTGGCATCTTTTTTGTTAAAAAAATGCTCCCTCTATTGGCTTTTGAAAGCCTATTGCAGGGCTAGGCAATCTTGGCCCTTGTTTTATGACTCGTGGACTTCAACTCCCAGAAATCCTGAGCAAGCCATGCTGAGGGGAAAGGGAGAGGTTTCTAAGCTGAGCCATGCTGGCTCAGGAATTCTGGGAGTTGAAGTCCTGGAGTTATAAAAGAGCCAAGGTTGCCTACCCAGCACTAGAGGAGGACATTAAAATTATTTATTAAACTTTTAGAATCAAAAACATCTAATTCAAAAAAGCCAACAGGAAAGAGCCTCACATTTTTCATTTGCTTCTGTCTTTTGGAAGGTAAAATTAGATAACAAAGTAATCTATTTCCTATGTTAACATCTCTGCAATGAAATCAATAAAGGTAAGAGGAAAGAAATGAGAAACATTTTTCTCAATGTAATATGTCTAATTTAGCTGATGCTAGAAAAAAAATAGTATCTTTTGTACATATTCTTGAAAACTGTTTTGAATCTAACCATCTGTTACAACTAAACCACTTTAAATTAAACAATTCTTAAGAATGAAATATTCTTAATTTGGACTTTACTTTTACTGTTTTGGACTGTTGTGTGTTTTGAAAAATTCATTATTTAGAATCTAGTTATGTTGCACTTCAGTCTTTAAATAATTAACCTAGTATATACATGACAATATATGTTTTCCATGGTGAGCTTAACATCAATAACAACATTTATTAAAAAGGCTAAAATAATTTCTGGTGGTATTATCTGTACATTAAAATTTTGTTTAGTCACAATCTTTCACGTCATTTAATTTGAAATCAAGTCAAAAATTGATTTAAATTATTTTATTAAAACAAATTAATGGCAAATCTTTTATAAGAAGTTGCCTCAAACCAAATGAGTTTGACATGCCCGCTCTAGATAGTTGATTGCTCCAAAATAAATTTTAGACAAGGCCTGTACATGCAGCCTACCAAGCACCCTTGGACAGAGCACAGACTTCTTTTAAAAAATTAATAATAATAATAATAAAACCACCACCACTGCCCTGAATGTCATGTTGCCTAGGGCCACCATGGCTTACTATGACCACGAGCTCCAACACTGTAGATGCTCCTCTAGTCACCAAATCATTGATTAGCCCACCAGCATTCCTTTGCAGACCACAACTATTTTTAATTTATCAGTGTGGGCCTTTCCCTTCTACAAGTTGCACAGACCTCTTCTAGATTTTCCTCTTGCCTTTCCGAGTTAACTCCTTGGTCTGTTATTGAGCTAGAATTGACTTTGTAGGGAAGCATATTATCATTTGATGTATATTTAACATATGTTCTACCTTTATTTACAAATTATATAATATTTGTATGCAATCCACATGGCGAGGCTTGGGGCAACTTACAATATTTTTAACATCATAAGATTAAAACATAAAAGCAGGGCTTTTTTCTCATAGAACACTCAGAATGGCATTCTGGCACCCTTTTTGCACAAACACACACACACACACACACACACACACACAAAGTTTTTGCACAAGCTATGCTACTCCCTCTATTGGCTTTTGATAGCCTATTGGCTTTCGAAAGCCAATAAGAATTGCTGCTGAGCGCGCCAAAAGACCTGGCCGGCAAACGTTGCACCGGCAAGTTGTCTGCATCGAAGGCGAGTTGGCAGGAACTTTTCATCCCTCCCGGCTGCCCAACTACACCCTCTCAAATAGTCAAGTAAGAGAGGACAAGGAGTGGGATGTGGGTTCTGCAGAGTCCATGTGCACTCCTTCCGTTTGCTCACCCATGTAAGCCAGACTGGTGACCTCCCTGGTGCTGGACCTGCATCACCGTTGCCTCGCCCTGCACGCCTAATTGGCTGCCCTGCATTGCCTGGCCTGCACTGCCTCCGCTGCCCACCCCGGGCAGCCCTGCTATATAGAGCAGGCCCCACTGCTCCCACAGCACCAGCCGCGCTGGCTCTAGCCCCAGGAGGGCAGCCCACCACCAACACTGCTTGCACCCATCACCGCAGGAGTGCCGCCCCACCCCCTGCCCCTTGCCTCCTGCGCCCACCAAGATCAGAGTTCCAGCACCTTTAAAAAAAAAGCACTGCTGCTAACCCTGTAATTTTTTGATTGCTGGGGACAGGGATGTTCTGTATCAATTAACTCATTGTCCCTGTTGTTTATTTTAAATATTCCTCCAGAAAATCTGTGAGTTTATTGCCAATTAACTCAGTCCCCTTCTTTGATGGATGCAAACCATCTCTATTGTATATTGTTTCACTGGAGCAGCTACAGACATTGTGACTAATATAACCAAAGCTTTCCCCTTTACACCACTCCTTTAGCCACATATTGAATTCTGCTATACACTGGCCTTTTCCATTTTGCTCCTTATACACTAGTAAAATCTCTGAAAAAAAATGAGCCTCCAGCCTATCCTGCTAAGCTACTGCCCCAAGCTCTGGAAATCATTCTGCACAGAGAGTACATCTTTTTCGGAAAGATTGTTAGTGCCAAGATGTACAATAGCATCACATCACAGTCCTGTTTTAACTCCATTGAAATAAAGGAAACCTGTTAGGCTTTCTAATCTAACTTATATTAGATGGATTTGTATTAATTGGAGATTGAAGAAGAAAGCAACATGTAATTATACGGTCAGACAAATGGAAAAAAATAATCCTCCATGGCCTTATTGGTAAGTGGAGACATACAGTACATTCCTTAAATCAAGTTTAATACCCTTCCTGATCTCACTCTATCCCAGATGAGACCCCAAAGGAAAAATTATCCATAATCCAACTGACAAGTGGAAGCCACATTCTTGGGCCAATTTTACTGAACTGCAGAGGACAGAATACAACATCCTGTCCATGGCAAGACTAAGCTTTTATAATGGTCTTGCTTTAAGAAAATGGACAGGGGGACCCAAACCCATAACTATATCAAGCTAACACTTCTAGATTTGGATTTGTTTGGTCAACAAGCCTTGAGTAACAAGCATCAAGTTCCTATTCTCTGGTACATATGCCCCGAGTTTGCAGTTTCAGCCCCTTAGTAAGCTATTTATGTTTTATTTTCAAGTATTAGGCTAAACATTGAAGCCTTTCTCATGGTATTTCTGCCAAATCAAACCATTATATTACTAATTCTCCCCTTACATAACTGTTGTGGCAAGTTATACAAGTTTAAAATAAGTCTTAGCTTCCTATGGGAAGGTGGATTCTAATCAGGAATCCCTATGGCTGGGTGAATTGATATAGGTCTCTTTGTGAGGTTCAGAAGGGAACCAGTGCACTTGGGTCTTTTCAAAACCTTATCTACCCAGTCCAGTAACTGGAAGTGTTTTTGAGAACTGCTAGGATAGACGTCAGGGATGTGGTGGCTGAGTGGGTTAGGATGCTGAGCTTGTCGATCAGAAGGTCGGCAGTTTGGCGGGTCGAATCCCAAGTGCCGCGTAACAGAGTAAGCACCTGTTACTCATCACAGCTTCTGCCAACCTAGCAGTTCGAAAGCATGTAAAAATGCAAGTAGAAAAATAGGGACCACTACGGTGGGAAGGTAACAGCGTTCCATGCACCTTTGCCATCTAGTCATGCCGGCCACATGACCACAGAGACGTCCTCGGACAAGCGCTGGCTCTTCGGCTTTGAAACGGAGATGAGCACCGACCCCTAGAGTCGGGAACAACTAGCATGCATGTGCGGGGGAACCTTTACCTTTAACTTTACCTAGGATAGACCTCAAGGGAAGCAACAAAACCATTTTACTTTGCCTTGTGTTGTATGTGGTATACTTCAAGCTATAGTATTTCACAAATATATGTTCCAAAGCTTATAAAACAACTGCATCCCATCAATTCTCTGTTGTGGTTTTTTCCTGTTTACTCAGGAACAGAAGCAGGAAACATGTACTACTACCTTAAATATTTTTGCATACAGCAATATTTTGCCTTCACTGCAGAGTCTTAAATTTGGAAAATATCAATCACTGGCTCTTTCAGCAGGAGGCCAGGCAAAATGTTCATTTAATTCAACTTTTTTCTTAAAATATGATGAGAAAGAATATAGATAACAAAATGAAATCAATTATTTTCTTGTTTTGCAATATAGACATTCAGTTCAGCAGGACAATTATGATCATTCCTTAGGGAGTGACTTCTTAAGCACAATAGAAAACAAGTGTGATATAACTTTTTTTCCCAATCCTTAAAAGCAGAGAGTTAGTTTTATTTGTATCATCACTTTTCAATCATATTGCAAGACAGTATAAATATAGTGGTAAATAGAACACTTAGAACAATTTCTATGTGCAGGATTTTAGCTATGAAATGTTGCTTATAGGAAAACTATAATGTGTAAGGTCACAAAAATCTATTTTTGGACTGGGCACAATTTTTGCTGAGGGTGATATACCGTAATCCTGCTACTTTTCACAAATTTAACAATCAGCTTTACAGCCTGAGATATGATTCAAGTAAAGAAATTCTTTATCCCTGTTAAAAAATATACATGTGAAGAGTATTTGTTTGATCTCAAGCTCTGCCATTTGTTATGTCTAAGAAAAATAAACTGAGATAAATATGGGTTTATTAAGAAAAATCTATCAGCTTTATAATCACTCGTAATATCATGAAAGAAACTATTGGTAAGTATTCCAAGGTAGTTCCAATTTTCACTTTTTACAAAAGTGAAATTAATTTAAAAAAATAATTGTCTCAATGAACACATAATAAAGAACTATTATTGTATCAATATTTATTTAATGTGGCACTTCTTACATGGATCTATTAAGTCAATACCTTCTTTATTCTGCAATTGTATGTCCACTTACATCACTCTTGGCTTCCTGAATTCAGGAACCACATGTTAATGGACATATGCATGAAATCCAGGAGGACTATACCATAAAATCAAATAAAGTTGTTGTTTGTTTTTATGTATGTATGAGTGATTGAGTTACTTAAATAAATATTGAATTCCTTAATTATTTTAATGAAACTGAAAATACATGCATAAAAATTTGCATGGTAAATCATATGTATTTATTTTCTATCTTGTTAGCAGCTTTTTAAAATTAACATAGAAATCAATATTATCCTCTTTTTCTGGGGAAAGTGGAGACAGAAAGAGTAATATATATACATGTTTGTCTATATGTGTAGTATGTTCCCCAATAGCAAAAAAATCCTTTTAACAAACCAACTACAATATATTAATCTTTTTTCATCATTTCAGTTTATTTCTTTGTATCCCTCTTTCTTTTTTAGCATTAGGGTCTCTTTCTCTAAATGCCTCTTTTTGTAAGTATAGTCCATTCCAACAGACAGGAATTTGATATACTTTTTCATATATTATGCAGAAAAAAAGCTAAATATTTTAGATGTATTTTGCTTTTGAAGATTGAGTAAACCTGATACCAAACATTAGGACAATTTTAACAATACTATGCATATATCATTGTTACTATAGTGAGGGTATTTCTGTACCCAATTTATTTTCTCTACTAATTTTCTCTGATATTCTTTCTAGCCAGAAGAAGTCAGAAAAACTAAATGGCAAATGAATCCATTATGACAGAATTTCAACTCATGGGATTTTCTGATGATCATGATATGCAGATTTTGCATTTTGTAATCTTTCTTATCATTTACTTATTAGCCTTAATGGGAAATGTCCTTCTCCTTGTTGCTGTGGTCCTAAACCAGCACCTTCATGCTCCCATGTATTTCTTTTTGGTAAATTTATCCATCTCTGATGTTTGTTTCATCTCAACTATGATCCCTAAAGCCATGGCTGCTTCTTTGACAAATAACAGAGATATCTCCTATGTTGGATGTGCTGCTCAGGTCTTCTCAGTTTTCACATTTGGAGGTTCGGAGCTTTCCTTGCTGACTATCATGGCTTATGACCGTTATGTGGCCATCTGCCACCCCCTGCAATATACGCTAGTGATGAACTGGGATGCCTGTTTACAAATGGCAGCTGCTTCCTGGATAAGCAATTTGATTCATGCTTCCCTACACACCATTCTCACTTTCAGGTTAAATTTCTGCAAATTCAATAGAATTGAGCAATTTTTCTGTGATGTTCCTCATCTTCAAAAGATTTCTTGTACTGATACAAGAATTAATCAAATTTTAATTTTAGTTATAGCAATCATCGTAGATTCATTTTGTAGTGGGCTCATCTTTATTTCCTATGGCTACATTTTCTTAGCTGTGTTAAAAATCCCCTCAATTCAAGGCAGATATAAAGCTTTTTCCACATGTACTCCCCACCTGATTGTCTTTTCTTTATTTTTGACCTCTACTCTTTTTGCATATGTGAGGCCCCAAAGTCTATCCTCCCATACTTTGGATTTGCTCTCTGCTGTTCTCTACACAGTTTTGCCCCCACTCCTCAATCCCTTCATTTATAGCTTCAGGAACAAGGACATCCAAAAGGCTGTGTGGAGAATGCTAAAAACCTAGGAGTACAAGTTTTATCTGGATATGTCTTTTGTCTTTATTTATAAGCATTATTTGAATATGATATGATTTGAATCTTCACATTAGAGCTATCATGGGTGTTCCAAATGTTTAGAAATGTTTAGAAATGCTAATTACTATAAAAATGAGAGAAGAATCAATTAGATATATTGTATAGAATGTCCTAATTCTAAAACATTTGTTTAATGTGCTTTTGGGAAGAGGCATTGGGCTTAAATGTGTTGGATTGATACTGGATTCAATAATGAAAATGTAGGATCTATCAAGGAATTAAGAGTTTTGGATGCCTTGTAACTATCTTACTTTGAAATAGATGATTTTGTATGAATGGAATAACAATATCAATGTGCTCTTAAATATTGCACTGGTGTTAATAATTCTGTTTCATCCTGATTTTTCAACTGTGTTGTTTCTCTGCATCATATAATGTATGTGGGTATATGCATAGGTGTGTATTTATTTTTGTCATATTTATGTAGTGTATATTGCAGATGGTGACCCGTTGAGAGCTGTATGCAATGAAATTTCATTTTAATGTATGCCAATTAGTATACATTCAAAGTAACAATAAAGTTATTCTATTCTATTCTATTCTGTTCTGTTCTGTTCTGTTCTGTTACCACATTTATATTTCTATTTGAAAGTATTTGTATTTTGTTATCTTCTCCAGTTCTTTCTTTTATATTCTGTTGTCTCCTTTTGACAATTAAATCTGACATATAATTTGAATTCTAAAGTGCCAGAGCATTTTAGCTTCTTCCTTTTCTTTTCTTTTTTCCATTTTATGGTCTCACCAGTTATGGCTTGCAGACAAATGGTATTTCTTGCAGATCTTCCAATGCACAATTGTTGCTACTTTGTCATGCCATTGTTTGTAGTCAGTCTGTGAAATCTTCTTGCAGCAGTTAAGCAAGTGATCCACTGTTATTCACTTACAGTATAATTATTATAATCAATATTAAAGGTAAAGGTAAAGGTTCCCCCGCACATGCGTGCTAGTCATTTCCAACTCTAGGGGCCGGTGCTCATCTCTGTTTCAAAGCCGAAGACACCAGCCTGAAGATGACGAGTGGGACCTCATTGAAACGTCGCCAAGACACTCTCAATCTTACATGGGAAAAGACACTCTCAATCTTACACCGGAAAAGACCCGAATATGCGAAGACATATACCGTATATACTTGAGTATAAGCCGACTCGAGTATAAGCCGAGACCCCCCAATTTCACCCCAAAAACTGGAAAAAGTTGTTGACTCGAGTATAAGCCGATCTGCCGTTCTGCAAGCCTCTGCCGCCAGCAGAGGCTCGATCCGCAATTTTGCAAGCCTGAATACACAGGAATACCCTGTGTGGCCGCAGCTCTCGGGGAAGCCCTGGCTGTCAGCTTCCTCGCTCCACGCTGCCATTCGGGGCCCACGCGTTCCCCGGGCAAATCGCGGCGACCAGCAGGTGAGGAAACACGCCCGCTCCAGTCGCCCCCCCTTCCCTCAGGAGACGCGAAGCAAGTGACCGCCCGGAGCTTACCGAGGACTTGCTTCGGTGTTTCCAGGATCGCGCGCACCTCTCCCAAGCCGCCGCCGTCCGGAGACCTGCCGAAGTTTGGGGAGGTTTGGGCGCCTCCCCAAACCTCCCCAAACGTCGCCGGGTCTCCGTTCCTCCGCGCCCTGCCTGCCTGCTTCTTTCCACAGCGGAAAGAAGCAGGCAGGCAGGGCGCGGAGGAACGGACACCTGCCGACGTTTGGGGAGGTTTGGGCGCCTCCCCAAACCTCCCCAAACGTCGCCGGGTCTCCGTTCCTCTGCGCCCTGCCTGCCTGCTTCTTTCCACAGCGGAAAGAAGCAGGCAGGCAGGGCGCGGAGGAACGGACACATGCCGACGTTTGGGGAGGTTTGGGCGCCTCCCCAAACGTCGCCGGGTCTCCGTTCCTCCGCGCCCTGCCTGCCTGCTTCTTTCCACAGCGGAAAGAAGCAGGCAGGCAGGGCGCGGAGGAACGGAGACCTGCCGACGTTTGGGGAGGTTTGGGCGCCTCCCCAAACCTCCCCAAACGTCGCCGGGTCTCCGTTCCTCCGCGCCCTGCCTGCCTGCTTCTTTCCACAGCGGAAAGAAGCAGGCAGGCAGGGCGCGGAGGAACGGAGACCTGCCGACGTTTGGGGAGGTTTGGGCGCCTCCCCAAACCTCCCCAAACGTCGCCGGGTCTCCGTTCCTCTGCGCCCTGCCTGCCTGCTTCTTTCCACAGCGGAAAGAAGCAGGCAGGCAGGGTGTGGAGGAACGGAGACCTGCCGACGTTTGGGGAGGTTTGGGGAGGCGCCCAAACCTCCCCAAACGTCGGCAGGTCTGCGCGGAGGAACGGAGACCTGGGGAAGTTTGGGGAGGCGCCCAAACCTCCCCAAACGTCGGCAGGAGGAACGGAGACCTGCCGACGTTTGGGGAGGTTTGGGGAGGCGCCCAAACCTCCCCAAACGTCGGCAGGTCTGCGCGGAGGAACGGAGACCTGGGGAGGTTTGGGGAGGCGCCCAAACCTCCCCAAACGTTGGCAGGAGGAACGGAGACCTGCCGACGTTTGGGGAGGTTTGGGGAGGCGCCCAAACCTCCCCAAACGTCGGCAGGTCTGCGCGGAGGAACGGAGACCTGGGGAGGTTTGGGGAGGCGCCCAAACCTCCCCAAACGTCGGCAGAAGGAACGGAGACCTGCCGACGTTTGGGGAGGTTTGGGGAGGCACCCAAACCTCCCCAAACGTCAGCAGGTCTGCGCAGAGGAACGGAGACCTGGGGAGGTTTGGGGAGGCGCCCAAACCTCCCCAAACGTCGGCAGGTCTGCGCGGAGGAACGGAGACCTGGGGAGGTTTGGGGAGGCGCCCAAACCTCCCCAAATGTCGGCAGGAGGAACGGAGACCTGCCGACGTTTGGGGAGGTTTGGGGAGGCGCCCAAACCTCCCCAAACGTCGGCAGGTCTGCACGGAGGAACGGAGACCTGGGGAGGTTTGGGTAGGCGCCCAAACCTCCCCAAACGTCGGCAGGAGGAACGGAGACCTGCCGACGTTTGGGGAGGTTTGGGGAGGCGCCCAAACCTCCCCAAACGTCGGCAGGAGGAACGGAGACCAGCCGACGTTTGGGGAGGTTTGGGGAGGCGCCCAAACCTCCCCAAACGTCGGCAGGTCTGCACGGAGGAACGGAGACCTGGGGAGGTTTGGGGAGGCGCCCAAACCTCCCCAAACATCGGCAGGTCTGCGTGGAGGAACAGAGACCTGGGGAGGTTTGGGGAGGCGCCCAAACCTCCCCAAACGTCGGCAGGAGGAACGGAGACCTGCCGACGTTTGGGGAGGTTTGGGGAGGCGCCCAAACCTCCCCAAACGTCGGCAGGTCTGCGCGGAGGAACGGAGACCTGGGGAGGTTTGGGGAAGCGCCCAAACCTCCCCAAACGTCGGCAGGAGGAACGGAGACCTGCCGACGTTTGGGGAGGTTTGGGGAGGCGCCCAAACCTCCCCAAATGTCGGCAGGTCTGCGCGGAGGAACGGAGACCTGGGGAGGTTTGGGGAGGCGCCCAAACCTCCCCAAACATCGGTAGGAGGAACGGAGACCTGCCGACGTTTGGGGAGGTTTGGGGAGGCGCCCAAACCTCCCCAAACATCGGCAGGTCTGTGCGGAGGAACGGAGACCTGGGGAGGTTTGGGGAGGCGCCCAAACCTCCCCAAACGTCGGCAGGAGGAACGGAGACCTGCCGATGTTTGGGGAGGTTTGGGTAGGCGCCCAAACCTCCCCAAACGTCAGCAGGAGGAACGGAGACCAGCCGACGTTTGGGGAGGTTTGGGGAGGCACCCAAACCTCCCCAAACGTCGGCAGGTCTGCACGGAGGAACGGAGACCTGGGGAGGTTTGGGGAGGCGCCCAAACCTCCCCAAACGTCGGCAGGTCTGCGTGGAGGAACAGAGACCTGGGGAGGTTTGGGGAGGCGCCCAAACCTCCCCAAACGTCGGCAGGAGGAACGGAGACCTGCCGACGTTTGGGGAGGTTTGGGGAGGCGCCCAAACCTCCCCAAACATCGGCAGGTCTGCGCGGAGGAACGGAGACCTGGGGAGGGTTTGGGGAGGCGCCCAAACCTCCCCAAACGCCGGCAGGAGGAACGGAGACCTGCCAACGTTTGGGGAGGTTTGGGGAGGCGCCCAAACCTCCCCAAACGTCGGCAGGTCTGCGGGGAGGAACGGAGACCTGGGGAGGTTTGGGGAGGTGCCCAAACCTCCCCAAACGTCGGCAGGAGGAACGGAGACCTGCCGACGTTTGGGGAGGTTTGGGGAGGCGCCCAAACCTCCCCAAACGTCGGCAGGTCTGCGCGGAGGAACGGAGACCTGGGGAGGTTTGGGGAAGCGCCCAAACCTCCCCAAACGTCGGCAGGAGGAACGGAGACCTGCCAACGTTTGGGGAGGTTTGGGGAGGCGCCCAAACCTCCCCAAACGTCGGCAGGTCTGCGCGGAGGAACGGAGACCTGGGGAGGTTTGGGGAGGCGCCCAAACCTCCCCAAACATCGGTAGGAGGAACGGAGACCTGCCGACGTTTGGGGAGGTTTGGGGAGGCGCCCAAACCTCCCCAAACATCGGCAGGTCTGTGCGGAGGAACGGAGACCTGGGGAGGTTTGGGGAGGCGCCCAAACCTCCCCAAACGTCGGCAGGTCTCCGTTCCTCCGCGCCCTGCCTGCCTGCTTCTTTCCGCTGCGGAAAGAAGCAGGCAGGCAGGGCGCGGAGGAACGGAGACCTGCCGACGTTTGGGGAGGTTTGGGGAGGTGCGCGCGCACCTCCCCAAACCTCCCCAAACTTCGGCAGGTCTTGGACGGGGTTTGCTTTGGTGATCCCGGAAGCACCAAAGCCTCGGCCGCGCACAAGTCCTCGGTAAGTTTTTTTGTTGACTGGAGTATAAGCCGAAGTGGAATTTTTCAGCCCAAAAAGTGGGAAAGAAGCAGGCAGGCAGGGTGCGGAGGAACGGAGAGTGGGCTGAAAAATTCGGCTTATACTCAAGTATATACGGTATATTGTTAGCAATCCAAAAAATAAAATAAAAAAATTACACAAATATGAGCTCTCACTACTGTGACCACTGCCTGTGGATGGCCTTGGGTTAGGCTGAAACAGGAAATAAGATTTGTCCTATGTTTGGGGCCTAGCAAGGTAATCTAAATACTTAACAAACATTTAACATATATACATATATATCAATCGAACCTAACATGGCTATTCAATCTTTTTTTAAAAGTTTTATTATTTTTAGCAGAGTTCAATAATAATTATTCAATAATTATTCAACAAAAATGTGTTGTCTCAGTACCTTATTCACTAATACAAATTAAATTCCTAATCCCTAAAACTTTTCTCTAACCATTGATAAAATATGCCATAAGTTTGAAAATATTGTTTCTTCTTCTTTTTCTTTCAACCTTAAGGTTCATCAACAAATGATCCTTAAAAATGAACAAAGAATTCAGAAGGTGGAAGATCAATCAGAAGATACTGGGGGAAAAAATTGAGGCACTAATGACAGAGAATGAAAGATTAGAACAAGCAAATCTAAACGTAGAAGGAGCAGTTGCTGTTTTGGAAATGGAGAGGGTGGTACACTATTTGAGTTTCCGGAACATACCCAAAGATAAAGAGGAAAATATACCAGAAGTGATTATTAATCTATTAGCAGAGGCCCTAGAAATGGAAAGACCGGAGATTTAGCAAGAAGTGGATGAAATATTTAGAATGAATTCAAGCTAGGCAAGGAAACACAAATTGCCCAGAGAAGTCCATGTAAGATTTATGAAGAAAACAATGAGGAATAAGATATTAAGAAAAGTTAGAGATGATCCATTACAATTTAAAGATAAAGAAATAGTAGTGCTGAAACAGATTCCCAAGAGAATAAGGGATACTTGAAGACAATATCATTTCTTGACTACAAAGCTGATTGCAAAAGTAGTAAATTTTAGATGGCTGATGCCAGAAGGGATTTTAATCAATTGGAATAACACAAAATATCATTTGGACTCAGTGTGAAAGGCAGAGGATTTTGATGAAAGATATAGAGCATTTCTGGGAGAAAGAACACAATATCAACAAGAGGATGGAAAAAGCCAGAAACAGACAGAAGAAACAATAGAGGAAACAATTACACAGGTGGAAGAGGAAAAAGAGAGGATGAATTAAGAAGATGAGGGAATAGTAAGAGAGCAGAGGATTGCGAGATCAACAAGACCTAAATATAAGTAAACCAAAATGGAGAAGGAAAACTGAATTTTTTTCAGTGAATATAAATGGATTTAATTCCCCATCAAAAAGGAAAATAACTACAAAAATTAAACATTGATATAATTTGTTTACAAGAGACACACATAAATATATATATTCAAAAAGCCTTGAGAAATACTTAAACATACATTTGCCTTGCCTTCCTGCTAATAAAAGAGAGAAAGAACCCGTGGCTCAGGAAGTTAAAACACTGCCTAATATATAATCAGCCCAGGTTCGAATCTCAGATAAAGGGTATGACTAACTGATGAGAACATAAAGAGTTCGAAATGATCATCTTAGCCTCCCAAATTCTTTATTAGCAATTTGAATAATTTGCACAAATAATGAGCTGTCATAAGTTGACTATGTCCTGTGGATAAGCCCTGAGTCGGGCCAAAACAGGAATGAAAGAGTTAATTAGCAAGGTCCATTCAAAAAGCCTTGAGAAATACTTAAACATACATTTGCCTTGCCTTCCTGCTAATAAAAGAGAGAAAGAACCCGTGGCTCAGGAAGTTAAAACACTGCCTAATATATAATCAGCCCAGGTTCGAATCTCAGATAAAGGGTATGACTAACTGATGAGAACATAAAGAGTTCGAAATGATCATCTTAGCCTCCCAAATTCTTTATTAGCAATTTGAATAATTTGCACAAATAATGAGCTGTCATAAGTTGACTATGTCCTGTGGATAAGCCCTGAGTCGGGCCAAAACAGGAATGAAAGAGTTAATTAGCAAGGTCCATTCAAAAAGCCTTGACAAATACTTAAACAAGGAGACAATAGATTCCAAAATTATTTATGCAGATGAAGAAGGAAGAATATTAATGGTAGAAATATTTTTAAATCGAAAACATATACTTTTGATAGCAATATATGCACCAAATAATAAACAAGAAGAATTTTATCAGAACCTTCACAGAAAAATAGTAGAAATGGAATATCAAAATATACGCTTAACTGGGGATTTCAATGCAATAGTAGATGGGACATTAGACTATAAAGCAGTAAATCAGGGAAGCAAGGAAGAAAAAGATTACCTAAGATTTTTTTCCCCAATATGATAGAGGAAATTGGGTATAAAAGATATCTGGAGAGAAAGGCTGTTCAATCTTAAAGAACAGCTTGCTTTCTACTTGCAACTGTATACAAATTGACATTTGTATAGATGCCCAATGGAAAAAAAATATTCATTACATAACATGTGCCTATATAGGAGTCTATAATACAGTATTCATGGGGTATTCCTATTAAGCAACATTTTAATAATTTGGCCAGGATTGGAATCATGTTCCATAGGTAGTATTAATCTTAGTTAATATTGGTTTAAAAAAATTAAATAAGGGAATCCTGTTAAACTTTCAAGATTATTTTGTTATAATGTACAATAGTAACAAAAGAATTGCAATAATCCTTGCAGTATCTTTTTTGGGGGCTGACCTTTTTTGAAGGACTGATGATATGTGCTTTTCTTTTCAACCATTCTGCCCTTTTAAGGAGCCTTCCCAGCTGTTGGATAAGAGAGAAGAAAAATGTTTATTCCAGAAATAATGAAGGCTGAATGATTTGTACTCCATGGATTTAAGAAACATGTTTTAAGTTGTTATTATATCTATATCCCTGTGTAACTGTGTATCTGTATAGCTATGGATTGTGTATGCAAGTAATAATATAAAGCAGTTCATAATTACACATTTATAATGGACTCTTAATGGACTCATAATGATAGTGGGGTGAAAACCATCAGCTGAAGTGTTCCTACTGGCAGAAAGGTAGAGGAGGGAATTAGAAGTAAAGCTATACTGAACCTAATTCTTACTAATAGAGAAGAAATGATAGAGAGAGTTGAAGTTGCCAGAACCTTGGGGGAAAGTGATCATGTCATACTAGAATTCAATATAATGCAAACACAAGCAATAGAAAATAATTCAACCAGTGTCTTAAACTTCAAAAGAGCTGATTTTAACAAATTCAGAGAGAACCTAGGAAAGATTCCATGGGTGAAAATCCTAAAAGGGAAAACAACTCCAGAAGCATGGGAAACTCTGAAAAATTCTATCATAAAAGCCCAGTCCAGCTTTATTACTGAAAAAGAAAAACAAGCAAGTCAAGAAGAAACCAACATGACTGCACAAAAATCTCTCAGACAATCTGAAAGACAAAAAGGACAAGCAGAAAAAATTGGAAAGAGGGACACATAACTAAGGCTGATTACCAACAAACAGCCAGAACTTGCAAAGAGGAAGTCAGGAAAGCAAAAGCTCAGAATGAACAAAGACTTGCAACACAAATCAAGGGTAATAATTAAAAAAAGCAGCTCCTTTGGACTGACGAAGAAAAGATCCACCATCAACACGGCGGATCACTAAGCCGTTTCCAGCTGAAAGCCAAAATTACCACCAAGCACAACAAAAGAAATGCAGAGGAATTGAATGAGACCTTACCTTTCTTATTTCCCCAACTACTTTCCTGTGAGAGCGTTTTGAAAATTTCTTCCTCTCCCTTGGAATGGTGGCATTTGCCTACCTGGAGAGTTAAAGCTTCAAAAAGAAAAGAAACTATAACTAAACAAAACAACTAAACAATTGGATTTGCACCTTTTGGATATTTAGGGTCCCAAAAAGTTCCTATCTCTATGGGGACCTACTACCCTATCTATTTCTTAAAACAGGTGGGGGGAGGAAAAAAAGGAGGGAAAAAAAACTGGATAAAAGCCTAATTTGAGTCTGGAAAAAGATTTTATATGCTATCGAGGACATCTTGTGGTGAACCCTGATATAGCAAGGAAATTTCTATTTCACTGCGAGACTTGGTTACAGCCTAAGATTTGTCCATGGCACTATCTAAAAAAAAGATTAGAACTTGAAACAGCTGTGAAAACAACTTCTAGGAATAGTGGAGGTGGATATTCATTGATTCCTATTAAAATAGCTTCCACTAAAGAACTATCTGTAAACACCTTAGAAATGGAGGAATACTATCCACAACTTAACTACAAGCTTATACTTGAAAAAATCCTTGAAGCTACTGAGCTAATGAATTCCAGACTGAAAGAAAAAGGTGCCAGCCTAAATTTACAAAATGAAACCCTGATTTCAATTGATGAACTTACAATCTAAAAAGCAATAGAAGAGGAAGAAATTAATATCAGGACCAAGGATTCTAAGGAACAATAAGTACAATTTACTGAGAACTTTGATAGCCAAATCTTGATTTCAACTATAAAATCTACAACTCAAAAAACAACACAAGCTGAAGAAAGCAACACTAAGATGGAGAGTCCTAAAGACTTACAAGTACAGCACACTGAGAATTTAGACAACCAAACAACAATTACAACACTGGACATGACTTCTTACCCAAGTCAAATGAAACCAGAAGAAGAAGACCAGACTGAACCGCTGACAAATATACTGAACCAAACATGGAGATTTGAACTATTAGAGCAACAATTCAATAAAAACAAAGGGGCCAGTCCCTTTGAAAAAATGGCAACTGGATGGACTCTCTTGAGTCAAATAACATGTGTAGGAATGAAGGGAGATCCACTTGAGGATTTAAAGACACTGGTATGGAAGCCTGCCTGGCACGAAAAGAAAGCCAGAGTTAAACTTAAAAAATGGGTTTTTTTCTGATTTATAATGGAAGAGCCTAAAACTTTACTTAATAGCTAAGGGGAGACTTTAAAAGATATTAATTGATTTAATATTTAGGATTTAGATCTATTAGAATATAGTTTTGAATTATAATATGGAAGTTGGATTGAGACAATAAAGGATATTTTATTAGTAAGTGATGAGGTACTAAGATGAGAAATAGAATATATTTGTGAAATATATTTGTGAAATAAAATAAGAATGTATTTAACTAAGCAATATGTTTATTTTAGATATGATAACTACTATGTAATGAAATAGGGGAAATTTGGGTTACCAGAAAGCTAAATATTATGGATCTTAAACGGTAAATTGGAGTACTGTAATTGAAATTAGGTAAAATTTAAAAACAGGATATGATAAGTATAAGTAAAAATATATTGATAAATGTCTTAATTGATTGTGTTATAATTAGAAATGTATTAACTCAATTGTGATATAGTAATTAAGGGACATAGAGAAGGAATTTTTGATGATGTAACCTGAGATATGTACAAAAGATTTTATTATTGGACTTTTGATTATGTTGCTTCCTAATTACTTGGATGTAAAACTGAAAAATTAATAAAACTTGTTTTTTAAAAAAAAATCACACAAAGTATTAGTACTGCTTTGTAAAACCCTAGTGAGACTACACCTGGAATACTACAACCAGTTTTGCTCACTATGCTGTAAAAAAGATGTTGAGACCTTGGAAAATGTTCAGAGAAGAGCAACTAAGTTGATCAAAGGCATGGAGACTAAAACATATGAAGAACATCTGCAGGACTTGGGTTTTGTCTAGTCTAAAGAAAAGAAGAAATAGGGGTGGCATGACAGCAGTATTTCAGTATTTGAGGGGATCAAATTATTCTCCAAAGTGCCAGAGGGCAGAACAAGAAACGATGGTTGGAAACTGATCAAAGAGAGAAGAAACCTGTCATTAGGAGAAATTTCCTAACAGTGAGGACAATTGAACAGTGGAACAGCTTCCCTTCAGAAATCATGGGTGCTCCATCACTGGAAGTTTTTAAGAGATTGGACAGTCACTTCTCTGAGATGGTATAGGTTCTCCTGCATGAGTGTGGTGGGGCTGGACTAGAAGTCCTCCAAGGTCCCATCCAGCTCTATTCTATTCTGTTCTGCTCTGCTCTGCTCTGCTCTATTCTATTCTATTCTATTCTATTCTATTCTATTCTATTCTATTCTATTCTATTCTATTCTATTCTATTCTATTCTATTCTATTCTATTCTATTCTATTCTATTCCTTTAAGAGATGCTACAAAAGAGAAAGCCTTTGAATGATCACTTGAGAGGTCTGTCTCTCATACTGATAGACTCAAACTCAGGACAAGTTCAGTATTTGAAAAAAAAAGAGAAAGAAGAGGAGAGAGCTAATTAAGACACTAAAACCATGTGCTAAATATTATGAGATAATGATGGGTCTTCCAATACAGAAGAAATAATGAAGTTAAACTTTCTTTATTACACTGGGAATTATGATTCCCAACAGAGAGATTCCTTAAAATGGAACAGAAAACAGAGATGACATAAT
The DNA here is from genome assembly GCF_964194415.1 of Vipera berus. Lineage (NCBI taxonomy): Eukaryota > Metazoa > Chordata > Lepidosauria > Squamata > Viperidae > Vipera > Vipera berus. Next base: position 25,527,760 of record NC_138205.1, on the reverse strand, counting down.
TTCTTTTTACAAAGCAAAATCTTCTACTATAGAGCATTTATATTTTAAAAAAAACCTGGCAAAGCTTTCTTCTCAAAGAATTGAGGGAGGTAAGTGGAGCTCTCTTTCATTCATTCCATCTGTTAAAACATTGCCAGATAGCATTTCTGGATTCAGGTTAAGGTAAATCTGAGAGAGATGGGCAGTTTAGAAACATGAAATATAAATAAGGTAAAATCTGGAGTTGTGGTGAATAATGTGAGGTCACCCAGTCATGAAGGAAGGAAGGAAGGAAGGAAGGAAGGAAGGAAGGAAGGAAGGAAGGAAGGAAGGAAGGAAGGAAGGAAGGAAGGAAGGAAATTATTTATTGGATTTGGTGAATAACTAGAAAATATTCTTTGAAAGAACAATTACTTTCTGATAATTTTATCCCATTCTGTAAAATTTGGCTTTGTCTACAATTTCAGGTAGAGAGGAATTTAGCAGAATTATTTTCTTTCTTCATCAAAATTAACACATGTTGGATGAATAGCCATGCATTATACTGTTTCAAATAATAAGATTCATCACTTTTGAATTATGGTTGACAATTGAATTTATATTTAATTTTAATTTCAGATAAGTACTAAATAGTAATTAATAATTATATGTAGTAAAATACCTCTAAACATTTCATTCTGTTTCTAAGTTTTATAATCTGTATTAATCAGTTTTTCTCCACGATGTTGCTTAATAAGCAACCAATTCATTCATGTCCTTATTAATAAGCAAATTCAAATTATGTATTTCGTTATTTATTATTCAGTTGCACAATAATCCTAAGAATACACATATTTCTTCACATCTTAGTATAGCAAAATTGATATCTAATGCATTTAAAAATATTTAATGCAATTTCAAGAAACATATTATTTTAAATACTGTACACAGATTTTTCTCCATGTTTCCTTCAAGGCATTATTGATTTCTATCAACATACTGAGATTTTATTTTAAACATTCTAACATAATTTTGAGGAATGGACAATTTCAAATCTTTTGCATAAGTTTCCACCATTTCCACTTATATTATGTAATATATTTTATTTACTTTATTCTTAATGACAAGCTAAGGATTGCTGCAAAATTTCATATTACTATTACTTGTATTATGGGAAAAACAATGTCCATTTATACAGAATGAGTAAGTACGTTTGATGTATCCATTGATCTTTTGAAACAAATTTGCCAATAATTTAGCTATATTCTGACAGTAAATTGATAATAGTGATATGTACTGAAAACTCATTTATTAATTTGTTTCCTGTACTTTTTTTCCATAATCTGTTTTGGTACAGAATGATTGAAAGAACTGGAACAGGCAACCAATCTTCTGTGAGAGAATTCATTTTGATGGGATTTTCTGATGATCATGATGTTCAATGTTTGCATTTTGTCATGTTTCTAGTCATTTACTTAGTAGCCATAACTGGGAATTTACTCATAATTATTGTTGTTATTTTAAACCATCAACTTCACACTCCCATGTATTTCTTTTTGATCAACTTGTCCGTGACTGATATTTGTTACATCACAACCACAGTCCCTAAATCAATGGCAGTTTCACTGACAGATAACAAAATAATTACTTTTCCCGGATGTGTTGCTCAGGTTTTTTTAGTTATTACTAGTGCGTGTTCTGAGATCTTCTTGCTTACCATCATGGCTTATGACCGTTATATAGCTATCTGCCACCCTCTGCAATATCATCTCATGTTAAACTGGGACAGCTTCAATCAAATGACAGTTACTTCCTGGGTCAGTTCTCTGCTCTATTCTTCTCTACAAACAGTTGTCACTTTCCAATTAAGCTTCTGTGGGCCAAACAGAATTGGACAATTTTTCTGTGATATTCCACAGTTACAAAAGATTTCTTGCACAGATATAAAAGTTAATCAAATTCTGATTTGGATATTTGGATTAATTGTGGGCTCCTTTTGTATTGGATTTATTTTTGCTTCTTATAGCTATATTATCTCTGCTGTGCTGAAGATTCCATCGGTTGAAGGCAGATACAAAGCCTTCTCGACTTGCAGTCCACACTTGGCAGTTTTTTCTTTATTCATGTCTACAGCTTTATTTTCATACATGAGGCCAAAATCTCTTTCCTTTCCCATTATAGATTTACTTTCTGCTGTCTCTTATACTGTTTTGCCTCCCATTATGAATCCCATCATTTATTGCCTCCGGAACAAGGATATTCAAGCAGCTGTATGGAAAATAACATCAAAAATCAAATAAACTTTTTAGCCTGATTGAATCATCTTCAACGTGACAGACACATTATTCTATTGATCATCCTCACGTGTCTTCCTCCATTATTACAGACTAATATATAGGACAGTCTCTCAGCCTTTTGGTTTGTATGTTGCAAGTATTTAGATGTAAATGAAGGGAAGAAGACATTATTTAGGATATATCTTTAGCCACATTATTTGCAGCCACAGATACACAAACACACACACACACACACACACACACATATGCAAACATTTTTGTTTCTGTAGTATCAGGATGTACAAGTTCTCAGCACAGTAGTTTATTTTCATGGCATTATAGATGTTCATTTTAATACATACGTACAATCAAAATAAGGTAATTGGTTATAATAGGTCACTGTCTTAGGCCAATGAATTACAGGACTTCAATGTCTGCAAAAGACAATCTCCTTTTAGAAAAAAATAGTAGTAAAGTTTATCCACCTGACTAAGGTAACGTACAAATGCTATCTATAGATTTTATGAATAACATTTTTCTACTTGAAGCAAAATATTTATTCCTTTGTCTTTTCTGTATTAATCAAATCCATTCTGGCCAAATATAATAAAATCCCTATCCACTACTTTTAATCAATCTCATCATATTTGAATGTTTAAATGTTATTTATTAAAGCTTGATATCTAAAACATAACTAAAATTTTAATATATCCACTGATCAGTGAAATAATACATAATTGTCTTATAGTTACTGACAGAACTGTGATAAATGCTTTATTAAATGTAGAAGACAAGATACAAGAGTTAACATTTTTCAATAAGTTGTTCTTAGAGATTGGTGAAAGTATATCAACAAATACTTTATATCCTTTTACTAAAAACCCATGAAGACTATTCTTTACTATTACTTGTAATCAAAATTCCTTTTTGATCTTATTTATAGTGAAAGGAGCAACTAACAACTGATTTTTTTAAAAAAAGAATCTTTATTTTATAATGTGTGAAGTATTTTAGTCAAAACAATTCTAAGTGGTACAAAATGAAAAATTGAAACTAATACAACAATAAGAGAATAATAAGAGAAGTACAGAGTGATACATACTAAACACCCAGAAGCCTCTGAACATCCGAAGGAAACCCCGACCCGGCAGCCATTGACAGTTGACAGCTGTCAAAAGGCTGCCGGAAGAAACGACGCATGCGCACAGACCCACCGACGGCCATTAAAAATGACAGCTGTCAAAAGGGCTGCCGGTAACCAACGCGCACGCGCCAGATCTGACAGCCGCCGGAGCTGTCAGCACGGCAGTCCCCGATCAGGTCCTCCAGCTGAGCCAACCGCTCAGCTGAGGAGAATTCCCTAGCAGCCGCCAAGCTGTCAGACTGCCACACGATAATTGGCTGCCGCCCTAGCGGCGGGAAAAAACACTGTTTGTTGATTGGTTGAAACGTTTGACAGTTCCCTATAAAAGCTGGGTTTGTGTTGACAGTCAGCTGCCCCGGAGCTGAACCAAATAAACATGTGAACCTTGCCTACGGTCTCCCTCTCGTCTTTCGTGAGACAATTCACAGAGTATATAATGATAAATATTATAATTCATATAATATTCCTGGAGACTTCCAGTTTGCTGCATGGCTGCCATGGACGGCTGGGAGACTTGCTCTCTCTCTCTCCCCTGTCCAGTTTCTCATCACTGGGGGGCTGTGAAAAGGGCTGAAAGTCACCCCAAAGAGGTGACCAGCAAGGAGGGGCATTCTCTGGGTCATGGAAGAGCTGCAACTCTCCCGTTAAACCTGGTGATCCCTCCAAACCAGTGGACAAAAGGACTGGCCATAGAAATATGGCTCATTGCTAGGCTGCAAACAGCTGAAGTCACATTTTCCACCAGACAATCTTAAAGTAGCATGGAAGAGACTGGGGAAGATCTACCTCTTTTACATCCTAATTATTTTCTGTATCTGTTTAAGCTGCTAAGAATGTTTCCCCCTGTGGTGAGGGAAGGGGGATTTTAGCCCTCCCTTCAGAAAGAGAGGCGACCCAGGGGAGTTTAAAACATTGAAAAAGTAACTAGATCCAAACTGAAATTTTGTCTCCTAAAGCTTGTGGACTGAAAGATTTTTTTTTTACTTTTTTATTTTTCACTATCTATTTCTGTTGGAAATCTGGGTTTTTTCTTATAAATAAGAAGAAAAACTGAAAAGATTAAAATAACTCTGGGACTTAAAGGGAAACTTTAAAAGGTAGAGGCAATGCTGTGTGGTCAACTTTGGTATCTTAATCTGTTATTTTTCAGGGACTTGGCTGACAGCTCAGGGAAATAGATAAGACATATAAACTTGAAAATTTTGAAACAACAGATGTGAAAGGCTCTGTGTTCCTTACCCAAAAAATAAAAAAAATAAATAAAAATCCTACCTTTTGGATTTCCTAATTGTAAAGCCTTGAGTCTAAAATAGTAATACGGAAGAAGATCAGGAACAAAATCTCCTTATGGATAAAGATCAACAAATTATCTCTATGTTGAAAACAATAATTCAAACTCTCATCACAACCAATGAAAAATTAAGAGGCTATGGGAAGGAACAAAAAGGCAGCCCAGATATGAAAGCCCAAATTTTGTCCACAACTAAAGAATCATCTACACAAAATACAATAGAAAAAATGAAACATTCAAATACCACAACAGAAGAATTAACTGCTCAATTATTATTATTTTTATAATATTTTATTAGTTTTCCAACATTTACAATAATATCTTTAAGAAGCAACGTGGTATCCAAGTTACAGTATTTCCATTTCAAACATATACATATTATTACAGATCTCCACATTATTATAACCAATACTTCCTCTGTCTTTTTTCTTTGATTTATACTATCTCTTATCTAAATTAACATATTTCTTATTGCTATCCATCAATCATTTAATAGTTTATTTTATTTTATTTTTTGAATATATATCCATCAATCTTTTAGTATATTTCGTATTTTAACATTCCATCTTTAAAACATCAAACACCTTATCTATTTTTTCTAGCTTAATTTTACATTGATATTAAAATTAAAACGTTTAACATTTCTCAATTTCATATCACTAAAAAATTTCTTTTTCCTTTATACAATTCTCTTCAATATCTAGTAATGTAATCCAGTTCTCATTTATCTCATTTCCATATCTATAACAATTATACAATATTTAAAATAGTAGTCATTAAAATACAAATCACAAGGAGGAGGAAAAAAAGGAAAAAAAGGAAAGAAAAGGAAAGAAATGAGAAAAAGAAAGGAGGACAATAAAATATTCTTATTTCTCATTTATAGTTTCCACATATTAAAAATTAACCAAAATTTATTCCATTTTAACATTCAATACATCCTTCATGTCTCTGCATCCAAATATATTAGTTATATTCTATCATTTTTAGCATATATACTTCTTAACCCATATCATTTAGAAAAACTCAATATTTCAATGTTAATATTCATACATTTGTATTTTATTTTTTATTTTTATTATTTTATATTAGTTAATCAATATTTTTGTCTACTAATCAAAACATTCTCATAATCCCAGTACCATTCTGTCTATTTTAATATTATCTATTTGGCATCCTAAAAATGTTCATATTTCTTCAATCTTATTCTTGCTTTCTTCCTTTGCCATGCCATTTTACACTTCTTTGCCTCAGGGTCATCAAAGCATTCTTGTATTACTATATCATATTGAAGTGGACCATCAGACTCCACCATTGAAGAATTAAAGAATCTGCCAACAGCACCAAATCTTATTATTTTCACCTCTTGGTACAATTGTCCTGGTCCAAATAAACTTGCTTCCATATTTTCTCCATCACCATCTTCAAAAACCTGTATTTGCTGACTATTTAATTCTTCTGTCAGTGTATTTAATTGTTCAATTTCTTCTATTAAGTTCTGTCCCAGTAAAATACTAGTTGTAGTCACAGTTTGAATTTGAGTTTGTTTCATCAAGATACTTTCTAATTCTTTCCCAAAAGCTCTTATTTCATCGCCATCTGTAGAAAGGAGCTGATAAATTTAGTAAGATATTTCCCACAGAGCATGAATTTGTTTTTGAAACTCTTCCATTGTAAGCTTTCACATCTGATGTTCAAGGTTACTCTTTATCTTATTTTCTTAAATATTTTCTTGGTTTTTTTTAAAGAGAAAGTCAGAACTGCATTTTCAAATTTAGCCACTGGGTGTCCCCTATGTACTTTAAGAGTTCTTTTCTTTGTTATTTCTTTCTTAAACATTCTTTGTTTCCAAAAAAACACCCCTGAGTCTGTTTGCCGCCTTCCGAAGGGAGGGTTAAATTCCCCCTCCCTCTCCACAAGGGGGAAAGTACTTAGCAGCTTAATTAGGTGAAAAGAAGATGATTAAGGTACAAGAGAGGAATCTTACCCTTGTTTCTTCCATGCTGCTTTAATGTTGCCTGATAGTAGCTTTGAGTTCGGCTGTCTGCAGCCTAGGATCTGGCCATATTCCTATGGTCAGTCTTTCGTCCACCGGTAGAAAGGGAATGCAGGCACTAATGAGGGGGTTGCTGCCACCCCTGTGTTTCTGCAAAAGCCCCTTCTGTCTGGACACCCCTCCAGGGTGACTCTTCGGTCCTTTTAGAACCCCCCAGCAATGAGAATCTGGATGTGGAAGACGGGAACCATCCTCCAGGTGTCCATTTATGGCTGTTGGAAAACCAGAAGCCGAATTAACTGCTCAATTAATATTGACATTTGAAAATCCAGAAAATTCACAGACAACCTGGAAAAAGGAAAAAGTTTCCTATACAAATCAGAAGGAATTGGAGGATCCAGAAAAAGAACAGTTTATTTATTTATTTATTATTAGATTTATTTACCGCACTTCTCCTGAAGGACTCAGGGTGGTGTACAGGGCAATTAAAATATAAAATACAAAAGTTAAAAATAAATTAAATTAATTAGCCCTAACCAATACACCCCAAACCCTTAGTCCAGGCCAGCCTGTTCAAATAGCCAGGTTTTCAGGTCATGGTGAAAAGAGCGAAGTTGAAAGAAAAGATAAACAATTCAGAACAATCATGTCGATATGAAAGAATAAAGAGATGACCTACCAGATCTACAAGTCCTCTCAAAAAAATGGTGACCGCTTTGTTTCACCAACATCAAATAATATATATGACATTACAAGAAGATTGGTTTGATGACCCAAAAACAAGGACATGGAAGACGACTTGGCAAAGGAAAAAAGCTAGAATAAGACTGAAGAAGAATGGAGTTTCGACCATCTTATCAAAATCTAAAACGGAATATACTTAAATAGATAACATGTGCATGTTGAATATAAGTCATTGTTATGAATTGAGATAAAGAAAAGTTTTTGGTCATTAAAACTTAGCAGTATAAATACTAATAGCTAAATTTAAATATTGATTTGTGCATAAAGGTCATGTAAAGGTGAATAGGATGTAGATAAGCTAAAAACTTATTGATGAAAGTAATAAACAGGTCTATATGGAACGTCAAAAACAAAAATTATTAGTTTAAGCATGAGATAGCAGATACAAAGAAGAAGACAGAGGAAGTATTAAATACTGAAATACAAAGAAATTTTGATTACTACTTAAAAAAATCAAAAACTAGCAGAAAGGAAGAATATTATATTGTATTATTAATTTGTTGATATAGACGGTGAGAAGTTAAATAGATAAGATGTGTATTTTGAATATTAGATCTTGTGAGGAATGGTGATAGAGGAATTGGGAATATATTAAAAATCTTGGGAATAATAAATATCAAATGTTAAATTTAAATGTTAGTGGAAATTAAAACTGGAAAAATTTATTAGGTCATTGAATGTCTAAAAGATTTTATGCTAAAACAACTAATATATATATAAACTAAAAACTATGGATAGATGTAAGAAAGTTATTTTCTATGTGATTGATAGAATAAATCTTGTTTTAAATCTACAAATAGATAGTATATATAAAGGGAAAAAGAGAGGAAATGTTTATGGTAGCAATTTGAAAAGTACTAATGATATTTGTATGTAATTGAATTATTACAATTCAGCCGCCATGTTGCTTTTCAAATATGTGAATGTAACATTAGAAAATCAATAAATTTTGTAGCCTAGGAGTTCCACATCAGTTAAATGAAAGAATGAATTAGAATAGCCAACAAATCTTCTGTGACATAATTCCTTCTAATGCGATTTTCTGATGACCGTGATGTACAACTTTTGCATTTTGTCCTGTTTCTAGTCATTTACTTAACAGCTTTAACTGGGAATTTACTCATTGTGTTTGCTATGATCCAGAACAACCACCCTGACACCCTATGTATTTCTTTTTGGTCAACTAACCCTGACTAATATTTGTTACATCTCAATCACTGTTTCCAAATCAACTGAAGTTTCATTAACAGATAACAAAATAATCACTTTTACTGAATGTGTTGTTCAGATTTTTTTTCAATTGTTACTTGTGTAGTTTCTGAGATCGCTGTGCTTACTATCATGTAGCTATCTGCTATCCTCTGCAATATAGTCTTATCCTGAACTGGAATGTGTGCAGCCAAATGGCAGATGCTTTTTGGATGAGCTGCCTGATATATGCATCTATCATAAGAATCATAAATTTCCAATTATTTTTTTGTGAACCAAATATGATTGAGCAATTTTTTGTGTGATATTCCTCAGTTACAAAAGATTTATTGCACTGATACAAAAGTTAACCTAAGTTTGATTTGGATATTTGGATTCATTGTGGATTTATTTAGTACTGGGTTTATTTTTGCTTCTTCTAGCTATATAATTTCTATCTTGCTGAAAATTTCATCTGTTGAAGGCAAAGTCTTCTCAACCCATGGTCCACACTTGACAGTCTTTTCTTTTTCTTTTTATTTGTCTCTACAGCTTTGTTTTAAAACTATTTCCTCTTCCACAATAGACTTATTCTCTGCCATTTTATATATAGTTTTATATAGAGTTTATATATAGTTTTCTATATAGTTCCATTCTAGTTCTGAATCCCATCTTTTATACTGTCTGAAATAAGAATTTCTAAGAGGCTGTGTGGAAAATAGCAACAAAAAGAAAAAGAACTTCCTAACTTGATGGATCCATCTACAATTTGTATAACTTCCTTATGCATAATTCTGTATTTTCATCTTTTCCTATTGCTCTGTCATAATGTATAGAATCGTCTATACTTTTGATTGTTGCAGGTGATTGAATGTTATAAAGGAAGACAGTTTAAAGAGATATTTTTAGCAGTGTTTTGTGCAATCATTAACATTTCTCCAATTTTTGCTAATAAATATTAAAACAATATAATAATTATGTATTGGAATCATTTTGTTTGATTTACTATTACCATAACTGATTTAATTCATTTGCATTATAAACTGAAAGAGTTTTTATTAGGCTTCCTTGGGGTATTTGGTAAATGAAAATCCTTTCCTTTCCTTTCCTTTCCTTTCCTTTCCTTTCCTATCTTCAAAAAACAGTTCCATGATCAACAGTTCCATGATCAACAGAGCTGCATCTTCACACATAGCTGCACTCCATTCTTCAAAATAGATATTTGGTAGCTCTTCTGATTTTGTATAAAGCTCACTAGCATCAGATTTACTGAAAAAGGAGAAAGCCTATTTATCCTTCTTCATTAATAGAAGGATAATTTGTCCTTTTTCATTAAATCTGATGCTTGACTTCATTTGTGAAATAAATTTCATATACTTTAATAATTCTTTTTCTTTTCAGATAAATATGACCCAGTGCCAGGTTAAACTTTTCCCCAGATTTACCACAATAGTTCAAAAGTTAGAACCTAATTGCAAAGTTTGACAGTTGGAAAAAATATAGCAGGAAATATGGCAGGTGAGTTCAAGGGGAGGCAAATCATGAAAGCAGAAGTGTACCATTACAATATGTAATGAATTGACATTGTGATGTTGTAAATGCATATAAAAGGGAAGGCTTTGTATTGTGAAGGTGCAATTATATTTCAATTATTTTGATGAAAGCATTGGGTTCTTCAAGTAGCTATAAACATATTTATGAAACGTCATGAATTGAACAAATGTCTTCCTTTTGTATTACTGACTTTAGTGGCTCATTTTATTGATGAATATAGAATCCCTAAAAGTATCTGACCTAGATAAGGCAGCAGAGTAAGTCTCAACAACAAATGTATACAGTAGCCTTAAAGATTTAAAGTACAATAGAATTGTTGCTGAGTACACTCAGGGCTTTTTTTGTCATAGAACGCTCAGAACGGAGTTCAGGCACCTTTTTTGGATGGAACCTTGTAGGGTAGGCAAGGCGGGTTGTATGACATGTGTGAGTTCCGGCACCTTTTTCTTTTACAAAAAAAGCACTGAGTACACTTGTCAGTTCAACTGCCCATAGATATTCACAGATAATAGTTTTCATTCAGGTAAATAGGGACATTCTAATAGGGACTACTAGAAATGTGTACAATGGTCTTCCCATAGTAGTAGAAATCATATAAGATGTCTATAATAGAATTTATTATAGAATTCTATATAGAGAATAGAATTCTATAATAGAATCCCAAATGCAGACTTAAATGTCCATTTATCTATCTAATGTATCTATAATTCTATATATTTAATATATCTAATCTATCTAATCATTATCAATTTCAGAAAAGGCAGGCACAGACACACTCCTCTGTGTATTAATGATTCTTCCGTGGAGATGGTTACCAGCATCAAATTCCTGGGTGTGCAGTTACCAAGTAAGCTGGCTTGGTTACTCAACAGTAACACACTGGTCAAACAAGCACAACAGCGCCTGAATTTTCTACATTGAATGAGAAAAGCACATCTTCCTTCCTCTGTCCTTACCACTTTCTATAGAGGGATGATTTAGAGCATCCTGTCTGGTTTGGAAGCATCACTGTTTCAGACAGGAAGGCAGTGCAGAGAGTGGTGAGGATGGCAGAAAAGATTATTGGCAGTTCCCTCCCTTCCATCCAGGACATAGCATATAAGCATTACTTGAGCAGGGTCCACAAGATTGTCTGGGACACTAAACATCCTCTTCATGACCTGTTTGCCTTATTTCCTTCTGGGAGGAGGCTTCATGGTATCCAAAGCAGAACATCCAGATTCAGTCACAGTTTTGTAACATATAATATTAACCTTGTGAGCTCTCAGGCTTCCTCTTTCCTTTATTTTTTTTTTTTTTATTGAAAAGTTTTAAAATACAATTTTCCTTTAAAAAACCCCCCTTCCCCCTCCCTCGTCCCCCCCTACCTCCCCCCTCCCTCCCTCCCTCCTCCCCCCCTGCCTCCCCCCCTCCCCCCCTCCCCCCCCCGACTTCCCAGAGCTGAATACAAGGTATATATATAAAAAGAGAAAGAAAAAAAAAAGAAAGGCAAACATAAGCAACCATGTACTAACAACTATAAATTCTAAAATCCATCACTCTCTAGCTTATATAGGATAAACCAAACCTTGGCAATATTAAATATATATAAAAAACTAAAATAAAAAAAAACACTTTCTAGCTTATATAAAATAAGACAAACCTTAATAATATTAAATATACATTAAAAACAGGAAGAAGAACCCCAAAATAGAAAGAGAAAAAAAGAACAGAAAAAAAAGGAAAAAAGAATTATTCAAATACTATATAATACTTCTCAACCTATACTTGTCCTAAATAGACTCCATCCCTTTTTGTCCATTACATGATATAACGTTCTTACAAATAATCTTTCAAATTAACCAAGATCTTCGCCACCTCAACCAAATCAGAAAACTTTAAAGTCCACTCTTCTGTAATCGGCCGTTCCTCTTCCAGCACATCTATAATTATTCCAAACAATAAAAAAATTGCGAACAAAACTTTAACCTCCATTTGGAAATCTTCTATATATTCCACCAAACTTTAATCCAAAAAAACCTCACCCTTTCCACAAAACCACCACATGTAAAAAATATATTGCGTCTTTTCCCACCTCCCATACTTGACTATGAATACGTCGTAGAAATTCCATAGACTTCTGCAAATCCTGCTATTTTCTCTTCTTAGATCGTTTTGCAGCAGCACGCGTCACCCTCTGTTCTATTGAATCATCCGACGAAGTTGTATCTTGATCTCTTCCAACACCGTTGTCTTCTATCTGACCACCTTCGACCTCTTGATGCACTCCTTCTCCAGATCCCTTTTCAGCTTCCAGAGATGTTAATGGCGTTGCATTTAAAACATTATTATAGAAATCACGCGCTTGGATCACAGTAACCAGACGGTACCTTTTACCTTCGTGCGTCACCATCAACCCAGCTGGGATCTCCCATCTAAACCTTATATCTCGTTGCTTGAGCTCTTGCACAAGGAATGTAAAATCCTTCCTTCTCCTTAAAATCTTTGGAGGAATTTCTTTTAAGACCAAAACTTCTTGATTAGCAATCACAACTTTAGTATCATAAGCAGCTCGTATAACTTCATCTCTGGTTTCCCTTTTTGCAAAATATACCACCACATCTCTAGGCAACTTTCTCTGTCTAGCAATCCATGAATTCACACGAAACACTTTATCCATGCCTCCTTTTATTTCAGATGCTGGCTGTTTCAACACTTCTTCAAAAGCCTCAGAAACCAGCTGCTTTAGATCTTCCTTGGTATTCTCCTTTAAGCCTCTAACTCTAATGGCAAACTGCATCTGGTAATATTGAGCAAGACTCAGTTCCTTTTCCACTTTATCTTCATTCTCCAATACTTTTGCTTCTAATATAGCATTCTTTTGAGTCAGATCTTCTAACTTTTCCTCCAATTCTTCCACACAGCGAGCCACTTTACACACTGAAGACAAGATGTCTGCCTTCATCACTCTGAACTTCTGTTCCATCCTCTCCTCCATCCTCTCCTCCAATTTCTCCAATTTCTCCTCCATCTGTACAAATCTAGCATTAATTGATTCCAAAATTACCTGGGCGTGTTTTTCAAGAGCATCTTGTAAGTCCTTTGATGTCAATACATCAGGAGGATGCAGCGCCTGCAGTAATGATTGTTGCACAGGAGAAGTTCCAGCACTCCGAAGAGTTTTAGGGGGTGGTTTAGCCGCCATCTTTTACCAAATGCGACGCACTTTCACTTCAGATTTATAATCCAAAAAAGTCCATCAAGCTGGAGAGTAAAATATCACCTTTTCCTCTTGTATCGCTCTGCCTGCTCCTTTAATCCATAGTCATTCCTTCAGGCAGGGGTGGTCGCAGACGCCTGGCTCTGCTCCAAGAATCAGGAGCAGAGGCGCCGGCCAGCTGGGAGCAGCCCAGGCTACGGGGGAGTTCAATCCTTCAGCCGCCCAAGCCATAAGCTCAGGCGGCCCTGGAGAACTCTACCCCTACCTGGGAGCTCGCCCCCTCCTCTTCTCCCGAGGAGGGGGCTTCAAATTCGCCCGAACAGCTGATCGGCGCTGTTTCGGGCGAAAAAACAACAGCTGAGCCGCGGGCAGCCCGGGAAGGCTGTCTCCGTCGCCGCGGAGCCACCGGAAGTCCAGGCTTCCTCTTTCCTTTATGTATTCAAGTTGGACAGTGATTAATATTTATATGCATTTACATGTAAGGGTATAGGTATATACATATGTTGTATATAGCATGTTTATATGTATATTATGTATTTATACACTTTTGAGAGCAAGCAACAGAGTTTCATTTTTAATGTGCCAGGGTGCCACAGTAAAAATGATAATAAAGGTTATCTTACCCATCTAATATCCTTATATATAAAAGTGCCCATTGTGAAAAGATTTTATAATCAAGGAATTTTACAATCAGAGGAACATTTTATAACAACCAGCAAGAATGAATGAGTGATGAGTGAGTGAATGGATTTATATAAATGTAAAATAATTATTTTTAATATTGAAAATATTAAAAGTGAAAAGTGAGACTTTGAAAAAGAAGAAGAGCAACTAAGACGATTAAAGCCCTGGAGACAAAAACATATGAAGAACAATTGCAGGAATTGGGTATGACTAGTCTTTAGAAAAGAAAGACTAGGAGTCTCATGATAACAGTATTCCATTATTTAAGAGGCTAACCAGGCACTTCCAGCCCAAAATGTCTGAAATGGCTTGGCGGTTCAAGTTCGACCAAAGAGTGCAGCTTCCCGGGGAATCAGCATCAGAGTTCATAGCGAGCCCAAGGCAGGCCACATGCCTATGCAAATTTTCAAATTTAGAAGAGCGACTACGAGACCGGCTCGTCTGCGGCCTACAGTTCAGAACGCTTTAGCAGAGATTATTTGTTAGGCCAAATTTAATGTTTTCTGAAGCACAAGATGAGGTGATGGCTGACAAAGCTGCCGGGGGTGCTGTTCAAACTGTACAAGCTGCCGGGGGTGCTGTTCAAACTGTTCAAATCGACAAAGTTAGAAGAAATGGTCCACGGTGAGGACGCTAAATGCATTGAAGAACTCTCCAAGGAAGAAGAACCTAAAATCAACCGACTCCAAACGCAACCCAATGTGCTGGCAACTGCCAGCCGTGAGAGGACAATGACAAGGCAGTTCTCTTACTGAGAAGTAAGGGGTGCTGCGGCAACTATTTTTGCACCAACTGCAGATTTCATTCAGCCACGTGTAGAGCTTGTGGAAGGACAGGCCACATCACAGTGGTTTGCAGAGCCTGCCAGAGAGACCAGCAACCCAAACACCAGTCCGAAGAACCGACTAGGAGAGGTACTGGGACCCAGGGTCCAGTAAGTGTGGGATTTTCAGAAGCCGTAGAAGTGTATGCCGCACCGGGGCTCAACGCCCCCTCAAACCCAAACTTAAGCTCATGGTAGAGCTATAAGGAGTTCCATGTAAGATGGAATTGGACTCTGGCTCAGCAGTCTCAATCATTTCTCAAGACACTTTTAACTTCGTGTGTAGGAGCAGTAACAATTGGGCCAAACTAAGACCCTCAGATATAATCCTAACAGATTTTCAAAATGCTAACATTAAAGTTAAGGGAGAAGCCACTTTATTGGTAAAGTTTAAAGGGTTTGGGGGGCACCTGGATGTAATAGTAGTAGGGGGCCAGAGAACGAGTCTCATTGGACTCGATTGGTTTGATGGCTTAGGTATTCAGATTACTGGCATAAACCGGACACAAACTGCAGACCTCACATCAGTTTGCAAGGAATATGCGGATGTTTTTGTTTCAACCCTTGGAACATACACAGGCCCGCCTACCTCATTTAAGCTTGATCCCAACGTAGTTCCAATCAGGGTTAAGCCTCGTAGAGTCCCATTTGCCCTAAAACATAAAATTGTTTCTGAAATTGATAAGCTTGTAGAGCAGGACGTGTTGCAGCCTGTTGATGGTGGGGAGTGGGAAACTGCTATAGTCACCCCACATAAAGCCAACGATGAAGTTTGCATTTGTGCTGACTATAAATGCACTCTAAATAAAGCCCTCAAGCAACACGCTTACCCGGTTCCAGTGGTCAACCATATTTTAGTCTCCTTGCAAGGGGGTACTATTTTTGCTGAACTTGATTTAGCACAGGCCTATCAGCAATTGCCAGTTGATGAGGCCACAGCTGCAGCTCAAACAATCGTGACTCACAGGGGGGCTTTCAAACTTAAATGCTTACAGTTTGGAGTCAGTGTTGCACTGGGTATTTTTCAGGGAATCATGGAG
Organism: Vipera berus; assembly: GCF_964194415.1. Lineage (NCBI taxonomy): Eukaryota > Metazoa > Chordata > Lepidosauria > Squamata > Viperidae > Vipera > Vipera berus. The sequence continues at coordinate 25,511,863 of NC_138205.1, read as the reverse complement.
CGTACACTCAAGGGTATTCAGGGTGTCTGCCCTTATTTTGATGATGTTCTTATTGCAGGGGAATCCCCAGAAGTGTTAGTCAGTAGGCTTAGGGCTGTTTTGCAGAGGCTTTGCAAAGCAGGCCTCCAATTAAAAAAGAACAAGTGTAGTATTGGGGTTTCTTCAACAGAATTCCTGGGTTTCCGAATTGATGCTAACGGCATTCACCCTGCTGATTCTAAAGTGAAGGCCACTAAAATGGCTCCTAGGCTCAAATCAAAAGGAGAGCTACAAGCATTCTTGGGTCTCCTAAACTTCTACCACACATTTCTACCTCATAAGGCTGCAATAGCAGAGCCCCTACACAGGCTTCTTCATAGGAAAGCTCCATGGAAATGGACTAACTTACATGAAAAAGTTTCCAGGAATTAAAAGCACTTTTGTCAGAAAAGTCCACTGTAACTCACTACAAAGAGTCTAAACCTGTACGATGCATCTCCCTATAGGGTGGGGGCAGTTTTAAGTCACACAGAAAAAATGGGAAACAGGTTCCTATAGCATTTTACTCAAGGACATTTTCTTCTGCTGAGCACAACTATGCTCAGATTGACAAAGAGGCCCTAGCCATCGTTGCTGGAATGAAAAAATTCCATGACTATTTATATGGCAGGGATTTCATGGTCCACACTGACCACAAACCTCTGTTGTGACTCTTTACAATGGACAAACAAACCCCCCACATACTATCTCCAAGAATGTTGAGATGGTCTATCTTCCTATCTGCATACAATTTTAAATTAATTCACAAACTGGTCAAAGAAATGGGCCATGCTGATGGCCTCAGCAGACTACCACTGCCACTAATGGATCCAGATCTGGTTCCTGCTGCTAGAATATTGTCCATATAGGACATACCTGAGTTTCCCCTCCATGCAAAAGACATTGCTGCTGAAACTGCCACAGATAAAATACTTAGTAGAGTGTTGTCATGGGTATACACGGGCTAGTTGGAAAAAAATCCAGGCTCAGAATTTCAAAGCTATTTTGTCAGGAGGCATGAGTTATCTGCATATAATGGGTGCATTTTATGGGGAAACAGAGTCATAATTCCCACTTCCCTAAGAGACAAGGTTTTACAATCATTACATGAAGGCTATCCAGGCATTGTCAGAATGAAAGCTTTAGCTAGGAGCTAACTTTGTGGCCTGGCCTTGATAAGGCTATCGAGGATCAAGTCCATGGTTGTTATACATGCCAGCAATCTAGGCATGAAATGCCTCAGGCTCCAGTTCATAGGTGGGAGGAAACGCACACTCCCTGGTCTAGGGTTCACACAGACTACGCTGGGCTGAATTTCAGGCCTTTCTTAGAACTAATCTCATCAGACATGCAACGTCTGCGCCTTTTCATCCATCTTCTAATGGTCAAGCTTAATGCATGGTGAGGACAATGAAGGAAGCACTCAAGCGCATTGTTACAGGTGACTGGCATTACAGGTTGGCAGATTTTTTTACTCTGCCAGCATTCTACACCCTGCATTGCTACAGGGAAAAGTCCTGATGAACTACGCTGGGGGAGGTGTTTGATTACTAAACTGGACAGGTTGCATCCAGATAGAGTGGCATCAGAAGCATCTTGACCAAACCCCCCGAAGGGGCTGCACATGGGCGATTGGGTGTGGACCAGGAACTATGGTCATGGGAATCTGTGGGTTCCTGGTCAAATCACCAAGGTATCTGGACCCCTATCTTATGAAGTGGGGTTGGAGGGAGGGCGAGTTGTCAGATGACACATTGATCAGCTCAGGAAATAGTTTCCAGAATGGCCACTAAGTGAGGACTGCATCATAAGTCCCTCCCAAGGTCCTCAAACTTGCAGCCAAGCCAGTCCTCACATGGACTCTCAGGACTTTTCTTTCATAACTGAGGTGGAACCAGAGGGAGAACTGGGGAGCTCTGGAGTGCAATATGGACCCCCTGAAGGAAGAAGCCAACAGAACGTCAGCAACTTCTGTGTCTACTCTGCCGAACAGTCTGACTCTGGGGTGGGCCAACCTGGAGAGGCCAGCCAGAGTGCATCGAATCCCCTTGACTCAGGAGCACAAAGGGACACAAGTCTACCCAGCCCACTGGGTATGCTGGTAGACCACAAAGTGATGGGAACTCTGAGACGTTCCTCTAGGGCACACAAGCCTCCTTCATATCTTGCAGATTATGTTGTAAAATAAAGAGCTATATATTGTTGTAAATCCTGTTGCCGCTAGACTACAGAAACCAGTGTTATGATGTAACTGTTTAATAGTGCAAATTGTGAAACCTGTTCATTGAGATATTGTTTAATCTCATTATAACCTACATTGTTTTTATTATTATTATTATTATTATTATTATTATTATTATTATTATTATTATTATTATTATTATTATTGTTTTACTTTACTGTATTCGGATAATGAGTCTTGACAATTGTTGAGTCTAATTGGTGTTATTATGGTCTGATCTAAGAGGGGAGGGGTGTTATGTACTGGGCTCTTGTGAAATACCACGTGGGTTGCTGGAGCAGCTAATGGCTCTCCAGCAACCCAGACTACAAGTCTCCTGTGCTGCAATTGGCTATCTCCAGGCAGCAATGGTTGAGTCAAACCTATTGGCTGCAACCTAGGGGCTAGACTATATATTGCGGCTAGTCGCAGACATTTTCCCAGTACAGTTCCAGCAAGAAATAAACAATGAGTTACCCTGTACTCAGTTCAGCGTCTTCATTCCTGCGCCAAAGAACCCACTATTTAACAGTTTCCATCTTCAAAAAAGGGGAAAAAATAGATCCAGGAAACCACAGACCTATCAGCCTGACTTCAATACCTGGGAAGATTCTGGAAAAGATAATCAAACAACAAATCAGTGAACACCTTGATGCAAACAAAGTTATCACTAAAAGCCAACATGGGTTTGTCAAAAACAGATCATGCCAGACAAATCTTATTGCATTCTTTCACCAACTGACAAAATTAGTGGACCAAAGGAATGCTGTAGATATAGTTTACTTGGACTTCATTCCCAGCAATGGAGAAAAGGTTCTGATACATTGTGCGATGTCCCGTGATGTTGCAAGTTTGACATGTCTGTTCTGAAATCACATCTGCCAGTTCCTTGAGAAACTTGGGGTGTAGTCCATCTGGTCCTGGTGATTTGAACTAGTCTAGGGTGGACAGGTGCTCACTTACCTTTTTCTTGCCTAGCTTAACTTATGTTTCTAATCTGTTTTTTATGATATTGTTTTTGATAGGATAGACTATTTTTTCCATTTTTGAAAAGATGGATGCAAAAAAACAAGTTAAATAGTTCTGCTTTCTCCCTGTTGCTTGTCACCTTCTTGCCAGTTTCTCCCATTAATGGACTAATCATTTGCTTAACTTTTTTCTTGCTTTTTACATGTTGAAAGAAGCTTTTTTTGTTGTTGTTGTGGCAAGCTTTAGTTCATTTTGAGCCTTAGCTTTCCTCACTTCATCTTTGCAGGCTTGGGCTATTTGCTGATATTCTGTCTTAGTTATGTGTTCCTCTTTCCACTTTTTATACTTGTCCTTTTTGTCTTTCAATTTATAAGAAAGCTCTTTATGCAGCCATGCTGGTTTCTTTTGAGACCGGTCTTTCATGGTTTTTCATGCCTGACAGTTCTCATAACTCAACATATTCATTATTTCTCCCTACTATTTTTGCTTTCTTCAATCTTCTCATTTCTTCTTTTCCACTTATAGACATGTCATTCTGTGTTTTATTTTGCTGTTTTTATGTAGTTCTTTGGAACATAATTATAACAATTCCACAACAAACTTTAGTGAGGCTTCAGTAAGTTTTAAGATAAGTTATAATATCATTCATTATTGTAATCTAGCCTCTTGCCAGCATTTGACCCACTTTAGTTTGCTTACTGACCAAATCGCTTTACAGAAGATGCTAGTTGGGTATCCATTTTGTTTGTATATATGGTGGAGATATGCTTTTTCTTTGCTCTTTGCTATCTCTGTACTGCAATGAGTGCTAACCCTTTTAAATAGTGTGCTTATACACCTGGTTTTGTGTGACATAGGATGGTTATTTTGATAGTGTAGGATCCAATCAGTATGGGACATCTTAAGGTAGACAGTGGTTGAAAGGTTACCATCAGGATGGTGACAAACTAGCATGTCTAGGAAAGGCAGTGTGTTATATGTGTATGTCTATATGAATATACACACTATGTACATTATGCATGCATGCACTTATGTATGTATGTATATTAACAGCCTGTAATGTTTTTTATATCCAAACCAACAAAAAAAACCCAGTCAATGTATTATCCCTGCAAGTTAGACCATCAAGAAAAGAGATGCACAATAATGTCAGAAATTCTACTTTCTGAGGCACAATAACATAATCTTGAAAGCCCATCAGTGTTTCTTTCTATCCCAGGGAAAATGTCAGCATTAAATGGTTTAGATAAACTAGCTGTACTTGTATTCATAGCGGTATGAGAGGATGAAACAGGCTCCTTGACATCTTCTCTTATATTAAAACATTGAATTCTCTGAGCTCTGAATGTAAATGTGTAAATATTAACCCATGTGCAGCAATTGTGTTGTCATGGCAGAGTGGTAATATTTCTTCCCTTGTGTCATGGAGAATTATTTGAACAGCATTGTTCAAATTTTTTTTTAGCTGTTTAGGTTGTCATCCATTAATGCTGGATGACAAAATGCAGACTTGGGAAGTCAAGAATAGCCTCCTATATATATTGTGCATTGATGGCGAACCATTTAGAGACCAAGTGCCCAAACTGCAACCCAAAACCCATTTATTTATCACAAAGTGCCAACACGGCAATTTAATATGAATGCTGAGGTTTTAGTTTAGAAAAAAAACAACTCATACATTTACATCTTTTGTCTTAAGAGAAAAACACCATAACAAAGCTTTCAATGATACAAACAACTTTTTACTGAAAGGTAAAAGTTTGCATTTGGCATGCTTTTGAACAATTAATGTGATTTTTGTTGTTGTATGCATACTGATAATTTGTCTAATCTTGGCTTATACTTTGTAAGTTTGAAAGCAACACATGCAACACTCAGGTCATCTGTTAGTCTGTTTCTGGTGTCAGATTTGATATAATTCAAAGATAAAAACAGCACACTCGCTCCAGGGGCTTGTTTTGGTTAGGAAGGGGCTTGAGAAATATTTTTTTCCTGCAAAAACTTAGCCAAAGAGCGAGGCACACATTCCCAAAGAGAGGGCTCTGAGTGCCTCCCTCTGGCATGTGTGCCATAGGTTCACCACCACTGATATAGTGCATTCAGAAAGTATTCACACCCCCTTCACTTTTGTCACTTTTGTTATACTATGGCCTGATTCTACAGTTGTTGAAATTCATTTTTTCCTTCATTAATCTACCCTCAGTACCTATAATAACAAAGAGAAAACAAAATTTTAGAAATGTCTATAAATTTATTAAAAAGGAAAAAAAAACAAGTATCACATTGGCTTTAGTATTCAGACCCTTTGAAACAATACTTGATATTTAGCTCAGGTACCTTCCATTTCCCTTGATCATCGTTGACATGTTTCTGGACCTAGATTGGAGTTCATCTGTGGTAAATTAAATTAATTGGACATGATTTGGAAAGGCACAAATCTCTCTATAGAAGGCCTCATAGCTGACAATGAATAGTGTAGGAGAGCAAAATTCATGAGGTCAAAAGAACTGCCTGCAGAGCTGAGACAGGATTATTGCAAGGCACAGATCTGGGGAATGCTACAATAAAATTTCTGCTGCGCTGAAGGTTCCCAAGAGAACAGTAGTCTCCATAATTTTCAAATGTAAGAAGGTTGGCACAACCAGCACTCTTCCAAGAGCTAGTTGCCCAGTCAAACTAAGCAATTGGGGGGAAAGGGCCTTAGTAAGAGAGGTGACCAAGAACCTCATGATCACTCTGAGTGAGCTCCAGACATCCTGTGTGGAGATGGGACAGAGTTTCAAAAGGACAACCATTACTGTAGCCCTCCACCAATCTGAGCTTTATGGAAGAGTGGCTAGATAGAAGCTTTTTTCATTGTAAAACACATGAAAGCTTGCTTGGAGTTTGCAAAAAAGCACTGAAGTACTCTTAGAGGAACAAGATTCTGTGGCCTAATGAAACCAAGATTGAACTGTTCGGCCTCAATTCTAAATATCATGTCTGGAAGAAACCAGCACCACTCATCATCATCCCAACACTGAATATCATCCCAATACTGAAGCATGGTAGTAGCAGCATCATGCTCTGGGGATGTTTTTCAGCAGCAAGGACTGGGAGACTGGTCAGGATTGAAGGAAAGCTGAACAGAACAAAATACAGAGACAGCCTCAATTAAAAACTATTCCACAGCACTCAGTATCTCAGCCAGGGTCAAAGATTGAGTTTCAAACATGACAATGATCCTAAGCACACAACCAAGACAACAAAGAAGTGTTTTAGAAACAGCTCTGTGAATATCCTAGAGTAGCTCAGCCAGAGACCTAACTTGAACTTTATTGAACATCTCTGGAGGGGCCTGAAAATTTTCCTCTTTCCACTATGTATTCAAAATGGACAGTGATTAGTGTATGTATATGTGTATGTATGTATATAACATGTGTATATGTGTAATATGTATGTGTAGATATATACTTTCTTTTGACAGCAGGCAACATAATTTCATTTTTAATGTGGGCCAGTGTGTTCATAGTAAAAAATGAAATATATATATATATACTTTCTGTAACCTTCAGTTGGGGGGGAAGGTGCGTTGTAGAATTTTATTGTGCATGTATGATTTATGTGTGTGAGAAAGAGTTTGATGCTCAATGTTACTTATAAACAAGGATAATTTCTCTTTTATTCAGTGGGGATCATAGGAATTGATTCATATTTATAAACCATTCAGAGGCAAGCAAGTGTGATAGAAAAATAATAAATAAATCTACTCATCATCTTTTTTCTAACATCAGATCTGCCTTAGCATGGAACAGTCTTAAATCTGTCATATTCCCCCCAGAAACCCCAACTGGATATGGTTTTAATCTTTTTCACAGTTATAGGGGCAATACAAAAACCTGGGAAGACCCTTTCTGTAGCAGAATGTAGAGTTGACCTTAATAAATCAATGAATGAATCAGACCAAAATTAGTAACTTACTCCCATAACATTGAAAAAATAAATTCAAAATAACTGTGTCTTAATTCTCTGAGAGGTTAAGATTCTGCTATTATACTCCTAAAATATACATATTCACAAAAGCACAGATACAGTACACTCAAACTCTCTCTTTGAGAATACATGTGATTTCTGTTTTTTAAATGGTATATTAATAATAATAATAATAATAATAATAATAATAATAATAATAATAATAATAATAATAATAATAATAATAATAATAATAATAATAATAATAATAATAATAATAATAATAATAATAATGTTGGAAGGGACCATGAAAATCATCTAGTCCAGCCCCCTGCTCAGGCAGGAAACCCTATACCATTTGAGACAAATGGCTGTTCAGTCTCTTAAAAACTTCCAATGTTGGAGCATTCACTGCTTCTGTAGGCAGGTTCTTCCACTGGTTAATTGTTTTAACTATCAGGAAGTTTCTCCTTAGTTCTAGGTTGCTTCTCTCTTTGGTTAGTTTCCATCCATTGTTTTTTGTCTGTCTTCAGGTGCTTTGGAGAATAGCTTGACTCCCTCTTCTTTGTGGCAACCCCAGAGATATTGGAACATTGCTATCATGTCACCCCTCATCCTTCTCTTCATTAAAGTAGACATATCCAATTTGAGCAACTGTTCCTCATATGTTTTAGCCTCCAGTCACCTAATCATCTTTGTTGCTCTTCTCTGTACTCTTTTTAGAGTGTCAACATCTAGATCCTCAACATCTGGAAAGAATAACTTTTTTTTACTAAAATATGAGAACTGTAAAATGCTTCTGTAAAATCAGTGCTTTGATGATTGCAGATATAAATTATTATTACCTAGACAATTCTGGCTTCTTATCTCAGATCCTAAATCATTTGAAGGGAATATTAAATAGATTATATGATGGATTAATGAGCATAGATCTGAAAACAAATGTATAAGAGACTAAACCATGTTTTTAGGAAGAATGGATTGAGTTAACAAGTTATAGAAAAATGGTGAAAGGTCAGAGTAACTTGATTAATTTGTGGATTTTACCAGAATGGTAACCAAGATGAGTAACAGATGGAATAGAACAGAATAGAATAGAACAGAATATTCATTATTGGTCAACTATGATTGGACACGCAAGGACTTTGTCTCTGGTGCATAAGCTCTGAGCAACGTATACAAGCTACAAAGTAATAAATCATAAAATATGACCATAAATAGTAAGATAAACGACAAAACCGACAAAACAGCAGAGAGTAAGTCTATTGTAGGAGAAGACAGAGTTTGTGGTCTCAAGTATGAAAACATAGATGTGATGATAAATAAAGAACAGACTATCAAGTGTGGAGTGCAAGTTGAGAAGGTTTTATATCTACCTTGAATGGATGGAATTTTTAGAATAACTGAGAAGATGTAACCCTAAAAGGCAAAAACAAATTGGATACAACTATCCCCAAGAGAATTTGTTGAAATTTTGTATCAGTGCAAGAAATCTTTTGTAACTGAGGAATGTCACAAAAAGATGTCCAATGATATTCAATCCAGAGAATTTTAATTGAAAAGTAGAAAAAAGTGGGCAGAACATGCGAGGAATTAAAATTTATTGAAAGAAGAAAAAAGGCAGTTCATGAGAGATCTGTTGTTATACTAAGACATAATTTTCTTAATGACTACATCCATTTATTAATATGCCATTAATACTGTGAGAGAGGGAAGTATTGTTTCTTATGTTATAAGCTAAACACTGCATATCACTGTGTACATTGTCTATGGTCCCAAAGGAGTGACTTTCTGAAATAACTGAAATAAACGATGGTGTAATTTCATTCCATTTACTTAGCAAAGGTCTCCTTTGAAATATGTATATATATATACTGCTCAAAAAAATAAAGGGAACACTTAAACAACACAATGTACTGTATTTAATAGTAGGATGTCTTATCTTGTGTTCCCTTTATTTTTTTGAGCAGTATTCCTAGAAGCAAAATTAGAAGAGGTAAGTAGAAATATCTACTTTTCTTCCTAGGCGCTCCAGTTCAGAAAAGGAGACATTTCATATATGCTGCATATCTTGCAATATATAATGTACTAAAATATATCAAATAGATTGGACTAATATGAATGAATTGAAATATACTAAATGAAAATATACAGAAAGGTGGTTACCACAGGTACAAATTTTTACAGTAAAAGGATGCATTATTGCTGTATATCTTATAATTGAAAGAAAATAAAAATCTCATAATTAATGGTATGGTAAATATTCTTTTTAAATATGAAAAATATAAATATGAACATTTTTATCTGTAGTGACAATATAGATTCAATGACATTAAAAGTTGTGAGGAAAGGAGGATGGTTTATAAATATAATATTGTATTCCTTGTGACCAACAGACAGAACATTTTTGGTAAATATGCTATACACTATGGTCTTCCAGACAGGATCTTCAAAGGATTGTCTTAGTTTGAAGAATATATTTTTAAGATTTCATCCAATTCTCTTAAGTTGATTTGAAATAATACTAAGATAACTCAATCATTATCATTATCTTTAGTCAATAATTTAACATTCATTCATTTGTACTTACTAGATAGAGTTTGGATGGATTTACAAATTGGGAACTATAAAATATATAGGTATTGTAACTCTAGAAGGTTTATTTATTCTTTAGAAAGAATATATCTGCATGTGACACTGACTGAGAATTTTAACTAAAGTCACATTGAAGACAATAACACTTTTAAATTTATATACACAGAATTGTATTGTAGCCAGGGCTTTTTTTGTCACAGAACGCCCAGAACGGAGTTCCGGCACCTTTTTTGGATGGAACCTTGTAGGGTAGGCAAGGCGGGTTATATGACATGTGTGAGTTCCGGCACCTTTTTCTTTTAAAAAAGAAGCACTGATTGTAGCCTTCCCATATCCTAAACAAAATAACATAACTATTTATTTATCTGTTTGTTTGTTTGTTGTTGGTTGATATGCCTCAAAGAATAGTTTGTTAAAGACTGAAGATGATATGGATATTTTAATGTTATTTTTGTTGAATATAGCTTCTTCCTAAGCCAATTACTTCACTTTAAGGTGACAATATTCATTAGGCTTTTTTTAATTGCCTGATGAAAGATGACAAATTTCTACATTGCTATAATTTGCATAAGAAAAATAATCAGATCTGGGGAATGAATAAAGACGGATCTTCCCAACTGGACTGAGCTCTTCTCAACAGCTCAATCTATTATAGGAACGTCTTCAAGATTATTCCTAATAATATATTTTATATATTGATACAAATAATGTTTATGGCAAGACAATTTTCACCAGATTTGTTACTTATATTAATTTCCAATCTGTTTCTGTCCAGAATAATTGAAAGAACAAGAATGGGCAATGAATCTTCTGTGACAGAATTCTTTCTGATTGGATTTTCTAATGACCGTGATATACAACTTTTGCATTTTGTCATGTTTCTAGTCATTTACCTAGTAGCCTTAGGTGGGAATTTACTCATTGTGTTTGTTGTGATCCTGAACAACCACCTCCACACTCCTATGTATTTCTTTTTGGTCAATTTATCTTTGACTGATATTTGTTATATCACAACCACAATCCCCAAATCAATGGCAGTTTCATTGACAGATAACAAAATGATTACTTTTCCTGGATGTGTGACTCAAGTTTTCTTAGTTATTGCTTGTGTAGGTTCCGAGGTTGCCTTGCTCACCATCATGGCTTATGATCGTTATGTAGCTATCTGCCATCCTTTGCGATATAGCCTCATCTTGAACTGGGATGCATGTAGCCAAATGGTAATTGCTTCTTGGATTAGTTCCCTCATTTATGCTATGTTGCTAACCGCCATAACATTTCAATTGCATTTCTGTGGATTGAACATCATTGGACAGTTTTTTTGTGATGTTCCTCAGCTACAAAGGATTTCTTGCACTGATACAAAATTAAATCAAATTCTTATGTGGATAGTTGGATTCATTGTGAGTTCATTTTCTACCGGATTTGTTTTTGCCTCTTATGGTTACATCTTCTCAGTAATTTTAAAAATTCCATCCACTCAAGGTAGATATAAAACCTTTTCAACTTGCAGTCCACACTTGACAATCTATTCTTTATTTATCATTACATCTATGTTTTCATACTTGAGACCACAAACTCTTTCTTCTCCCATAATAGACTTATTGTCTGCTGTTTTATATGCAGTTTTGCCTCCAGTTCTGAATCCCATCATTTATAGCTTCAGAAACAAAGATATCCAAGAGGCTGTGTGGAAAGTAATGTCAAAATCTGATCCAACACTTTGGGCATTCTGCAAGTTCTGTTAGCTAAGGAATATCAGCTGCCTAGAGCTAGGGTTATTTTGCTGCTGTAGCCCTTGCCCTTTAGAATATCTTTCCTTCAAAAATTAAAATTCTTTGTTCTTTATTATTTTACATCAATACAATAATTCTTTATCTACTGGAATACTTTTTTTTCTGTATGATTAGAGTTTACTATTCTCTTCAATTAATGATTTCATTTATTTGCATTATGATGGTATTAAATATTGTTATAAAAGATGTACCTTGATTCTTTGGGCCTTCACCAAATGCAATCAGCTACTCTAAGGTATTTGTTTATTATTCATCCATCCATCCATCCATCCATCCGCTTGTTTGTTTGTTTGTTTGTTTGTTTGTTTGTTTGTTTGTTTGTTTATTGGGGAGAGTCAAAGCTGCTGCCAAAAATTCAACCATTTTCAAAAAGACTTGTGGTCAGACAAAGACATTCTTGAGATTATGTCCTCAAAATAATTGGATCTTATTCCTCAAAAGAGATTTTATGTACTCTGCTTCACATATGTATAAAGCTACCCACCCAACCATTTATCCCTATAGTTGGTCCTCACAAAGTGAGTACAAACAGCAGGGCTTTGGCGACAGGGCTGGACATGAGGGAATTCACCATAATTCCTCCAGCCACAAACAGAACCATTTCAAGGGACTTTGTGCACTTTCCCTAATAGCTATTTTCAGAAGCCACTAATGAACTTCTTCAAAGAAGTTAAACATCTTAAAAGTGACAGTGCTGGAAATACCTTGTTAAGTGTCTAAAATCTTTAAAATAAGAAGATGAACATAATTTATAATTAGAGTTTTCATTTTTATAAGAATTTAAAATAAACAGCAAAAAGCAAGGCAAAGTTTTAGTTACAGAAAAAAATTAAATGGACTAAGAAAATGTTGGAATATTGAATTTTGAAGGTTAAGACTTTGAAATTACCAAGGGGTAACATTATTAGTAGCAGTATCAGTGCTGCTATTAGCACTAATGATGTTATCTGGTTACCTGGGTAATGAAACACCTGCAAGAAAACAACCAAGTTCAGAGAGCACCAAGGACCCCCTCATTTCAATCCCTTAGTTACAGATGTTCTCCTTTAATGGTTTGAAATTACATTTAAAAGATAAAGATGTCCATGATAGATTACTTGAATACTACATCAAACTGGCTGTCATAAAAAAGAATTAGGGTCTATTGATTTTCCTCAATAAATATTATGTTTGTTTGTTTTTACAGATATTTGTAATCTATATAGTTCAATGGGTGAAATTCAGAAAAATATGCTTTGTAAATTTAAGTACAGCTACTTTATAGGATAGGCTTGTCATCTTGCTTTATTAGAATGTATGTATGTGTGTGTGTATCTGTATGTATGCATGTACATGTACACGCACTTACATACATCCTGATAAAACAAGATGACAAGCCTATCCTGTAAAGTAGATATACTTAAATTTACAAAGCATTTTTTCTGAATTTCACTCATTGAACTATGCGAAGTTTAAAGCTTAATAAATCATAAAAACATTTATTCTGTAAAATACATTTCATGAAATTGAAACATTCTTTTCAAATACAGATAAAACTAGTGTCATGCTCTGAAAATAAAGTCCCTTTTAGTCACATTAAGTCTATGAATAAGGGATACAGAAGAACTTCTCAGCTGGATTATGGATTGAAGTTGAACCTTATCTGCAGCACCTCATGTTTCATACCAACAGGACACTGACATGTGGCTGTGTTTATAGAGATGGCACCTTCCCCAAATGGATGTTAAAAGTATGGCCAGAAATTTATGGTTTAGATAGTTCATGTCAACAAAAGTAGTATCATATGGTAGTTAATCCATAGGTCATTGGCAGAGGAATCTAAATGAATGTGATTTCACTGCTGAGAATAAATATGGAAAGAATTAGTGAGGAAGAAAAAAAGGACTAACTTAATTAATAAATAGACAGCTGTACTTAAGAAAATAGGAATACAGCATTCTGCTTCTGTTTGGAAGTTCAGTCCCATCTTTCCTTAGTAGACATTGAAAGAAAAGGGACATGAAATAGACATCACTCAATTTGAAATTTTATTCAACTGCACTTGTAGTTCCCATTAACAAAACAAATATTGGGAGTGAGAAGTAACATGTTTTTTTCTGCTCACAACACTAACATAAATATCAAAAACAAATCAAAATCTTGTTTCACATTTCCCAGTCCCTGGAAGTAAGGGAAAAGAGTACCTGGCTTCAATGTTTTCTTTAAGGAACAGAAATAGGGAAGGGTTAGTTCAGTTTGAACTGAAACCTGCCATTGTGTCTCCAAGGATATATACCTGAATTATCCTTTGGCTGGTTGGTGCTTCTTTAAATATGTTTATTTAGTGGTGACAAACACATTCTAAAGAATATTTTAAGGAAGGGGACATTTTTATAATTTATGTTCACATGTGAAATCAGAATGTTTCTTGGTTTGTTTACTCAATTTTATAGCCCCTTAACTCAACCAAGTGACTCTGGGAAACTTACCATTCCATGAAAAGTAATAGACTTTTGTACCGTATTTCCAGATGTGTGCCCTCACAGGCTTAAGTTAATACTCAAAATTGAAAAGTTAAAAAGGAACAATGGCTTAAAAAGGAAAAAAAACATTAATAACAAGCATTGTTTATCTCACTATAGTAAGTGATTTGAGATATTTAAATCAGAAGCATTTATGGGCATGTATGGATAAAGGTAAAGGTAAAGGTTCCCCCGCACATGTGTGCTAGTCGTTTCCTACTCTAGGGGCCGGTGCTCATCTCCGTTTCAAAGCCGAAGAGCCAGCACTTGTCCGAGGACATCTCTGTGGTCATGTGGCCGGCATGACTAGATGCCAAAGGCGCACGGAACGCTGTTACCTTCCCACTGTAGTGGTCTCTATTTTTCTACTTGCATTTTTACATGCTTTCGAACTGCTAGGTTGGCAGAAGCTGGGACAAGTAACAGGCACTCACTCTGTTACGCGGCACTCGGGATTCGACCCGCCAAACTGCCGACCTTCCGATCGACAAGCTCAGTGTCCTAACCCACTGAGCCACCGCGTATGGATACTTTAAGTCTATTCCAAATGAGTCATTTCTGCTCTTGAACATGTAGGATCTATTGATGTTGGGTAAAAGACTAAAGATCATAGGTCTCCTCAGTAAAGTCAAAATAACCATTGCACAGCTTCCTCCTGAAGTTTGTAGCTTGGGCATAGGTAATTTCCCACTGACAGAAATTCCTAACTTCATCACAGTTTTCAGCTTGTCAATATCTAGATCCTTTCTAAGATCTAGTTGCTCTAATTTTCTCAGATTGATCACAATTACTTTCTATCAACAACTGTGGCAACTAAGTGTGTTGTGCATCTAAGAAAGCAAGTGGGATTCCATAATCACTCCTAAGACCTAAGATAACTCCTAAGACCGGTGGGAATAACAATGCTTCATGGAACTGAGTCCTTAAGGAATGACACTCTGAAGTACTGCAGAAAACAACAACAAAATATTTTCAGCTCTTTCTGTAAGATCACAGCTAAGAAGAATGGTTCACTAATCTTCCAGGAAAACAAAAGTAAATACAACTTTTTTAGTTTATCACCAAGAAGGACCACTGATTTTATAAGTGTTCAGTTTTAGTTTCTGAGAATAACATTGAGTTGAATGTAATTATTTGCAGTTTATGTAACAAGTAAGTGTAAAAATACCTATATTTTAATTATGAATACTCTGTAAGTATTGTATTGTCTTCTTGAAATAAGAGAAAGCTACAATATGTTGGTGTTAATATTATATTTACATTGTTACATATTAAAATTGTGCTATATGATAGGGTGTGGACAACTGCTATTTCTATTGTCATATAGAGAATTATAATGGTGAAATAAAAATCAAATACACTATTACTGTTAGTACTAGCATTGGCATTAAGTGCATTTCTTACTTCTTCTTATAAAATAATACCTCAAAAACGTTAAAACTGTATTCATCTACCCTCTGCCTACTTACCCACCTAACTGGAAAAAAAGAGATAGTAGAAGATAACTTCAGAAGTAAAAACAATTCATCCAAAGTTCAGAGTAAGCCCAAGTAAAGCGACAGGCCTTCAACTGGATCCCCTAAGATTTAGCAGTCTGGATGTAACATATTTCAGTGGAAAGAAGCTTCCAGATTGAAAAATTGCAAGACAGGTAGCTTATTGTACTTACATTAGGGTCTCCTTAGATTATTTTCACAATTAGTGCAATATTTAAGAAATCTTCATCCCATATTGCTTGGACAATCATCTAACTTTAATTTACAATCCTAAAGAATCTAATGAGGGTTTAAGCACTTCTGCCTCTCTCTGATGATTATGCCTCTCTAATAAGATTGCTATCATGGAATTGTAGAGAATCAGGATTTTATAATTCTCATTCAAATTGTCTTAAAATAGGAGTTATCAAATTATCCAACCCCTTGACCCTTTCTTGAAGTTTCAGGTTGCTCATTGACCTCAAACATTTATTATATTAAAACAATTTAATCAAGATTAATATTACCTATTGACACTTAGAGATCAGTTTTGAACAGTTTGGGGAACCCCACAAACTACTGTATGAACATATTTAGATCATTTCTGGCAATATTTATATGAAAGAAATGGTTAAAATTGGAAGTATAATTAAAATTGGAAGTGATTAATGAAAACTTTCCTTTCTAGCCACAGAGAAAAGTACTTACATGTACTTTAGAAAACAGATCTGCCATCTCAGTAGTTAAAATAATTTCTACCATTTCCAACAGATTGGATTGTAATTGGTAGAATCATTGTCAGAGTAATACTGTAGATACATCAGTTATATTTGTTTCTATGGATAGCTATAAGATTGAATGAGCCACTGTCCAAAAAGAACCATAATACATATTTCAATATACCATTTTTTTTTCCATTTACAGTTAGGAATATTGGCAGGGAGAAGAATTATTTTTATCTATGCAGTAGATCAATGAATGAAAGTTCATTAGAATTTGCTAGCTGTGGGATCAACATTATTGACATTCTAATCTTGCAATATTGTTATATGATGAATTTATAAAAAAGTTAAGGAAAATGTTGTGAAATTTATATTCTTCACTAACTGACTAATCATTTAACTACTTTTCACAGATTCAAATACATGAAATGGCCAACCAATCTTCTGTGAGAAACTTTATTCTGATGGGATTTTCTGATGACCCAGATTTGCAAATGTTGCATTCTGTGACATTCCTTATTGTTTACATAACAGCTTTAACAGGGAATTGTCTCATTATAACAGCAGTGGCAGTTGACCACAACCTTCATAGTCCAATGTATTACTTTTTAGTCAACCTCTCCCTTTTAGATATTTGTTCCATCTCTACAACAGTTCCAAAATCCATAGCTGTTTCATTGACAAACAACAAAGGGATTTCCTTTGCTGGATGTGTTACTCAGACCTTTTTAATGGTTATCTTTATTGGTGGTGAACTTGCTTTGTTAACTATTATGGTTTATGACCGTTATGTAGCCATTTGCCTTCCTCTGCAATATAGGCTAATAATGAATTTGAATACCTGCATTCAAATGGTAGCAATTTCCTTCATATGTAATCTGATCAATGGGATCTTACAAACCAGTATGACTTTTAGGTTAAACTTTTGTGCGTCCAACCAGATTGGCCAGTATTTCTGTGACATTCCTCAATTACAAAAAAATTCTTGCACAGATACAAAAATCAACCAAATGTTGATACTTGTTCTTGGGTTCTTTTTAGATTCCTTTATTTTTACATTCATCTTTGCTTCTTATACTCACATATTCTTGTCTGTGATGAAAATTGCATCTGTTCAAAGGAGGTATAAAGTTTTTTCTACATGTGTTCCCCACCTAACTGTTTTTTTTTATTTATCATCACAGCTGTTTTTTCCTATACGAGGCCCAAATCACTCTCTTCTCCTTCTGTGGATTTACTTTCTGCTGTTTTGTACACAATTTTGCCACCAGTTTTGAATCCTATTATTTATAGCTTCAGGAACAATGACCTACAAAAGGCTCTCAAGAAAATACTGAAAAAATAAACAATTTTCAAAATTGATTACAAAAATTGAATTCTTTTTAAAATGGTAATTATGGTGCAACTGTGATGTGATTTAGAATTTGCACTTTTATTTCTTTTTATTCATTTCTTTGTATTCATAATGAATGAGATCCCTTGAAACAGACTACATATACTAACTAGTATGTGTCTATTCTTACATCCTTGTTTACTTATATCAGTGTCACAGAATGAATTAATAATCCCAATATTTAAAATGGAAGATTGCACAAATCCTGCTAACTTTCATCCAACATGTCTTATTGACAATATACAATGTTTCTTTTAAAAAGACTGATTAATTTGGTTGATATTAGGCAGATTGTAATAGAAGAAAAAGCAGGCTTCCAAAAAGAACATAGTAGTACAGATCAGTGTTTCACTTTACAACATCTGATTCACAAATTATATTCAGGGATGTTTGGAGGAATTTGTAAAACACCTGACAGACAATCAAATCAATTTGTGGACCAGGTCCATTAGAGTTGCCTAGATAATAGTTTTATCAAGTTAACCTTCAAGATGGCAACCACCATATGGGTTCAGGCAGTGAGAAATACCTCACTGCATGAAGGGCAGTTTCCAGCATTTTTAAAGAAGGCTTTTGTATAGCCACTCCTTAAAATAAAATCCTAAATTGTCCACCTATCTGGACAACTTTTGTCCTGTTCCCATCTTCTCTTTTTTAGGGAAGGTGGCTGAAAAGGTTGTTGCATGGTAGCTTCAGAGGGTCCTGAATGAATCTGGATCCCTTTTGAGGCCTGGTTGTGGGTCAGAGACATTAGTTACATTTGCCAACAATCTGTAGCGTGAGAAGGATGGGGGTAGTACATGAATTCTTGCTCTCCTTGATTTCTCAGTGGCCTTCAGCATCATCAATCATGGTATCCTTATGGGAACTGGACTGGACTGGACTCCTTTCTCTATAGCCAGTCCCAATTGGAATTGATAGGATTGAAGGTCCAGACCACAAATGTGGCATGTCACAGGGCTCAGTACACTTCCCACTCCTTTTTAACATCTAGTTGGAGGTGCTGTGTGAAATTATCTGCCACCATGGGATGAGGTATCATCAGTATGCTGGTGATACCCAACTTTAAATTTCTATTCCAGGTAACCCAAGTGGTGCTTTTGCTGCTGGAAGATGAGATAGCACTGCCCCAGACAGGCAGTGCTCTTTCCTGGATCAGGAGTCTTTGTGCTCAAACTTTTGCCTTGACTATGCAATGCACTCTATATGGGGTTGCCCTCAAAGAGCATTCAGAAGCTACATCTGGCTCAAAATGTGACTATGTGGACAAACTGGGGGTCCCTCAGATAGCCCATGTAACATCTTTGTTATGTGAGCTGTATTAGCTGCCAGTTTCCTTCTGGGTTCAATTCAAGGTATTGGTTATTACATGTAGACTCATTTATTGCATGATTCATGGTTCATGGTGAGGAACTGTGTCACCAATGGGACTGATCCATTATTACATGGTTCATGCCTATCTGAGGAATTGACTCACCAATGAGATTGGCCAACTCCTCTTGTGCCAGCAGAAACAGCATGCTACAGACCTCATCGGTCAAGGAATTTCAGCTGTTGGAGTCTAGGAGATGAGTGTTTTCTATCATGATGTCTGCTCTTTGGAACATCATACCTTGCAAAATGAGTTCTGCCCCCAACTGTATAGCCTTCCTTAACTATCTTAAAATCTAGCTCTGTTGATTGACCTGGTAGGAGTATGCCATCATGGAGGTGGTTACTGGATTAGAAGATCCCACCTGCATTCCATTGTATACCCACCCACCATCTTAGCTATTTCTTTGTTATTTTCATTGTATTTTTTCTTACTATTTTAAACTTATATAATATTGTTTTTATCAGATTTGAAGTCACATGTCAGCAAGAAGGACAGCAAATAAATTTGTTAAATAAATAAAATAATACATTGGAGTAATTTTGTACCACTATGTCACATCAACCTGCTGTCAGATCTTCCTGTGTACACTTACCTAGCAGGGAGTAGGCCACCTCAAATACTACTATACTTATGCCCTTTGCAAACTTTAATCATCTTCAATAGATCTGCATGTATATAAAATGGTCACTTTATTGAAGCAAAATGGTCCCATCTTGATGCTTTGTTTGATTCAAGGTGTTGAAGCAGAGAAACTCAGTGTTTGCCAGAACTCCTGGATGGAGTGACACATTCATTTTGGAAACATTGGTAACACTTGAGTGGGACTTGGAGATGAGAAAGGCCCATGTGAGGGCAATTCTGTGCCTCTTATTCACCTGCAGACACATGTACTTCCCTGTAGTGTATGCTGCTAGCATACACAGGAAATGCCAGCGCAGCAGGGGGCTGGACAGCTCCAGGCAATAACCGCTGAGGCGGGAAAAGCTGGACGGAGCAAGTTTGACAGTCCCCGGCATGATCAGCTCTGGCGGGAAGCCAGGGTTTAAACTTATTGGCCACATGCACTTGCGGGAAGCCCAGGTACAATTCTATTGGCCATCATTCACCTGGGCAGGTATAAGAAACACCAGGTAAACCCCTTTGTCTCACATTCATTCCTGATCCGAATAAAAGAAATACTACCCAGCTCAAGTGTCCATCTCTCTGTGCGACCACGCGACTTTGCACTGGCGACGAAGGTGGGATACTGCATCGGACAACGCTAGCCGCGGACGGAATCCAATCGGCAGCCCCGGATCCAGACGCAGGACAACCGAGACGACGGGATGACACAACTGGGTCAGTATCCCCTTTTCAATAGCGGCCGCCCTGAGGAGTGGGAAGCTTTCGTGGGGCAGATAGAATGCTACCTGAGGGCGAACGGGGTGAAGGAGGACCGGCAGAGAGCGGCGGTACTGCTCTGCAGCTGCGGCACAGAAACCTACCAGCTGGCGGTCGGTCTCTGCGCACCCGATGACATCCACTCCGTCGGCTACAATGAATTGCTGGCGAAGCTGTCTGAACATTTCAAGCCCGAGACGTCCGAGATCGCCTGGTGGTATCGTTTTGAAAAACGGGATCAGCGACCAGGTGAGTCTGCCAAACAGTATATGGCAGCTCTGAGGCTGGCAGCTCGACTCTGCAATTTCGAAAATCTAGAAATTAGGCTGCGGGATCAGCTCGTTTGTGGGGTGAGGGACAGGAAGCTGCGCCAGAAACTTTTTGCTAAGCAGAAACTGACCCTGAGGGATGTCCAAGACGAACTCCTAGCCTGGGATGCAGCCGAGGAGCCCGAGATGAGGGAAGGCAGATCCATCCACCAGGTGAGAAGAGGCACTGACGCAGATGGGGCAGAGCTGGAGGTGGATGCCATCAACCGACCTCAGCGATCCTTCAACCCCGACCGAGACAACAGAAAAGAACCGAGACCAGCCACGGCAGGCGAGAGAGACCAGGAGTGCAGATGCGGAAAGAGCGGACTCCGGTCTACCCAGCCTCATGGCCACAGTGCGAATCGCCCTCGGTCTACCCAGCAATGCGGCTGCAACTCCCGGTCTACCCAGAACAGCGGCTACGGACAGCCCCGGTCTACCCAGTGCTCTGGCTGCGACGCGAGTGGCTCCCGGTCTACCCGTTGTGCAAGCTGCGGAGGACAGCATCCCCGGTTTACCTGCCGTTTCAAGTCGGCGAAGTGTCGGTCGTGCGGAAAAACGGGGCACATTGCGGCGGTCTGCAGAAGCAAGCAGCGGGACAGCCTACACGAGGTGGAAGCCGAGTTCCAGTATGCCACAGGTACTGGGAAGCGGTCGCTGGGGCTGACTGTGAGTCACACGTCGGGACAGCCGGGCGTTTTCAAAACAGGGGCTCCTGCGGCGCTAGCCCAAAAAATAAAACTGAGGGTGAGTCTGCAAGGGGTCCCCTGCTTGATGGAGCTGGACTCAGGGTCAGCCGTATCCATCATCTCCGCCAGAACGTTTTTAGACATTTGCAAGCGGAGTGGACAACAGGTTCCCTTGAGGACATCCAGACTGACCCTCTCTGACTTTCAAAATTCACTGATCAAAATCCGGGGGGAGGCGTTGTTGTGGGTGCAGTACAAGGGATTCAAGGGTAAATTAAGTGTGTTGGTCGTCGAGGGCCAGCGGACTAGCCTTGTGGGGTTAGGGTGGTTTAACGCCTTGGGCATCAAAATCACAGGGATTAATCAGACACGGAGCCATTTGTCCCTAGAAGCAGTCTGTGAGGAATTCGTGGACGTGTTCGATGGGCAGTTGGGAAAGTACACGGGTCCCCCAATCTCATTTAGACTAGATCCCCAGGTACAACCCATAAGGATGAAGGCGAGGCGTGTTCCATTCGCGTTAAAGCAAAAGATAGAGCGGGAATTGGATAAGCTGGTAGACCAGGGGGTGTTAACACCAGTTGATGGAGCAGATTGGGAAACTCCCATCGTAACGCCAATTAAAGCAAATGGGGAAATTCGTATCTGCGCTGATTATAAAGGGACTATAAACCGAGCTTTAAGTGCACATTCCTATCCGGTCCCTGCAGTCAGCAGCATCTTAGCGTCCCTACAAGGTGGGTCGGTGTTCGCTAAATTGGACCTCGCCCAAGCTTATCAGCAATTGCCGGTAGACCCAGGGGCTGCTAGAGCACAAATGATCATCACTCACAAGGGAGTGTTCCGGGTAGACCGGTTGCAGTTTGGGGTTAGCATAGCGCCAGGGATATTTCAGGAGGTGATGGAAAGGACGCTTAAGGGAATACCAGGGGTTTGCCCTTATTTTGATGACGTCCTGATCGCAGCCAGCTCCCCGGACGTCCTGGCGACCCATTTAAGGACGGTCCTTGAGAGGTTCAGGGGGGCAGGTCTCAAACTCAAAAGGGAGAAGTGCAGGATTGGGGTCCCAGAGACAGAATTCCTGGGGTTCAGGATAGATGCTCAAGGCATCCACCCATCTGCATCAAAGGTGAGGGCAATCAAAGAAGCCCCTGCTCCCAAAAACAAGCCTGAATTGCAGGCGTTCTTGGGGCTCCTCAATTTCTACCACACATTCCTGCCTCACAAAGCCTCAATTGCAGAACCCCTACATAGGCTACTTGAGAAGCAAGCGCCTTGGGAATGGACTGACAAACATGCAAAAGCATTCCAAACACTAAAAAACATGTTAGCAAGTGATGCCACTGTCACCCATTTCAGGGAAGATCAGCCAATCTGTCTTGCGTGTGATGCATCCCCTTATGGGATTGGAGCAGTGCTCAGCCATCTCAAGGAGGATGGAACTCAGGCTCCCATCGCCTACTACTCCAGAACCCTGTCAGCTGCAGAGCGGAACTACGCCCAGATAAACAAGCAGGCACTGGCAGTGGTTGCTGGAGTAAAGAAATTTCATGATTACCTGTATGGCAGAGATTTCATAATCTTCACAGACCATAAACCTTTATTAGGACTATTCACAACAGAGAAACAAACACCACAGATTTTGTCACCTAGAATGCTAAGATGGTCAATATTTCTCTCTGCATATTCTTGTAAATTGATACACAGACCAGGGAAGGAGATGGGGCATGCTGATGGTCTCAGCAGACTGCCCCTAATGGACAGGGAGCCGGACCCAGCACCGGCTGCCCAAATCCTGGCAATCCAAGAACTGCCAGAATGCCCCCTCAACGCGAAGGACATAGCCACAGAGACACCAAAAGACAAGGTTCTGAGCAGGGTTCATTCGTGGGTGAGTAGTGGGTGGCAAGACAAATCACCAGGGCAAGAGTTCACTGCTTACTTCTCAAGAAGGTTTGAACGGTCCACACACAAAGGGTGCCTTTTGTGGGGAAACACAGTCATAATTCCCACAAGGCTCAGGGAAAGAGTTCTCCAATCACTACATGAAGGACACCCAGGGATAGTAAGAATGAAGGCTCTAGCAAGGAGTTACCTGTGGTGGCCAGGGTTGGACAAGGAGATAGAAGCACAGGTAGCAGGGTGTTACACATGCCAGAGGACACGGCCAGAACAACCACATGCACCAGTCCATAAGTGGGAGGAAACACACTCACCCTGGTCCAGGGTGCACATAGACTACGCTGGCCCATTCCAAGGTCACCCATTTCTGGTAGTTGTGGATAGTCATTCAAAATGGCTTGAGGTGGTACCTGTAAGCAGCATGACATCAGCAGGGACCATCCAAGCATTGAGGGGGATATTTGCTACACATGGGTTGCCTGATGTAATCGTGTCAGATAATGGAACGCAATTTACTTCCTCAGATTTCCAGGTGTTCCTGAGGACCTTGGGGATTAGACATGTCACCTCGGCCCCCTTCCGCCCTGCCAGTAATGGATTGGCAGAACGATTCGTGAGAACAACAAAAGATGCACTCAAGCGCATAGTACAGGGAGATTGGAAGCAAAGACCAGCCACATTCCTCCTTCACCAACACGCAACACCTTGCACTGCCACAGGCAAAAGCCCAGCAGAACTCAGATGGGGGAGACGCCTCATTACAACTTTAGACAGGCTCCATCCAGACAGAGTAGCCGCAGACACGGGGAACCCCAACATCAAGACACATTTTACCTCAGGGGACCTCATTTGGGCCAGGAACTACAGTACGGGTTATCCATGGGTGCCAGGGGAAATTATAGAGCAAACAGGGCCCCTTTCCTACAGAGTAAGGGTGGAGGGGGGACTCCTGTGGAAAAGGCATATGGATCAACTGAGGAAAAGGACTCCTGAAAGAGGGGCAGAGGACACACTGGGGGGTGAGGAGGAAGATCCAACACAAGAGCCAATACAAACACATTCACCAAGGAGGATGGTTGGGGGGGAGCAATGGCAACTCCTGTACAGGCACGAGTCTGACAGAGAAATCAGGCAGTCACCAGGAATCAGCAAATCACACACACAGACACACAGCAACCTTCCTCAACAGGAGCTTCAGGAAGGAATGAATAGCCATGCCACCATACCTCCGGGAGAACATGTACCAAGAAGGTCAAGTAGGCCACACAAAGCGCCAAGCTACCTCACTGACTATGTACGTTCATAAGGGGAGCAACAGAACAACAAGTGTATCCATTGTAACCATGTTTTGTAAATATGTGTATAGAGTTGGAGATGGTATGACAGAGGAAAGTCCTCACTATGGGGGAAGGGGTGTAGTGTATGCTGCTAGCATACACAGGAAATGCCAGCGCAGCAGGGGGCTGGACAGCTCCAGGCGATAACCGCTGAGGCGGGAAAAGCCAGACGGAGCAAGTTTGACAGCCCCCGGCATGGTCAGCTCTGGCGGGAAGCCAGGGTTTAAACCTATTGGCCACATGCACTGGCAGGAAGCCCAGGTTCAATTCTATTGGCCATCATTCACCTGGGCAGGTATAAGAAACACCAGGTAAACCCCTTTGTCTCACATTCATTCCTGATCCGAATAAAAGAAATACTACCCAGCTCAAGTGTCCGTCTCTCTGTGCGACCACGCGACTTTGCATTCCCCAATTTCCCTCATCTATAAATATGTTTCATAACTGATATTTACGATACCCCACATGGAAATTCAGAGTTGATCTACTATAATTGCCCTATTCCAATACATAGTACTGGAGAACTGCAGGGTTCTTTAATGAGTTTTAGTCACCTCTCATAAATGCTTGTGATCATGTACAGAAAAAAAGCTGTTTTCCAAAATTCAAGGATGGAAATATTGACCGTGTCTTTGTATGAATAGTATTTTACTTTTTTCCGCAAGTGTTCAAGTTAAGCAAGGCTATTTCACATGCAAGTTGTAATTATAAAAATTGTGGGATACAAATATATTTATTTGTTAATACATATATGCATTATATGTATTAACAAATAAATGGCAGAAAGTGAAGAGGAACTAAAGTGCCTCTTGTTGCGAGTGAAGAACGAGAGTGCAAAACTTGGGTTGAAACTAAACATTAAGAAAACCAAGATCATGGCATCTGGCCCTCTCAATTCCTGGCAAATAGATGGGGAAGAAATGGAGGTAGTGACAGATTTTATTTTCCTGGGCTCCAAGATCACTGCAGATGGGGACTGTAGCCAAGAAATTAAAAGACGCTTGCTCCTTGGGAGGAAAGCCATGGCAAATCTAGACAGCACACTAAAAAGCAGAGACATCACCCTGTCAACAAAAGTGCGTATAGTCAAGGCTATGGTCTTCCCAGTTGCAATGTATGGCAGTGAAAGCTGGACCATAAGAAAGGCTGAGCGCCAAAGAATTGAAGCCTTTGAACTATGGTGCTGGAGAAGACTCCTGCGAGTCCCTTGGACTGCAAGGCGATCAAACCGGTCAGTCCTAGAGGAGATCAACCCTGACTGCTCTTTAGAAGGCCAGATC
Organism: Vipera berus; assembly: GCF_964194415.1. NCBI lineage: Eukaryota > Metazoa > Chordata > Lepidosauria > Squamata > Viperidae > Vipera > Vipera berus. Next base: position 25,485,948 of record NC_138205.1, on the reverse strand, counting down.
CTGAAGCTAAAACTCAAATACTTTGGCCACCTAATGAGAAGGAAGGACTCACTGGAGAAGAGCCTAATGCTGGGAAAGATTGAGGGCAATAGAAGAAGGGGATGACAGAGAATGAGGTGGCTGGATGGAGTCACTGAAGCAGTAGGCGTGAGCTTAAATGGACTCCAGAAGATGGTGGAGGACAGGAAGGCCTGGAGGAGCATTGTTCATGGGGTCACGATGGGTCGGACACGACTTCGCAACTAACAACAACAACATATATGCACAAACACACACACACACACACAATTTATATATCATTTACCAATATTAAAGAGAATTCTAACATGCATTCTTCTGCCAATCTGAATCACATTTGGAAATTAAAAATTAAAGGTTACCACAGCAGAAAAGAAAGTTATGTAAAAATGATTAATTAAATTGCATATTTGTTAGTAAACCTCTCGATAATGTTGTGAAACAAAGAAAGCCTCCAAGGAGTAATTCCTTGAAGAATCACAGAAAACAATTAAGAATTAAAAAAATACTGTTTACTTTAATAAGGGTCATATTTAATCACAGCAAAGCACTGTCTTCTAAAGAAAATTTAAATAAGTACAAACCTCTGCATTTCTTCTGAAGAAAGGTAAGAGAGGCTAGGATGCTCAAGAAATGAATCAGTTCTAAAGTAACTGGGGCATTGTGGTAAACGACTGCTTTAAAATTAAAAGGTTTTCTAGAGAGAAAAATGTAATGGTAAAAGAGGGAAACTTTGTAAGTAAAGATTTATTTTGTATTGTAAAATGACAATGGGCTTTGTAGAAAAAACACAAAATATAAGGATGACTCTCATGTATTTCATTAAGAACTTAATTCAAGTCACTAATGTTCTGAAGAGAAAAGTGTTGTTCATCTGATTCCAAGGAAGATGGTGACTTCTAGGATAGTAAATAAATAAAGTTCTCCAAAGAGATTGAACTGTAATCAATGTGATATGAAATCCAGTATTACCAAACACTTTTTAAAGGTGGCATTTACTTTTTAGATTGGAGAACATAGGACACAATTTAAAAGTATATTCTTCCCTTTCATATATCTGGCTTCTAAGTGAACTATGAATAATTCTAAGATAGTCAAAAGTGTAAGTAACTAATATACGTAAAACCTCATCTGTTGTAATACATTGATTATTCTTATTGATCCTCTCACACCCAATTATTATTGCTTTATATGCATTTCTGGAAAAACTCAGAATTCTGTGCGTTAGTTTCAAAGTTTTGAAAAAGATCCATAAATTTATATATCACAAATACTACACTTTTCCTAAAGAACAAGAACATCTAGCCATTATGTTTTGGAGAAATGTGGGAATGGGGGAGGGTTTTTTTGTTACAAATAAGAATGCCAACATTTTGAAAGCTTAATTTTCAGATGCCATACATTCAATTTTATGTTTTCTGACTAAGTTAACATATCTCATTGCACCAAATTCTTATTTTGTATGTGAATAATACTGGAAAAAAATTGTTAGCCTAGGGTATGGCAACTATTTATATCTGAACCTTTGAAGTGTGAGTGGGATATTTGGAATATATCACTTTGCAAGGGGATGTGAGAGATACTGCTAAAGGTGTATTCCTCACCTCTCATGTTCTTGTAACTTTTTTTTTTAGGAGTAAATAATTGGAATGACCAACCACACTTCTGTGAGATATTTTGTTCTGATGGGATTTTCAGATGACTGGGATTTGCAATTTTTTCATGTTGTGATATTTCTCTTTGTTTACTTAATCACTTTGATGGGGAATTGTCTCATTATAATGGCAGTGGCATTTGATCACCATCTTCACAGTCCGATGTATTTCTTTTTGGTGAACCTTTCCTTCGTAGATATTTGTTCTATCTCCACCACACTTCCCAAATCGATAGCTGTATCTCTGACAAACAACAAGGAAATTTCTTTTGGTGGATGTGTCACACAGACCTTTTTTATGGTCACATTTGTTGGAAGTGAACTGGCTTTGTTAACCATCATGGCTTATGACCGTTACGTGGCCATCTGCCACCCTCTGCAGTATAGGATGATCATGGACCGGAATGCCTGCATTCAAATGGCAGCTGCCAGCTGGATTTGCAACCTCCTCCATGCAGTGCTAGAAACAGGGATCACCTTTAGATTAAACTTCTGTGACTCTAATATGATTGGCCAATATTTCTGTGATATTCCTCAGTTACAGAAGATTTCTTGCACTGATATAAAAGTCAATCAAATTCTGATACTTGTACTTGGGTTCTTTTTGGACTCCTTTTGTTTTGCACTCATCTTTGCTTCTTACGGTTACATCTTCTCCACTGTAATTAAAATGCCATTGATCCAAAGCCGACATAAGGTTTTTTCAACTTGCACTCCTCACCTTACTGTTTTTTCTGTATTCATAATCACAGCCGTGTTTTCATACATGAGGCCAAGATCACTTTCATCTTCTATGGTGGATTTGCTTTCTGCTGTTTTTTATACCATTTTGCCACCAATTTTGAATCCTATCATTTATAGCCTCAGAAATAAAGACATCCAAAATGCTGTCTTGAAACTACCACAAAATGTCATATACAGTATACTGTAGATTGTTGGCAAAGTATCAAGTTTTTATAAAGATTAAGCATATCCTCTTGATTATCGTCCCCTGTACTCCAAGTGGCTCCCTTCTTAATGATCTTCTGGAAGGCCTTAAACATCTGACATTTTTTATAGTTATGGAGTAGAGAATCTGTGGAGCTCTTATCAGAAATATTTTTATGTATGACATGGAGTTTTTTCTGTCTGATCATGCACTTATTTTGTTCACTTGTTTATTGTTTCTTATTCTTTTGTGATATAAGCCATTCTGAGTCATCTTGGAGTTGTGTAGACTTAAATATTTTCAAATCAACAAATTCTATTTACACAGATGAGATAGGACTTAATGAATCAAAAAATCTTTGAATTAACACATTTCACAGGTATCAAAATAAAAATGATTTAATTATGTAGAACTCTTTTTCCAAGTTAAATGTGATTACTTGTCACTATTTTAAACAGTTTCTTTTTAAGAAAATTATTTGGGATATATTAAGGTAAAGGTAAAGGTTCCCCTGCACATGTGTGCTAGTCGTTTCTGACTCTAGGGGCCGGTGCTCATCTCCGTTTCAAAGCCGAAGAGCCAGCGCTTGTCCGAGGACATCTCTGTGGTCATGTGGCCAGCATGACTGGAACCCAAAAGTTCACAGAATGCTGTTACCTTCCCACCGTAGTGGTCCCTATTTTTCTACTTGCATTTTTATGTGCTTTCGAACTGCTAGGTTGGCAGAAGCTAGGACGAGTAACAGGTGTTCATTCTGTTACATGGCACTCGGGATTCGACCCGCCAAACTGCCGACTTTCTGATCGACAAGCTCAGTGTCCTAACCCACTGAGCCACCACGTCCCTTTTTTGAGATATATTACCTGACATAAATTCTGCATTTCCTTCACAATTTTCTTCTCATTTACTTACTTGTTTAGTTTTTAAATGCTAAAGTCCAGGTCAAGTTAATTGTTCTGCTTGCCCACTGATAAATTTTGTTTCTGAATAATATTCTAGGCAATTATATGATTTTGGTATATTTATCCTGAATAGCCTGCCACTAACACACACACACACACACACACACACACACACACACACACACACACACACACACGTATGTATGTATGTATGTATGTATCTATCTATCTATCTATCTATCTATCTATCTATCTATCTAGACATTTGATTTTAGATTTTCATATTGAAAGTTCTTTTTTTATTTTAATCAAACACAACAAAATACTTTGAGTTTTCCCCCCCATAGAAAAGCACTTGCAATCACATACATTGACCAAATATTATCTAGCTATTATCATATTAGGTAATTATCTTTACAGAGATCAGAGAAAAAACTAAAATATAAGCAATTCTTGACATAAAAATTAAAGGAAAACAAAATATATCTAGTTTAATTACATAATTATAATTAAGTAATTATAATTAATTATAATTAATTACATAATTATAATAACTTTTTTATTCAATCTTTTGTTATATATAAAAGGCTCAATATTTACATCTGAAAGTTGCCTTGTAACTTTATATTCATGAATATTTTCTTGAATGTCCTACAGAAGACCAAAATGTAAACTGTTTTTTTCTCTTTTCTGTTTGACATTTGCTAACATTTTGTGCCACCAGACACACAAGGGATTAGTAGCCCTTTGCCCAGTGGTGGGACTCAGGTGGTTTGCACCACTTTGGCAAAAACGGTAGCTAATTTTTTGTTTCCCAGGCACAGAATGAACTTCCAGAAGCAGCATCAACACAGAGCTGGTTGTTCACATATTTGAATCCCACCATTGCCTTTGTCTCTCCCTTTTAAACCATCAGAAAGCTCCAAAGATGATTTGAAATTTCCTGGAATTTCATCTACTCCAGGCAGATGGCTGAGCTGAAGGTCACATGTCATTCCCATGTCAAAAATTTCTCATTGCTTAAGTTAGAGAAAAGATCATAAAATTTGTTCAAATTATTATAAAATACAACTTTATGATATAATTTTACAGAACATCATTGGGAATACTATTAGTTCCTTTTGCTTTATCCAATACATGCTTGGGCTTTAAGAGAGCTAATTTCAATAAACTTAGAGAGAGCTTGGGAAGGATTACATGGATGAGAATCCTCAAAGGGGAAACCTCAAGAAGCTTGGGAAATTTTGAAAAGTGACATAATAAAAGCCCAGTCTAGCACAATACCAACAAAGAAAAATAGCAGCTCTCAAAAGAAACCAACTTGGCTGCATAAAGAACCCTCTGATAAATTGAAAGATAAAAAGGACAAGTATAAAAAGTGGAAAGAAGGGCACATAACTAAAGCAGAATATCGGCAAATAGTCTGAGCCTGCAAAGATGATGTGAGGAAAGCTAAGGCTCAAAATGAACTAAGGCTTGTGACCAAAGTGAAAAATAACAATAACAAAACTTTTTCAACATGTAAAAAAACAAGAAAAAAAGTTAAGGAAATGATTGGTCCATTAATGGGGGAAAGTGGCAAGAAGCTGAGAAGCAACAGGGAGAAAGCAGAACTATTTAACTCAATTTTTTGCATCTGTCTTTACACAAAGGGGGGAAAAACAGTCCAACCTATCAAAACCAGTACCATAAAAAACAGATTAGAAACATGTTAAGATAGGCAAGAAAAAGGTAAGTGAGCACCTGTCCAGCCTAGATGAGTTCAAATCACCAGGATGAGATGGATTAAACCCCAAGGTTCTCAAGGAAATGGCAGATGTGATCTCAGAACCACTGAACTATATTTTACAAAGATCCTGGAGCACTGGGGAACTACCAGAGGACTGAAAAAGAGCTGATGTAGTTCCCATCTTCAAAAAAGGGGGAAAATAGATGCAGGAAACTACAGACTTATTAGCCTGATCTCAATACCTGAGAAGATTCAGGAAAAGATAATCAAACAACAAATCAGTAAACACCTAGTGGCCAACCAAGTCATTACTAAAAGCCAACATGGGTTTGTCAAAAACAGATCATGCCAGACAAATCTTATTGCATTCTTTGACCAAGTGACAAAATTTGTGGACCAGAGGAATGCTGTGGATATAATTTACTTGCACTTCAGTAAGGCATTTGATAAAGTAGACCACAACCTACTACTTGAAAAGATAGAAAAATATGGGTTAGACAGCATCACCACCAGATGGATTTGTAGCTGGCTCATTGGCCATACTCAGCATGTGTTCCTCAATAGAACTGTATCTACATGGAGAGAAGTGTGTAGTGGGATGCCCCAGGCTCTGTTCTAGGCCTAGTGCTCTTCAACATCTTCATCAACAATTTGTATGAGGGGATAGATGGGGAACTCTTCAAATTTGCAGACAACACCAAGCTGGCAGAAGATAGAGTTAAAATTCAGGAGGATCTGGACAGACTTCAACACTGGGTGTTATCTAACAAAATAAAATTCAGTGGTGAAAAAAGTAAGGCTCTATCTACATTTAGGCAACAAAAACCAAATGTACACGTATAGTATAAGTGGTACCTTGCTCAATAGTAGCAATTGTGAGAGGGATCTCGGAATTGTAGTGGACAATCTCCTAGATATGAGCCAGCAGTGTGCTGCAGCTGCCAAAAAAAGTCAACACAGTGTTAGGCTGCATTAACAGAGGGATAGAATCAAGATTATGTGAAGTATTATTTCCACTTTACAATTCCTTGGTAAGGCCACATTTGGAATACTGTTGTGATCACTATGATGTAAAAAAGATGTTGAGACTCTAGAAAGAGTACAGAGAAAAGCAACAAAGATGATTAGAGGACTGGAGGCTAAAACATATAAGGAACAGTTGCTAGAATTGGGTATGTCTAGTTTAATGAAGAGAAGGACTAGGGGGGACATAATAGCACTTTTCCAATATCTCAGGTGTTGCCACAAACAAGAGGGAATCAACCTATTCTCCAAAGCACCTGAAAGCAGGACAAGGAGCAATGGATGGAAACTAATCAAGGAGAGAAGCAACCTAGAACTAAGGAGAAGCTTCCTGACAGTTAGAACAATTAACCAGTGGAAGAACCTGCCTCCAGAAGGAGTGAATGCTCCAACACCAGTTTTTAAGAAGAGACTGGACATTTGTCTGAAATTGAATAGGGTTTCCTGCCAAAGTATGTAGTTGGACTCCAACGTCCCTTCCAACTTTATCATCATCATCATCATCATCATCATCATCATCATCATCATCATCATCATCATCATCATTATTATTATTATTATTATTATTATTATTATTATTATTATTATTATAAAACTTTTATTCATAAAACATGAAACTCAGTCAACTGAACACTCAAACTGACTGGTACTAATGGTTGACATGGGTTGCTGCCAGCGTCCTAGGTATCAACCAGGTATCTCCTTAAAATGTAAGATGATCTGAGTAGCACAGTTGCTTGGTTCTGTGCTCTTTTCAGGGTCTTTCATTATCAAGTATGTTCGACCAGCTATTAACCATTTTTCACTTGTGGCATTTTGAAGCATTTCATCAAATTGAGTGGCCATGCGGTGATGGAGGCTGGTGATGTGTTTCAACCAGTATCAATGCAGCTCGTCTAGGCCAGGGCTTTTCAACCAGTGGTACGGGTACCACCTGTGGTACATTGGCACCTAGCAGTGCCAGGATCAGGGCTTCTTCAGGGCTTCGGGGCTCAGCGGAAGTGCCAGGATCAGCGCCAGGCTCCAGCTGGAGCTCGGTGCTGATCCCGGTGCTTCTGCTGAGCCCAGAAGAAGCACCGATCAACATCTCCAGAGTCTTGTGATTTACATTCAGATGCTTGGCAACCAATTCATATTTATGACGGTCACAGTGTCCCAGGGTCATGTGAAGTGACCAAAACTGCTGCAACCACCCAGCAGACGGCAGGGGGGAATAAAAACCAACCACCCCCCACCCCACCCCCACTGCCAATCCTCAACACAAATGCTCACAACAATGAAAACCTTGGACAGGAGGAAGAGCACCACCGGGCAGGCAGGCAGGTGTCTTGCTCGGCTGTGGCTTGGGGGGCACTTTATTCAGTGCCATTGTAACTGAACAGTCACTAAGTGAACTGTTGTAAGTCGAGGACTACCTGGACTTCATCACTTTTTTTCCTTCTTTTTTTGGGTCATCAAGTTTTTGACACCTTGCTAGACAACTGGTGGTACTCGGATGTTGCCATATCCTAAAAGTGGTACAATGGATGAAAAAGTTGAAAAGCCCTGGTCTAGGCCAGGTGCACTCCAGTTCTTGACCTTCTTTAAATGTTTTGCAATCATTTCAGTGGTTATTAAAATATTCTCCATTTATTTTGTGCTGCTTGTTTTTGGATATCTTTGATCCAGGAGGCAGTTTTATTTTGTTCCACTGGGTTTTCCCACAGTTCTTTCCAAAACTTTAAGGTTTTTTTCTTTACATGGTAGAACAGTAGTTTGAACTTGATCAAGTGACCGATAGAAGAGGTGCTGGTTTCTTCTGAACTGGATGTTTTCACAATATTGTTTTATTCATCTTTCATATCTTTCAATTTTCTTTGCTGTTGCTATTACACGCTGTTTTAGGTTTTCCATTATTTCTGTTATTGTTTTTTCCTCCAGGTTATATTTTTTGTATAAATTATTTTTCAGCTTTTTGTTCTTTAGTTTTCCTTCTTTCAAGTATTTCAATTTGCTCACATCTCTTCATAGATCTTTTGTTTTATTTTCAAGTTGAATTTTCCACTTTGGTGTTCCACTGGTGTTTTTTTTTTGGCATTTTATAACCCAATTCTGCAGTAATAACAGCGGCTGTACTGTACATTAGTTGGTTTGTTTCATACAGTGTGGTGGATGGGATGGAAGTTAAAATGTTGTTCACAGCATTTAGTAGCTCTTTCACTCGTTTGCTATACACTTCACGTATGGCAGGCAGACTTTCTTTCTTTGTTTTCTATTATTATTATTATTATTATTATTATTATTATTATTATTATTATTATTATTATTATTATTATTATTATGCTTTTATTCATAAAAAATAAAACTCAGTCAACTGAACACTCAAACTGACTGGCACTAATGGTTGACACGGGTTGCTGCCAGCGTCCTAGGTATCAACCAGGTATCTCCTTAAAATGTAAGATGTTCTGAGTAGCGCAGTTTTTTGTAGCTTTGCTGGAGTTATTGCAGGAAGCTGCAATTTCTTGATGTATTTTGCAAAGATTTTGGACATAGCTCCCAGTGCCCCGATGACAATGGGGATCACTGTTACATGTTTCATCCATAATCGCGCAGATTCGATGGCCAGGTCGTGGTATTTTGTAATTTTTTTCAGTTCTTTTTCTTCAACTCTGGCATCTCCTGCTACTGCGATATCAATTAACTGTACGCTTCGGTCTCTACAACTGTTATATCTGGTGTGTTGTGTTCCAAATGGCAATCTGTCTGTATTCGGAAGTCCCACAAGATCTTCACCCTCTCATTCTCAACAACTTTTTCCACCCTATGTTCCCATGACTTTTTGGACACAGGCAAGTCATATTTTTTACACAATGCCCAGTGGATTAGTTTAGCAACTCGGTCTTGTCTAGCTTTGTAATCACTTTGCACAATTTTGCTGCACTCACATATTAAATGTGAAACAGTTTCAACTTTGTTCTTGCAAAGTCGGCAATTTGGATTGTCAGTAGATTTTTATATCTTCGCTTTCATGGCATTAGTTTATTTATTTATTTTATTTAATCTGTATACCGCCCTTCTCCCGAAGGACTCAGGGCAGTGTACAGGGCAATAAATACCAAAAATACAAAACACAAAAGTTAAAAACAAATTAAAAAATTGTGCCCGAATACAATAAATTAATTAAAACAATAATTAAAACCCCAAACCCATTAGGCCAGGCCGGCTTGTTCAAATAAATAAGTTTTTAGATCACGTCGGAAGGAGCGAAGGTTGGGAGCCATCCGGAGCTCAACCGGTAAACGGTTCCAAAGGTCTGGCGTGCCCACAGAGAACGCCCTCCCCTTGGGGGCCATCAATCGGCATTCTCTGACCGGTGGCACCCTGAGGAGGCCCTCTCTGTGGGAGTGCACTGGGCAGAGGGAAGTTGACACCGGCCGCAGGTGCTCCCTTAGGTACTCCGGACCCATGCCATGTAGGGCTTTATAGGTCATTACCAGCACCTTGAATCTCACCCGGAAGGCAACTGGAAGCCAATGCAGCTCACGGAGCAAAGGTGTAACATGGGAGTATCGGGAGACCCCCAACACAACTCGCGTGGCTGCATTCTGCACCAGTTGGAGCCGCCGAGTGGTCCTCAAGGGCAGCCCCATGTAGAGAGCATTGCAGTAGTCTAACCGAGAGGTCACGAGTGCATGAGTGACTGTATGCAAGGCATCCCGGTCTAGATAGGGCCGCAACTGGTGCACCAGGCAAACCTGGGCGAAGGCCCCCCTAGTCACAGTTACTATATGATCTTCTAAGGAAAGCTGTGAATCTAGGAGAACTCCCAAATTGCGAGCCCTATCTACGGGGGGTAATAACTCACCCTCCATAGTAAGAGATGGAATGATCTGAATTTCCTGAGATGCCGGCACGCACAGCCACTCAGTCTTGTCAGGGTTGAGCCGAAGCCTGTTCCTCCCCATCCAGACCCAGACCACCTCCAGGCAACGGGACATCACATCGAGGACATCACTGGGGTGGTTTGGGGTCAAAATAAAAAGCTGGGTATCATCAGCATATTGATGATAATCAACTCCAAAACCACGAATGATCTCACCCAGAGGCTTCATATAGATGTTGAACAAGAGAGGCGAGAGGACCGACCCCTGAGGAACTCCACAAATGAGAGGCCTTGAGGTCGACCTCTGTTCCCCTGCCAACACCGACTGCGAACGTCCCAGGAAGTAGGCGGAGAACCACTGAAGGACCGTGCCTCCCACTCCCAATCCCCTGAGACGCCGCAGCAAGATACCATGGTCGATGGTATCAAAAGCTGCTGAGAGGTCTAATAGGACTAGGACAGAGGAACAACCCCTGTCCCAAGCCCTCCAGAGATCATTCACCAGAGCGACCAATGTCGTCTCCATGCTGTGCTTGGGCCTGAAACCCAATTGGTACAGGTCCAGATAGTCAGCTTCCTCCAGGAACAAAGGGAGCTGCTGCGCCACCACGCTCTCAACAACCTTCGCAAGAAAGCGAAGGTTGGAGACCGGACGGAAGTTGTTTAATACAGCTGGGTCCAAGGCAGGCTTCTTGAGGAGAGGTCTCACCACCGCCTCCTTCAAGGCGGTGGGGAAACTGCCCTCACTCAAGGAAGCAGTTATCACCACCTGGAGCCAGCCTCGTGTCCCATCTCAAGCCACATAAACCAGCCAGGAGGGGCACGGGTCCAATAAACACGTAGTGGAGCTCAGCTTCCCCATGATCCTGTCCACATCATCCAGAGTCACAGGATCGAACTCCTCCCAGATAACATCAACAAGACCGCCCATGTCCTGATCGTCAGACTCTGCCCAGTCAGAGTCCAAACCGGTCCGAATCCATGCGATTTTGTCCAATAGATGTTGGCTAAACTCCTCGGCACGGCCTTGCAAGGGCTCCTCCCTCACCTCCTGATTAAGGAGGGAGCGGGTCACCATAAACAGGGTAGCTGGGCGGTTATCTCCGGATGCGATGAGGGTGGCAAAGTATATAGACCTTGCCATCCTCATCGCCGTGAGATAAGACCTTGTAAAGGACCTTAGTTACGATCGGTCAGATTCAGCCCGGCTGGATCTCCAACAGCTCTCTAGGCCCCGTCTCCGATGCTTCATCTCCCGGAGCTCCACGGAGAACCATGCAGCCCACTGGGATCTGCACTGGGTCAGGGGCTGCAGGGGTACAACTCAATCTAGTGCCTCCATGGCTGCCTTTTCCCAGGCTTCCACTAAGGCATCGGCCAAGCTGTGAGCAAAGGAGGCAGGTGGGGACCCAAGCACTGCCTGGAACCTCTTATGTTCCATTAAGTGCCTAGGGTGGAACCATCTTGTTGGTTCAACAACCCCATGACGGGGAGTGGCAAAATGGAAGACCAACCGCAGGAGATGATGATCAGTCCATGACAGGGGCATAACACTTGGAGAACCCCCACCAAGATCATCTAACCACCGTCCAGATAGAAAAACGAAATTGAGCGTGTGGCCCCCCACATGAGTCGGGCCCTGGATTACTTGCATCAGGTCCATGGCCCTCATGGAAGCCATGAACTCTTGAGCTAACTCAGATGATCCTCCCAGGGATGGTAGATTAAAGTCACTCAAAATCAAAAATTTGGGGAACTCAATCACCAGCCCCGAGAGGATATCGAGAAGCTCAGGCAGGGCTGCTGCTGTGCGACTAGGCGAAAGGTACACCAGCAGCAAGCCCAACTGAGCCCTAGGGCCACATCTCAGGAGGAGGGATTCACACCCGGCTATTTGGACAACGGTGACCTCCCACGGACAAAGGGTCTCCCTCACCACTCCCCCGCCCCTACCCTGAGCCCGAGGCAGCACCCGGAAACCTGGTGGGCAAAGATCAACCAGAGGGACACCACCCTCTGGGCCCAACCAGGTCTCCGTAATGCAAGCCAGGTCCGCATGCTCACCCTCAACCAGGTCCCGGATGAGAGGAGCCTTATTAACTACGGACCTGGAATTCAAATAAACAAGCCTGAGCTCAGGTGGCTGCACATCCTCACTCCTGGAGCCACGGGATGAAACCAGAGGGTCGGAGCGCCTCACCGCTTGGAGAAGCACTCCCAGATGTTGATACGGCCCTCTGTTCATACACCTGCTGCCATTCCCTAACGTCGTGGGAATAGGTAGTCCCACGGCCCACTCCAGAGCCCCGGAGGCAGCCAACCTTAGCTCCCCCCCAGCATGATCAATCCCGAACCTGGCCTGAACAACAGTTGGTGGACACCCCCCAGTTTCCAACCAACCCTGAAATCCCTCCCCCTCCCTAACCCCACAAAAATTTAGCTAAAAAATTAACCAGGAGCCTCTTATTAAATTTGTATCGGAGGCTCCTGTCCTTGCCCAACCATCTCTCAGGGTCCCAGCAATTGGGCCCTTCATCAAGAGGAGGAATGGAAAGAGAGGCGGGTCGCACCCAGGAAGGGGGGGTACCCCTGAGGGCGAACAAAACTGTGCTGGTATAGCTAAGGCAAGTCATGATTATCAAAATAAGTCCAGCAAAAAGGCAATCCCTTGTTTGATCAGGAGGTTCTTAAGACAAAAGGTAAGTGAGTATCCAGTCTGCCAACCCAGCTCCACTGCCACTTGAGCTGGGTAAACCTCCGGAACAAGTCAACCACCGTCCTCTCACGACAGTCTTAGGTCTGATCCGGGGAGCAGCCTGGAACGCATGGCCGGGGTAAGGCATACCGCCTAGAGCCCTGTGGCTGTCAGACCAGCATATCAAACCACAATACAGTACGAGATTATTTTTTTCCAGTTTTTTTTCTTCAACTCTGGCATCTCCTGGTACAGCAATATCAATTTAAGAAAATGGAAGATAGACAGGAGAGAGATAGAGATTTTTTCAGTATAGTAAAATATACAAAGAGAGAATGATATTCTGATTTCAAGCAGCCCATTTACTTCTGTTGCTGTTTCACCAGGAGCCTGACTTTTCCTTACCCTTCTTTAGCACATTACTTCTGTTTTTGCCTATTCTCTTCTGATTTCCAACTTGATCACCTATGATTAGAAATTGCATGTTCTGGATCTGTGACTTGACATAATATACATACTTCAGCTCTGAGTCTCAATGAAGCACTCCTGTTTTGGTGTTACCATAGCTGTTCCATGTTTGGAAGATTTTACATATTACAATTCAGACTACATTTAAAGGAATAATTGACTCGCAAGAATGGTTAAAATTTATTTCTGAGAAAGCAATGGCAATGTGTTTAACATAAGGAATAGAATTTTAGTATACAAAAGGAGGGAACCTTTTTAGACATTTAGCAATAATCCTGAACAGAAGATTTATTGGGAGAGTAGACAATGGGTGCAATGGCTCAGTGGTTAAAAATTCTGAGTTGTCAGCTGGAAAACCTACAGCCTAGGTTCAAGACCCAAGTGCTTGTTCCATTACTTGTTCCAGTTTCTGCCAACCTAGAAGTTTGAAAGCATGCAAATGTGAGTAGATAAATATGTACCAGTTCAGTGGAAAATTACCATGGAAGTGTCGTCAGACAACACTGACTGCCTCAGCTAAAAAACAGAGATGAGGACCACTCCCTAGAATCAAACATGATTGGACAGGGGGAATCTGATTATTGGGACCCTGAGAGATGGCTGGGCAGGGGCAGGGGCCTCCAGTATAAATTTAATAAGAGGCCCCTGGTTAATTTTTTAGTAAAATTTTTTGTGGGGTTAGGGAGGGGGGTGGGAGTGGGTTATGGTTGTTTGGCTATGGGGGGTGGTCCATCAACCGTTGCTCAGGCCAGGTCCGGGACTGATCGCATGGGGGGAGAGCGGGGTGTGGTTGCCTCCGGGGCTCGGGAGCGGGTCGTGGGACTACCAATTCCCACGACGTTGGGGAATGGCAGCAGGTGTATGAACAGAGGGCCATATCGATACCGGGGGGCCCAGCTCCGCTACTTACAAGTGGTGAGGCGCTCCGACCCTCTGTTTCTTCCCCGAGGTCCCAGGAGCGAGGATGTGCAGCCTTCTGAGCTCCGGCTGGTGTACCTGAATGCCAGGTCCATTGTTAATAAGGCTCCCCTTGTCCGGGATCTAGTTGAGGGTGAGCATGCGGACATGGCTTGCATCACGGAGACTTGGTTGGGCCCAGAGGGTGGTGTTCCTTTCATTGATCTTTTCCCACCAGGTTTCCGGGTGCTACATCGGCCTCGGGCTCAAGGTAGGGGCAGGGGAGTGGCGGTAGTTATCAGGGAGACCTTATGTCCGCAGGAGACCACCGTTCCCCAGATAGTCAGGTGTGAGTCTCTCTTTTTGAGATGTGGTCCTGGGGCGCAGTTGGGCTTGCTGCTGGTGTACCTTTCACCTAGTCGCGCAGCGGCAGCCCTGCCTGAGCTACTCGATGTCCTCTTGGGGTTGGTGATTGAGTTCCCCAAACTTATAGTTTTGGGTGAATTCAATCTACCATCCCTAGGAGGATCATCTGAGTTAGCTCGGGAGTTCATGGCTTCCATAAGGGCCATGGACCTGACGCAAGTAATTCTTGGACCGACTCATGAGGGAGGCCACACCCTTGACTTGGTTTTTCTTATCTGGATGGTGGTTTGATGATCTTGGTGGGGGTTCTCCAAGTGTTATGCCCCTGTCATGGACCGATCATCACCTCCTGCGGCTGGTCTTCCGTTTTGCCACCCCCCACTGTGGGTGTATGGAGCCAACTAGATGGTACCGCCCCAGGCGCTTAATGGATCCTGATAGGTTCCTGGCAGCGCTGGGGTCCCCACCTGCCTCCGTTGCTCACAACTCGGCGGATGCCTTAGTGGAAGCCTGGGAAAGGGTGGCCACGGAGGCACTTGACCAAGTTGTACCCTTGCGGCCCCTGACCCAGTGCAGATCCCAGCGAGCTCCATGGTTCTCCGTGGAGCTCCGGGAGATGAGGCGTCGGAGACGGGGCCTAGAGAGCTGTTGGAGGTCCAGCCGATCCGAATCCGACCGGTTGCGACTAAGAACCTACATTAGGTCTTATCTCGCAGTGATGAGGGCAGCAAGGTTTAATTACTTCTCCGCCCTCATCGTGTCCGCAGATAATTGCCCAGCCACCCTGTTTAGGGGGACCCGCTACCTCCTTAATCAGGAGGTGAGGGAGGAACCCTTGCAGGGTCGTGCCGAGGAGTTTAGTCAACATCTGTTGGATAAAATCGCTCGGATTCAGACCGGTCTGGACTCCAACTGGGCAGAGTCTGACGATCAGGACACGGGCGGTCTTGTCGATGTTATCTGGGAGGAGTTTGATTCTGTGACCCCTGAGGAAGTGGACAGGATTATGGGGAGGTTGAGCTCCACCACATGTTTATTGGACCCGTGCCCTTCCTGGCTGGTCTATGCAGCTCAGGAGGGGACATGAGGCTAGTTCCAGGCGGTTATATCTGCTTCTTTGAGTGAGGGTAATTTCCCCGCCGTCTTGAAGGAGGCGGTGGTGAGACCTCTCCTCAAGAAGCCTGCCTTGGACCCAGCTGTGTTAAATAACTTTCATCCGGTCTCCAACCTTCGCTTTCTTGCAAAGGTTGTTGAGAGTGTGGTGGCGCATCAGCTCCCTCTGGTCCTGGATGAAGCGGATTATCTAGACCCGTGCCAATCGGGTTTCAGGCCCGGGCACAGCACGGAGACGGCATTGGTCGCTCTGGTGAATGATCTCTGGAGGGCCCGGGACAGGGGATATTCCTCTGTCCTAGTCCTATTAGACCTCTCGGCGGCTTTCAATACCATCGACCATGGTATCCTGCTGCAGCGTCTCAGGGGATTGGGAGTGGGAGGCACGGTTCTTCGGTGGTTCTTCTCCTATCTCCTGGGACGTTCGCAGTCGGTGTTGGCAGGAGGGCAGAGGTCGACCCCAAGGTCTCTCGTTTGTGGAGTTCCTCAGGGGTCGGTCCTCTCGCCTCTCCTGTTCAACATCTACATGAAACCGCTGGGTGAGATCATTCGTGGTTTTGGAGTTGGGTATCATCAGTACGCTGATGATACCCAGCTTTTCATTTTGACCCCAAACCACCCCAGTGAAGCCCTCAACGTGATGTCCTGTTGCCTGGAGGCGGTTCGGGTCTGGATGGGGAGGAACAGACTTCAGTTCAACCCCAACAAGACTGAGTGGCTGTGCATTCCGGCATCCCTGGATATTCAGAATATTCCACCTCTCTCTATGGGGGGTGAGCTTTTACCCCCTGTAGATAGGGCTCGCAACTTGGGAGTCCTCCTAGATTCGCGGCTCACTCTGGAAGATCATATAGTAGCTGTGACTAGGGGGGCTTTCGCCCAGGTTCACCTGGTGCGCCAGTTGCGGCCCTATCTAGACCGGGATGCCCTTTGTACGGTCACTCATGCGCTCGTGACCTCTCATCTGGACTACTGCAATGCTCTCTACATGGGGCTTCCCTTGAAGACCACTCGGAAGCTCCAGCTGGTACAGAATGCAGCCGCGAGAGTTGTCTTGGGAGTCTCCCGGTACTCCCATGTTACACCTTTGCTCCGCGAGCTGCATTGGTTACCAGTTGTCTTCCGGGTGAGATTCAAGGTTCTGGTAATGGTCTTTAAGGCCTTACATGGCATGGGTCCGGAGTACCTCGGAGACCACCTGCTGCCAGCGTCAACGTCCCTCCGCCCTGTGCGTTCCCACAGAGAGGGCCTCCTCAGGGTGCCTCCGGTCAGAGAATGTCAGCTGGTGGCCCCCAGGGGGAGGGCCTTTTCTGTGGGCGCTCCGGCTTTATGGAATCAGCTGCCGGTCGAGCTCCGGATGGCACCTGACCTTTGCTCCTTCTGACGCGGTCTGAAGACCCATCTATTTGAACAAGCTGGCCTGGCCTGATGGGGGATATGTTGGGGTTTTAATGGGGATTATTTTTTTTATATTGTTATTGATTGTTTTAGCTGGGCTACTATTTAATTCTTTTTTAATTTTTGTATTTTGTATTTTTTATATGTGCCCTGTTCACCGCCCTGAGTCCTTCGGGAAAAGGGCGGTATACAAATATAAATAAATAAATAAATAAATAAATAAATAAATAAATAAATAAATAAATAAATCTTTATCTTTAAACAATTAGGCTTTCTGAGGGACTGGCTACAAACAGGGTCGGGTCTGTTTCATCCACCCCCCTGAAGCTTTGCACAGGCTCGCCACAGGGCTGTGTGCTTAGCCCCTACCTGTATTCACTATACACATATGATTGTGAATTGTCTGACCCATCCACTGTGATCATTAAGTTCACAGATGATATCACCGTAGTGGGTCTTATTACAGATGGAGATAAAACAGTGTACAGGTGGGGGGAGGTACAAAAACTATCCTTATGGTGTTTAGAGAACAACTTGCACCTCAACATTGGCAAGACAAGGGAGATGGTGCTAGACTTCAGGAGGAAAAAAGAGGAACCTGCCCCATTTTACATCGGGGGGGGGAGTGGCATGTGGAGAGAATCTCCTCTTTTAAATTCCTGGGAGTCTGCCTCTGTGAAGATCTTACCTGGAAAGACAATACAACCCTGGTGGCTAGAAAGGCCCAACAGAGACTCCACTTCCTCAGGGTCTTGCAGAAGAACAGGGTAGAACAATGACTAATGACCTTCTTTTACCAGTCTATTACAGAGAGCATCCTCTTGTACTGTATTGTGGTTTGGTATGCTGGCCTGACAGCCACAGATAGGAAGATATTACAGAGGGTGGTGAGCACAGCACAAAACATTGTGGGCTGTCCCCTGACACCACTGGATGACATCGCCAGGGCTTGCTGCCTTGGAAGAGTGAGGAAGATTCTCAGGGATGACTCACACCCTGGTAAGTACCTCTTTACTCTCCTACCATTGGGAGATATAGAAGTATAGCCAGCCATATCAACAGGCTAAATAACAACTTCTATCCATGGGCTGTCAGACTCCTGTATGATTGACTTGTGAGGCCAGTGTGTTGTGCAATTAGCTCACATGGTGTAACAAGATGATGGGATTGTTGTCACTGTGAGTTGTGGGGGGGGCATGAAGGAAGGCTCAGCCAATCTCACTGTATACATGTTGTATTTTGATAATAAAGTTTCATTCATATTATTGTTATTACGAGGAAAAAGATTACTTGTACAAATATTATAGTTATGCAGTTTGCTTAGTATGAACCAGGCAGATAAGGTGCAGAGATTTGATGAAAGACAATTGACTTACAACACTGTTATATTTTAGGATGTCCATCTTGGTGCACCAGTTGCGACCCTACCTAGACTGAGATGCCCTACGCACAGTCACTCATGTGCTCGTGACCTCCCGTTTAGACTATTGCAATGCTCTCTACATGGGGCTGCCCTTGAGGACCATTCGGAGACTACAACTGGTGCAGAATGCAGCCGCACGAGTTGTGATGGGGGTCTCCCGATACTCCCATGTAACACCTCTACTCCGTGAGCTGCATTGGCTTCCTGTTGCTCTCCGGGTGAGATTCAAAGTGCTGGTGATGACCTATAAAGCCCTAAATGGCTTGGGTCCGGGATATTTGAGGGAACACCTGCTGCCAGCATCAAGTTCCCTTCGTCCAGTGTGCTCGCAGAGGGAGGGTCTTCTCAGGGTGCCGCCGGTAAAAGATTGCCGGCGGATAACACCCAGGGAGAGGGCCTTTTCTGTGGGTGCGCCTGCCCTCTGGAACCAGCTGCCCCTGGAGCTCAGGACTGCCCCTGACCTACGCTCATTCCGCCGGGACCTGAAGACTTGGCTCTTTAAGCTCTCTGACCCAGGCTGAGAATTTTAACTGGGGTTTTATTTTCAGGGATAATTTAATCTTTTAATTCTCTTTTAACTTTGTATTTTATATTGATGTGATTTTAAAATGCCCTATAAACTGCCCTGAGTCCTTCAGGAAAGGGCGGTATATAAATCTAATAAAATCTAAATCTAAATTAAGATAAGCATAGTCAGAGTAAGGAAGACTTATGGATGCCAATACTCAACATTAGATTTAAAAGCAATATTTAGAGATTCCAGCACACACTGCTCATTCAAAGGGTGAAATAATAGTGAGATTTGTTGACTTGAAGGAAATAAACATTTAGACAGATATCTGAATTGTTGTCTTGGTCATCTCCCAGATTTGGAGGAATTTATGGTTAACTTTGCTTGCTTTGGTGGCCTTTGGAAAGCAAATAATCTTTCAACAAAAAAGATGAAGCTAATAGAACATGTATTTCCTTATCTGTGCCCTCATTAAACTGAAGTAAACTTTTAAATTGAAAAATTAAAAATAAGCAATTGCTTAAGAAACAATAATTGTTATTGTTCCTTTTACGTACTACAGTAAATGCTTTGAGATACTGAAAACAAAAACATCTATTTATGGATTCTGGAGACTACTCCATAAAAGCCATTGCAGCTCTTCCTAGCTCAGAGGTGTTTTTTTAATCTTTGTTTATTTAGAAAATTTGTATTGCTTTCCAAATCATACATAAAGGTAAAGGTAACTCTTCCCCCACACATGTGTGCTAGTCATTTCCAACTCTAGGGGCCGGTGCTCATCTCCGTTTCAAAGCCAAAGAGCCAGCGCTTGTCCGAGGACGTCTCTGTGGTCATGTGGCCGGCATGACTAGACACCAGAGGTGCACGGAATGCTGTTTCCTTCCCACCATAGTGGTCCCTATTTTTCTACTTGCATTTTTACATGCTTTCAAACTGCTAGGTTGGCAGAAGCTGGGACGAGTAACAGGCACTCACTCTGTTACGCACCACTTGGGATTTGACCTGCCAAACTGCCGACCTTCTGATCTACAAGCTCAGTGTCCTAACCCACTGAGCCACTGCATCCCTAAATCATACATGGTGAAGGGCAAAAGAGAAAAGGATGTTGGGCAAAAGAGCAAAGAACAATGCTGAAATAATTGTAATGGATCCCAAGTTTGTAGCTTGGGTGTGGGTAATTTGCCACTGGCAGGAATCCCTGCCCTCATCACAGTTTTAAGTTTGTCAGTGTCTGCTCCTTAGAGAGATGTAGATGCTCTAATTTTTTCAGCTCAATCACAATTCATTTATATGAGATTCATTTATATAAGATTCCCTTGATGTTGTAGTAAATTCTGCATTGAGCAGACCAGGACAGGATGACTTTACTTCTTTATTGAAAAAACACTTTGAAGTTGTTGTTGCTAGAGAGCAGAAAGAATGAAACTCTATGTAAATGTGATATAGTAAACCACAAATTGATGTTTAAAAACAGCCACTCCATGATATTATTTTATGGTTTAATGTGTGCTGTTCAACTAAGAAACCAAGTGTGATTCCACAATGCAGCTCTCAAGACTAGAGTGAACAACAATGATTCTTCATGGAATTCTTCAGCCTCCAAGGAATGACTCTGAAATATTACAGAAAACAACAATGACATATTAATGCACCAGTAAGATCACAGCCAAGAAGAATGTCAAAGAGAACCAAGATAAGTACAATCTTTTTTAGTTTTTCTCCATGCTTGACATTTTGGTTCAGTTTGGTTCAATTTAATGTAATTATTAAGATTATACCCAATGAGAAACTTTAGTGCTCTATTTTAAATATAAATAAAACACGAGGCATTTATTGGCTTACTGGAATAGGGGAAACCAATATTAGATTTATATTATTATATATTTAACAGTGTGAACAACATCAGGGATGTGAACAACATCAGTCTCTGCAGATATGTGCAGACCTGTCTCAAGGGTGGATTAAAGGCTATATGCATTATCATTTTCAGTAATAGTATTTAATCCATTTCATACTTCTTATATTATTTCAAAAACTTCAAAATCATAACTATCTACCACATACATATATACATACATACGTACATAAAAGGGAAAAAAAGAGCTAGTAGAAAGACTAAATTCAGAAGGAAAAATAATTCATCCAATGTTCAGAAAAAGTCTACATAAAGAGACAGGTCTTCAAAAGGAGTCCTTAAGATTTAACTGTATGTCTCTTATATGTAACAGAGGAGAAAAGCTTCCAGACAACTTACTGTACTAACAATAAGTTGTCCTTAGTTGTTTGCAGCAATAAGTACAGTCTGTAAGATATCCTGATCTAAAGTTCTTTGAAATTGAATCTAACTGTAACCATTGTTTAAAAAAAAGGGAAGGAGAATTAAGCATATCCTGCATCCCAATGCTGGATTAATAATACAATTAGAATTATCTAACGATCATTCACACTACATTAAAACAGGGGTCACCAAACTCTTCTGCTCATCAGTCCTTTCAGGAAGTTTCAGAATGTTCATCAAATTACTTAATTTTATTATAGGAAAATAATTTAATACATGCTATTTTAATTAATAGTACCCAATGATACTTAGGGATCCATATTGGCCACTTTGGAGAAGCTTGCCTTAAACACTGTCACAAAGGAAACAGATCAGTTCTGGCAGTATAAAATATAAAGGAAATCGTCAGAATAGGAAGTATAATAGGATGAGAATTATGATTTTGAAAAATTCCTTCCCACCCCTAGGAAAAATCACTTATATGTACCATAGAAAATAAAGTGGCCATTTGATTACTTAAAATAATTTCTTTTCTTTCCAACAGGTTAGATAATAATTTTATAATTATTTTTAGAGTCATGGGTATCTCAGATATGATTGTTTTTATGGATAGCTGTAAGACTGTATGAGTCCACGTCCAAAGTGATCCGTATTACATATTTCATATTTTTTTCTATTTACAAGGAGAAGGGTCAATAGGGATAAGTTAAACAATCTATTGCAGTAAACCATGAATTCTAGAAAGATTGATTAGAATTTGCTAGCTGTGGGACCCACGTTATTGGTATTCCAATCTTACAACATTGGTATATGAGCTATTATAAAATTGGATGGAAAATGTTGTGAAATGTATATTTTGTTCACAAACTGATTAATCATTTAACTGTTTCCACAGGATTTAAATACGTGAAATGGCCAACCAATCTATGAAAGAGTTCATTCTGATGGGATTTTCTGATGACCCAGATTTGCAAATGTTGCATTATGTGATGTTCCTTATAGTTTACATAATAGCCTTAGTGGGGAATTTTCTTATTATATTAGCAGTGGCTGCTGACCACCACGTTTATAGTCCCATGTATTTCTTTTTGATCAGTCTCTCCCATTTAGATATTTGTTCTATCTCCACAACTGTTCCAAAATCCATAGCTGTTTCATTGACAAACCACAAAGGGATTTCCTTTGCTGGTTGTTCCATTTTTGTTGGTGGTGAACTTGCTCTATTAACTATTATGGCTTATGACCATTATGTAGCCATCTGCCATCCTCTGCAATATAGGCTGATCATGAACTGGAACACCTGTATTCAAACGGTAGCAATTTCCTTCATATGCAATCTGATTCATGGGGTGTTAGAAACCAGTATGACTTTTTGATTAAACTTTTGTGTGTCCAACACATTTAACCAATATTTCTGTGACATTCCTCAATTATAAAAGATTTCTTGCACAGATACAAAAATCAATCAAATGTTGATCCTTGTTCATGGTTTATTTTTGGACACATTTATTTTTACATCCATCTTTGCTTCCTATGCCTATATCTTCTCCACAGTGATGAAAATGCCAACAGTTCAAAGCAGGTATAATGTTTTTTCTACCCGCACTCCCCACTTAACTGTTCTTTCTTTATTTATGACTACTGCAATATTTTCCTATCTGAGGCCCAAATCACTTTCTACTCCTTTTGTAGACTTGCTTTCTGCTGTTTTGTATAAAACTTTGCCACCAATTTTGAATCCTATTATTTATACCTTCAGAAACAAGGACCTACAAAAAGCTCTCATAAAAATGCTGAAAAAGAAAGGCATTACATGGCACAATTGCAACTATTTATCTCCTTAGGAAATCATATTCATGATACAAGTGTGATGTGATTTTACATTTGCAGCTATGTTTCTTTGTATTCATTCCTAATGAAATAACTTGATTTTAATTTGAGGGTGACTTCTGGTATTCAAAGATTTAATATATTTTATAAATGGTTCACTTATTTAACTACTAAACATAAACCCCATACTTCTACCAGGAACTGGCAGGTGTCATACATAGTGCTTCTGCTTCCTGTTTTTCTCACAAAAATAGTGGTTTCAGGTAGATTTGGGGAAGAGAGAATGATTGTGGTGGGTCTTATTACAGGTGCGGATGAGACAGCAAATAGGGCGGACGTATAAAAACTATCCATATGGTGTAGTAACAACAATTTGCACCTAAACATTGGCAAGATGAAAGAGATGGTGTTAGACTTCCAGAGAAAAAAGGAGGAACCTGCCCCACTTTACATCGGGGAGGACTGTGTAGAGAGAGTTTCCTCCTTTAAATTTCTGGGAGTCTACCTCTGTGAAGATCTGACCTGGAAAGTTAACACAAACCAGTGGCTAGAAAGGCCCAACAGAGGTTTCACTTTTTTAGGGTCTTGCGGAAGAACAGGGTAGAACAACGGCTAATGACCCTCTTTTACCGGTCTACTATAGAGAGCGTCCTCTCGTATGGTATTGTGGTTTGGTATGCTGGTCTGACAGCCGTGGACAGGAAAGTATTACAGAGGGTAGTGAGCACAGCACAAGACATTGTGGGCTGTTCCCTGACACCACTGGATGACATCGCCAGGGCTCGTTGCCTTGGAAGAGTGAGGAAGATTCTCAGGGATGACTCACACCCTGGACAGTATCTCTTTACTCTCCTACCATCCGGTAGGAGATATAGTAATATAGCCAGCCATACCAACAGGCTGAAAAATAGCTTTTATCCGTAGGCTGTTAGGCTTTTAAATGGGACATAATCTTATGCAGAATTGACTTGGGAGGCCGGTGTGTGGTGTAGTTGGTTCACATAGTGTGGTGGGATGGAGGGTTTGTTGTCACTGTGTGTTGGGAGGGAAATAGCATGGGGGGAGGCTCAGCTAATCTTAATGTACACATATTGTACTTTGACAATAAAGGTTTATTATTTATTTATTATTTATTGATCTAAAGTCCCCCAATAAGCTTTCACAAATGAGAATCAATTTGAATTTGGATCTCCCTCCTTGTCTAACATCTTAATTATTCACCATAGTTGAATGAACCTCCTTTTGCCTTTGTTAACCAATTTTTAACAGGTTTAATTATTTTATGGGAATATGCCTCAACATCTAAAATGACTTCATACACCAGTAAGATCTGATTTTAGCTTTAAAGTTGCCATGGTTTGTTCCCTGTTTGCTATTCACGCCATCTTTTATTTTTCAGTTGTTTCTTTTAAAAGTTTTATTGCACGTGAAATAAATACTAAATATAAAAAAGTACAAAGTTCAAAAACTAAAAAGAAGCCAAAATGGAAGAAAAAGAAAGGAAAAAAAGCAAAATTTGGGGTGCAATCAAAAAGGGAAAGAACTTCTAAAAGAGAGTAACATGTGACTTTCTTCAGTGCAGATACAAGCGAAAAGTACAATAAACTTATCAATTAAGTTAAATCATAATGTACAAGTCCTATAATCAATAAATGAATCTAGTCAACAAATTGAAAAGTTAAAATTTCATTTCTTCCCATTTCACCCAAATAATCTAACAATGTTTTTCAAGTAGACATGAAGCTTGAGATTTCTCTTTTTTCTAATCATGCCACTTACAGTAAAACCATTGGGAGCTGGTAGCATAGAAATTTGACAAATATATTTGATAAATAAATAGATATATATTTAATCTGATAATCATCTATGGAGTATAATTCAGTTCAAAATTTGCTTCCATATACAGACATGGATTTTCTTAAAATCAGAGCTCTATTCTCTTTTTTTTTACACTAATTAAATATCAGTTTTGAAACTGCTAAATTATTAAGAAACTGTTTTTAGATTTGTTTTAATTCAAGCTGATACATAAGGACAAAACTGTGAGGTTTCTTCCAGGCATCTATATTTTCTTTTCATTTTTGTATTATCCAACCAACAATTGCATGAAATATCTGTATTTTGTAATTTCTAAGTATTAGTCTTTGTTCTGTTTTCATAGAATGCTATGATTGGAAGGGACCTCAGAGGTCTTTTAGTTCATCTACCTGCTCAGTGCAAAAATCATCTTTCTTTTCTTTCAAAATTAGTTATTTTTCAACAATAAACCTATTCCACCTTAAAATTCAAGATAGTAAAGTTTTTTATTTACTTATATAGTAATATGCTTCCACTATGTCAGGGGTAGGCAACCTTGGCTCTTTTATGACTCGTGGACTTCAACTGGCTCTTCGAGCTCTCTGGCCCAGGCTGAGAATTTTAATTTTAATTTTAATTTTAATTGGGGTTTTATTTGTTCAGGGACGGATATAATTTTTTTAACTGTTTTTAACTTTTGTATTTTTGTTTTTAATCACCCTGTAAACCGCCCTGAGTCCTTCGGGAAAGGGTGGTATATAAATGTAATAAAATAAATAAATAAATAAAATAAACTCCCAGAATTCTTGAGCCAGCATGGCTCAGCTTGGAAACTCTCCCTTTTCCCTCAGCATGACTGGTTCAGGAATTCTGGGAGTTGAAGTCCATTAGTCATAAAAAAGCCAAGGTTGCCTACCCCTGTCAAGAGTTCCCTGGATACATTTTAGTGAAAGAGGCAATTCTGAAAATACATAGAAGCCAATCTTTTGAGACCTTATAGGTTAAATTCATACTCAGAAACATACTGCTGGTACAGAGAACTACATGTAGTTCTTGACTTACAACAGTTCATTTAGTGACAATTCAAAGTTACAACATCACCAAAAAAGTAACCTTCAACTGTTTTTCACACTTATAACCATGGCAGCATTCCCGTGGTCACATGATAAAAATTCAGACACATGGCAACTGACTTATACTTATGAAGGTTGCCTTGTCTATGGGTCATGTGATCACTTTTTGCAATATTCTGACAAGCAAAGTCAATGGAAAAACTAGTTTCACTTAACAGCCATATTACTAATTTACCAACTGCAGTGACTCACTTAATCTGTGGCAAGAAAATTCTTAAAATCAGGCAAAACTCACTTAACAAATGTTTCACTTAGCAACAGAAATTTTGGGCTCAATTATGGTCATAACTTGAGGATTATTCTTTCTGTAGATGCCATTATCTCCCAACAGATGAGCAGTTACATTTTGTATAAGTTACAGTTGCTGAATAGTGTTCCAAAACATGGGTCATGATAACGGCACAAAGTAATGTTCTCTGGATCTCCAGCTCAAGATATGACCTCAACAGATATACCAGCCAAAGTGAAGGAACACCCCCACGGCTGTTGCCACCACCTGAAAATCCAAAATTGTTGTGAGTTCACAATGACTCCCATGTGAGAGGTCTGTATTTTATGGGAATGTCATTCCATTCTGAATTGAAAGTGGTTTCTGTATAAGAAGAAATTCCACCATTTTAAATATTTATCAATATTCCAGAACAGAAGAATTATTGGGAGTATAAACAAGGAGAGTTATTCAGGAGAATAAGTTAAACTTTAAACTTAAACATAACTGAACATTTAAACAGTAATAATTGTTTAAAAAAGAAGAAACATGTATTAACAATAATTATTGATCCTATTATGTTACTACAGTATCTGCTTTCAGATACTTAAATTAGAAGGATTGATATGCACTTATCAATACTTCAAGATTATTCCATTGGAATCATTTCTACTCTTTCTGGCTCAGCTCTGCTTTGTGCAATGAGCGATCTACCAATGTTCAACAATAGAGCAAAAGACCTCAATAATGTTATAGAATTTCCTCTGAAATTTTGTAGCTTGGGCATGGCTAATTTCTCATTGGCAGGAATTCCTGCCATCATAGTTTTTATTTTCAGTCAATGTTTACTTCCTTCCTGAGGTCTGTTTGCTTTAATCCACACAGGAGCCGTGGTGGTGCAGTGGTTAGAATGCAATGGTTAGAACTCTCACCCCCAGCCAGTTCAGTCCTGACCAGTTCAAGGCTGACTCAGCCTTCCAACCTTCTGAGATCAGTAAAATGGGGACCCAGATTGTTGGGGCAATATGCTGATATCTGTAAACCACTCAGAGAATGCTGTAAGCACTATGAAGCAGTATATAATTCTAAGTGCTATTGCTATTGCTATTAATTTTCTCACAATTCCTTTGTATCAACATCAGTGGCAGGGTGGAGAATTCTCTTGATGCTGCAGTAAATTCTGCACTGAGCACAAAGTTGGACAAGACAAATTAACTATTTTCCTCATTAAACCTCCCAGATTTTTTAGGCTAGATAACAGAAAGAATGAAAATCTGCCTAAATGTGATACAATGAACCACAAAGTCCATGATATTTTTTCATGGTTTAATAAATGTTGTGCAATTAAGAAACCAAGTGTAATTCCATAATGTAGTTTCCAAGATCAGTGGGGAAAAACAATGCTTCTTCATGGAATTGTGATTATCCCCAGTGAATTACTCTTTGAGTTATGGCAGAAAAACAATAGTGACAAAATATTCTTGCTCTCTACTACATTTAAATGCACAAGTAAGATTATAAGCAAAAAGAATGGTTCACTGATCTTCCAAAACAACACAAGTAAGTACAACCTTTTATATTTATCACCAAGAATGACAAATGTTTAAGGATATCCAACATTTTCCCCCAAGGATAACACTGAGTTTAATGTAATTATTAACATTTATTAACAGTAAACTTGCAACATTTAAATTTAAAGAGTGCTCTATTTTAGATATGAGTACAATATGAGCATTGCATACTTTTACTGGAATATAATTTAATAATATTTTGTTAATATTATCTGTTCACAGCTGACAGTTCTTTAGCACTTCATACACACTGAGGTCTTCACAATAACCTAGGACCTTAAATAATAAGTAAATAAATAAATATTTAATTATTTATTTATAATATTATTTATATAAATATTATTTCTAATATTATAATATATTTTAATATTGTTATGATATTGATATGCTATCTCTGTTGTCTTATGTACAGAACAGTCCCAATGGTGGAGTAAAAGTTAACTAGATTATTATTTTTAGTATTAGCAGTAGTATTTAATATATTCCATACTTCTTCCTATAAAATATTATTATTAGAATTGTTAATAATAAAATTGCAACATTTGTCTATTTTAGATAGGGGTGCAGTATGAGCCATGTATACCTTTACTGAAATAGGAATAACTTGTTTTTGTTAATATTATCTGTTCACAACTGCCAGTTCTAGATAGTTAGATACAGAGAAAGAGAGAAAGTGTACACAATAAATGATGGTTTAAATCTGTCTATCTATCTATGTATTATATGAAAATAAATAAAGTTTAATAAATACTATTTAATTAATAGTAACATTGAAACTTAGGGATAAAAATTGAACACTTTGAGGATCCTTGCCTTAAACAATGGAGCAAAGCAAATAGTCAGTCCTGGCATTATAAAATATGAAGGAGACAGTTAGAATTTGAATTATAATAGGATGGGAGTGATGAATTAAAACTTTTCTTCTTGGCCTCACTTACACATACAATAGAAAAATTGAATTGCCACCTGAATATTTAAGTTTTAATCTTTCAAGTAGATTGAATTCTGATTGGTCAAGCATTATACAAATCAGTTCTATTGTTTACATGTATAAACTATAAAATTGTCTCAGCCTGGGGCCAAATTGATCAATATTAAAAACATTTGAATATTTAATTTTATTTTCTACTAAGAAGCAATAGTGTTGATAGTGAGAAAAATTGTTTTTAAAGTGCTGCAGATAAGTGATTTATATGAAAGCTCATTAAAATTTGTTGGCTATGGCAGGGGTCCCAACCTATGGTCCGTGGCCACTAGAGGACTGTGAGGGGTTTGCAACTGGGTCATGGAAATGGCTGGTGAGTGTGTGCATGAGCATGCACATCCTCATATGCCTGAGTAGTAGGCAAATGTGGGTGTGTGCACTCCATTTTCATGAACGTCAGGCACATGTGCATGCTGCTCACGCAAATGGAACTGTGCATGTGGGCTTGCCAGTCTCTTGCATGAACTATCCCTGCCAGTCCTCAAAGCTGGAAATGTTGGTGAAATATGGGCTATGGGATACTAATGGAATTTATTGTTACAATGCATTTCATATTACAAAACTACAGAATTAATCAGCCAGTAAATGGCAGTGTTTAGTTAGCATCTATTGTTAATGGTTCCTTGATGTTCTGATGAGAGTTTCCTGAGACAGTTGTGACAGTTAAAAACTATTAAGATGTAAAGCCCATGGTGACTGTACACTGTACATTTTATTTGATCTCAGTGACTATGTAACTATCCTCTGCTGCAATTTCTATATAATAAAAAATAGATTTTCCAACAGACGCACTATTGATATTCCAATATTCCAATATTGTTAGATGAGAAATTTATAAAATGGAGGGTGAAGTGTTAGGAAAATTATATTCTTCACTAACTCATTTAATTACTTTCTACAGGATTCAAATACATGAAATGGCCAACCAATCTTCAATGAAAGAGTTCATTCTGATGGGATTTTCTGATGACCCAGATTTGCAAATGTTGCATTCTGTGATGTTCCTTATGGTTTACATAGTAGCCTTAATGGGGAATTTTCTCATTATAACAGTAGTGGCAGCTGACCACCACCTTTATAGTCCCATGTATTTCTTTTTGGTCAATCTCTCTCTTTTAGATATTTGTTCCATCTCCACAACAGTTCCAAAATCCATAGCTGTTTCACTGACAAACAACAAAGGGATTTCTTTTGCTGGATGTGTCACTCAAGTCTTTCTAATGGTCACATTTGTTGGTGGTGAGCTTGCTCTGTTAACCATCATGGCTTATGACCGTTATGTAGCCATCTGTCATCCTCTGCAATATAGGCTGATCATGAACTGGAATGCCTGCATTCAAATGGTAGCAATTTCCTTCATATGCAATCTGATCCATGCGGTGTTAGAAACTAGTGTGACTTTTACATTAAACTTTTGTGGGTCCAATGTGATTGTCCAATATTTCTGTGACATTCCTCAGTTACAAAAGATTTCTTGCACAGATACAAAAGTCAGTAAAATGGTGATACTTGTTGGATTCTTTTTGGATTCTTTTATTTTTGCATTCATCTTTGCTTCCTATATCCATATCTTCTCTGCAGTGATGAAAATGCCAACAGTTCAAAGCAGGTATAAAGTGTTTTCCACTTGCACTCCCCACCTATCTGTTTTTTCTTTATTTATTATCACTGCAGTATTTTCCTATATGAGACCCAAATCACTCTCTTCTCCTTCTGTGGACTTGCTTTCTGCTGTTTTGTACACTGTTTTGCCACCAGTTTTGAATCCTATTATTTATAGCTTTAGGAACAAGGACCTACAAAAGGCTATCATAAAAATATTTAAAAAAATAAGAATTAAATGACATTTTTGCAGTCACTCATCTCTTTTTATTTTTTATTTTAAAAAAACAACTATGGTACAATTATGATTTAGTGTTTGCAGCTATGATTTCTTTGCATTTAATATATTTGATTGAAATAACTTGATTTCAATTTTAGTGTGACTTCTTGTATTTAGAGAATTAATAGTTTTTTAAAATGTTTTAATTATTTAATTACTAAACAAAACCCCATCTGTTCCTGCTTCCTGTTTTTCTACTCAACAATCCTTGCAGGTAAGTTTGGCTAAGAGAGAATGATTGATTGGAAGTAATCCAGCGAACTTTCCAAATGGAATGAACTCCAATTACTGTAGTTCTCCCCATTTCTGGTCTAACAAGTATACACTACAGATCTCTTTAAACAGATGGTAGGTTGTATATGGTACCATCAAATCACAGATAGATAGATAGATAGATAGATAGATAGATAGATAGATAGATAGATAGATAGATAGATAGATAGATAGATGATAGATAGATAGATAGATAGATAGATAGATAGATAGATAGATAGATAGATAGACAGACAGACAGACAGACAGACAGACAGACAAAAGATAGATATAGACAGATATTCCTTTATTGTGAAAGATAGAATAATATCTGCAATTCATAATAAATTATTAAATCTTCATGTTAAATTTAGTAATCCAAAAACAATCTAATTAACATATTGTCTATTTAAAACTTTCTCTCTGTGTGTGTGTATGTGTGTCTGCCTCTGCCTCTCTCTCACTCTCTTGTAATTCTGTCAAAATATTTAAGTAAATATTGTGTCATTGTATGAATTTTTGATAGAGTTTGAATTCAGGTATATATTGAGATCATTCTGATCAGATTTTTAACTATGCAAGACAGACATAATTACTTGTTTCTCCCTGTCATGAATGAATAATATCTTTAAAATCCTGGATCCAATTTCTTATTCTGGCCTGCCAATCCTGTAAAACTGAAATTCCACAACAGTCTTCCAGATTAAAAAATAATAATAATAAACAAAAAAGTACATATCATTTCTAAAACACTCTCATGATGGACTGATAAAGGAAAGCATAATGTATTGGGATTTTTACTTGTACTGATTCACGTGTCTGTTTAAATGCTGCTTAAAGGTTGCTCAATGGTGTGTCTGTGTAACAGTCTCTAACTAAGCCAGACTTGTTGTCTCCAAGAAGATCATTGGTAGATTTGGGGTGGGAATGCATTACTTTAAACCTATTAGCCGCCTCCTAGTGGCCAATTGTATAAGTAGCTGCACAGCAGCCACTGTTTCAGTTCTGTTCCTGTTTACTTCAATAAAGCATGTTCCTGTTTGCAACCTTCCATCTCGCTTATTGCCTGCAAAGAACCGGCTACACAACACTGGCGACGAAGGTGGGATGCTGCCACTTTGTAAGAGCCTGAAGTCACTAGGGAGTGAGACCAGCACAGTGCCAGGTAGGGACAGTGTTCCCCCCTCGGTCTGCCTAGCAAGCCACACTGGAGACCACCCGGCCCTGAGGATCAGTCCCAGGTCCTACGAAAAAGCCAGCAGCATGAGGTAACATGAGAAATGAGCCATGAAGACTTCTCACCATGTCAAGGGTCCGAAAGCTCAAAGAATTTGATGTCACACATCCAGAGAGATGGTCAACTTACATGTTGAGAGTGGAGAACTACCTCAGGGCAAATCAAGTCACCAATGATGGCCTGAAGGCTGCAACACTCCTCTGTATGTGCGGGCCTGCAACATTCGACATCACTGAGAACTTGGTCACACCAGCACAGCTGGAGTCCATAACTTACGTGGACCTGAAGAAAAGGCTCAACAACCATTTTCAACTGAAGCTGTCAGTGATAGCATGGAGGCATGCTTTTGAACAGTGAGAACAGCAACCCAGTGAGATGGCCACAGAGTTCATTGCGGTGTTGAGGCAAGCATCTCGTCTTTGTCATTCACGGACTTGGAAGAAAGACTTCATGATCGTCTTGTCTGTGGACTCAGGGGTAGAGCGCTCCAACAAAAACTTTTTGCAAAAGAGATTCTCTTGCTCCAAGAAGCAGTAAAAGAGGTCATGGTGGAGGAAGCTGCCAGTGGGGCCGTGAAGGAAAACAGTTTTAAGGCAGTAAAATCACTGCTGTCCTCCAATTCAGTGCTCATACACTTTAATGAAAACTTGCCAGTTTGTATTGTGTGTGATGCATCCCCTTATGGGGTTGGGGCTGTACTAAGCCATTTGTCAGATGATGGGACTCAGTTCCCTATTGCTTACTATTTAAGGATCTTGTCCTCGGCCGAGCCCAATTATGCCCAGATTGACAAAGAAGCTTTGGCCATTGTGGCCGGGGTTAAAAAATTCCATGATTATTTGTATGGCCGCAAATTCATGGTCTTCACTGACCACAAGCCATTGTTGGGGTTATTTACCACAGACAGACAGAAACCTCAAATACTTTCCCCCAGAATGTTAAGGTGGTCGATTTCTATGTCAGCCTACAGTTACAGGCTGGTTCACAAACCCGGCAAAGACATGGGCCACACAGACAATAGCCGGTTGCCATTGCCACACATGCAGCTAGATCTGGCTCCAGCCACTCGCATCTTCTCAGTTCAAGATTTACCTGAACTGCCCCTCCATGATGGGGATGTAGCTGTGGAAACAGCCGCAGACAAAATCTTAAGCAGGGTGCTGTCCTGGGTTCACACCAGATAGCTGGAAAATAGCCTAGGACCAGAGTTCCAGAGCTATTACACATGTAGACATGAGCTTTCAGCTAATTAGGGTTGTATTCTATGGGGGAGCAGGGTTATTGTCCCCAGTTCATTAAGACTGTGTACTCCAGTCTCTGCATGAGGGCCATCAGGTATTGTCCAGATGAAGGCACTGGCATGAAGCTACCTGTGGTGGCCAAGGTTAGATAAGGCTATCGAGGCCCAAGTACATGTGTCAAACAGTCCAGACTGTGTCAAACAGTCCAGACCAGAGATGCTGCAGGCCCCTGTCCACTGATGGGAGGGGACTCATACACCATGGTCAAGGATTCATATTGACTTTGCTGGGCCCTTTCAGGGACAGTTGTTTTTGATAGTGGTCAAAAGCCACTCTAAATTAATTAAAAGAGCCTTGGTGGAGCAGTGGGCTAATGCCTCCTTAAGTAACACCAGCTGCCTGCAATTAGTGCAGGTTCGCATCCCACCAGGCTCAAGGTTGACTCAGCCTTCCATCCTTCCGAGGTAGGTAAAATGAGGACCCAGATTGTTGGGGGCAATTAAGCTGACTTTGTAATAATGCCGCTTGGGGGGGGGTGTATGAAAGCCCTAATAAGCAGGCATATACATAGAATGAAGGCTACTGCTAAGCTTGTAAGCCGCCCTGAGTCTTCGGAGAAGGGCGGGATATAAATGGAATTTAAAAAAAAATGGCTGGAAGTAATTCCTATACCCATTATGACTACTGCTAGGACCATCCAGGTACATAGGAAGCTTTTTGCTACACGTGGGTTGCCAGAAGTCTTAGTCTCCGACAACGGAGCCCAATTCACAGCATCTGAATTTCAGGCTTTTTTGAGGGCCAACCTCATAAGGCATGTAACGTTGGCTCCTTTTCACCCGTCGACTAATGGGCAGGCTGAATGCATAGTGTGTATGATGAAAGAGTTGCTAAAGTGCATTGTTTCAGGGGATGGCACCATAGGCTGGCTGAGTTTTTGCTATGCCAGCACACTATGCCATGCATGGCAATGGGCAAAAGCCCTGTAGAACTCTGCTGGGGAAGACGACTTATCACAAAACTGGACAGGTTGCACTCTGATCGAGTAGCAGCAGACACTGCAGACAGAAAGGCACCAAGGGGGTTGCAAGTGGGTGATGGGGTGTGGGCCCGGAACTATGAGCATGGGAATTTGTGGGTGCCTGGTAAAATTGTTAAGGTCTCTGGACTCCTCTCATATGAGGTGGTCTTGGATGGTGGGGCAAGTTGTTCGCCAGCATATTGATCAGTTGCGAAGGCATTTTGATGAACAGTCACTAAACGAGGACTCCCCAGATGGTATGCAACAAGAGCTGGCAGCCAGCAGTCTAACAGAGCCATTCTCATGCTCTGAGGACTCATTCAGTCATTACACCGGGGAGGTGTCCGTAGATGGACATAGTCCAGAGGTGCAACTTGGATCTCCAGATGGGGAAGGACAACCTGAACAGGCAGCAGCTCTGCTGACCCAGCTACCGCACTGGACTTTGGTTTGGCCCAACCAGGAATGGCCAGCCAAAGGAACTTGAGTCAATTTGATTCACGTGAAACCAAGAGTCCTGGTCTACCCAGCCTGGCAGACAAGCAGGTAGACTGGGAGTTGCCTGGAACCCCCAGGCATTCTGAACAGTTGCATAGACCACCAAAATATCTTCAAGATTATGTTATTAAATAATGTGTGTACATTCTAGGAGGGAGGGGTGTAATGTATTGGGATTTTTACTTGTACTGATTCATGTATCTGTTTAAATGCTGCTTAAAGGTTGCTCAATGGTGTGTCTGTGTAACAGACTCTGACTAAGCCAGACTTGTTGTCTCCAAGAAGATCATTGGTAGATTTGGGGCGGGAACGCGTTACTTTAAATCTATTAGCTGCCACCTAGTGGCCAACTGTATAAGTAGCTGTGCAGTAGCCACTGTTTCAGTTCTGTTCCTGTTTACTTCAATAAAGCATGTTCCTGTTTGCAACCCTCCGTCTCGCTTTTTGCTGGCTACACAACAGAAGGAATTTTATCATTGGTCAACATAATCAATGGGACACCACTAAACAGAGCCATTTGAGCTATTATGAAAAATATCCAGTTGTTAAAATGCTAACATGCAATATCATTTTGATTAGCTTAGATATGTACATAGATATCTTGCATTAGTTTTACGTATTCTAACTGCTGCTATAGTGCTTTGTTATTAATGGAATTCTCTTTATTTCTGCATATTAGATTTTTTTAAAAAAATTATTGAACTACATCAAGCAAACTCTTTTCACATTTGTCAAAACATCAAATGTTGCTGTAAATTGCTTTTGGTCTCAGCTGTTCTTCCTTTTTAAAAAAATAAAGATTCAAGCAGTAATATACATTTACAAGCTTAGATATTTGTTAAACATGCATGAAAGAAAAAAATATTCACAAATAACCACAGTATAGATATTGATAATAGCATAAGATATAAGTTAGGACATTTTACTGGGTAATTTTCAACATTTGGAACCTAAATGGAAATATGGTGGGACTGGTGTGATATAATGCTTATTAAGATTAATTGCATATAGGTAAGATCTTTTCCTGGGCTATAAAGGAGAGGCAATGGGATTGTACTTTCAGACTTTCAAGATTCTGTCAATATACAGTAGCTTTATAATAAAGAATCACCTTGTGGCAACATAGGCGAAAAAACAAATTTAATGAATGAATAAATA
The DNA here is from genome assembly GCF_964194415.1 of Vipera berus. NCBI lineage: Eukaryota > Metazoa > Chordata > Lepidosauria > Squamata > Viperidae > Vipera > Vipera berus. The sequence goes on along the minus strand of NC_138205.1, from coordinate 25,449,867 downwards.
AAACAAAGTAGAATTAGTACATCTGGTTTTGTTTCTTCTCTGGTTTACCCCACAAAACTTTATTAATCTGCTTTTATTTGCCTGAACTGAACTAAATGGTTTTGCAGAATATATTACCTTTCCTAAACTGATTGGACTTCTAGAGAATAGAAAATTCTCATGAAGAGCAGATTTTATGGCTTTCAATATTTTCCACCTCCACTGAAGATTCCCTGCAGGTTGTGTTAGAACTACCAACATGGACAACTTTTCAACAGCTGCTTGGCTGGTTACATAGCATGTAGTGCAACATTTTCTACAAAGTGCTCAGAGCTATCTATTATGGAAGATGCCCTGTAGCATCTCAGCCTTTTCCTCCACTGTTCTCCATTAAGAACCTGCTCTTAAGCTTTTACTAAGTAGGACAATCTGAGCAGGACAATGTGCTTATTTAATTTTAGTCTTAGAACTGAGTTTATTGTTTTGAGATACCGTATTTGTTTCTCTGGCCCTTTTGTAAAGTGAAGATATCCTTCAAAGCTTTGCTAAAATATGGACTTTAGCAAGTGATAGAAATGTGTATTATTCAGAAATCTTAGTCTCTTATCATTAACCACCATATGTCTGGTGATAGCTGGAGTTCTTCTATATCTGAAGGTAATTCAGTGGCCTTTCTTATACTATACCAAATGTGATTTGCAAAATTGTTTAGGCCTGCTTTTAAAAATAGGAACATGTTCAAGAACAATATGAGATACATTCAATTTATATTATATTCTCCCACTTTTATTTCTAGCAAAAGCAGAGCCTGCTAATAGCATTTCTTAGCTGAAAAACATGATTCATCACTATCATTATCCTCAACTTCTTCCTCCTCTGGATTCTGACTTCTTCATAAAAATCAAGCAGTTAAACATAAAATAAAATAAAATCTCTCATTTCCTATCTCTGAGTGAGATGGGCATTTAAGAAATATGAAACAAGTCCTAGAGAATGTTCAGTTAGTTTCAATGAATTAGAAATTAAAATTGATTCATCCAAAATGTTTTAATTTATTACATTTCCCTAATCCTCTAAAGCAGACATGTCAAACACAAGGCCCGGGGGCCGGATCCGGCCCGCGAAGTGGTTTCATGTGGCCCGCGAAGCCATCCTGGAAACAGTGAGGGAACGGCCCCCACTGCCTTGGCCCTGGCCCAGAGACCCTTCTTCTGCCAGAGACCCTGAGATCTGTCCCACTCCTGCCCAGGCCCCCATAGGCACCCTTGATGCAAACGATGTAGAGCTGGCCACGCCCACCCAGTAGGCCATATGCAGTCTAGCCATGCCCACCCAGTTAGGCCACGCCCACCCAGGCCATACCCACCCGGCCCCCTGAGGGCAACGGCAATGCTGACGCGGCCCTCAATGAAATTGAGTTTGACACCCCTGCTCTAAAGAATGTTTTAAAGACTGGCATCATATTTCTTTTGTTAGAGATACAAAAAATAAAAAATAAAAATAAAAATGAGGGTTCACTAAAAGGTTCTCAGCTTAAGAACTGCTTACTGTTTAATTTAGAAAACAGCCATCTTTAAAGGACAATTTTATGATGCAACTCATAAAACACTTCAGGGAATAGACTTGATTCCTGCTGCTTTTTAAAAATATAAAATATATAAAAACAAACCAGAGGTACGTAAACATCTCATTTTCTAAAAGTGTTGACTGCAAGCTGAGGTAAGCAATTTTATAAATGACAGCCAGGACAGATTTAAAGTTTTAGATTTTTCTAACAAGGAAAAGAGGGAATTGTATGACAGAAGACCAGTAATAATGTAGCCGTTTGAAAACATAGAGAATATATTTAAACACAAGTCCTTCTTTTACAAGTCTGCAAATTACTTTTGCTAAATTATATTTTCATTTAAAATATGATAACAGTTTACTTTAAAAAAAAGAAATTTAGATGTGTGCAGCAACTCAGGAGCATAGAAAATACATTGATGTGAAAGAATGTACACCTTAGAGTTTGTTAAGTTTTACACACACACAAAAGGTATTCCTAGTAAGACTTTATTTTATGGTTGAATGGAGGGATGAGAAGATGAATGCAGTATAGATGAACAGAGGGATGCATAAATCACTCATATTTAAGAGCAACAGTCAGAGTTTTTTGTTCATCATATGAATTGATCATTTGAAAATCATTTCATAACAAGGGATTTTTCAAAAAGGGAGAGAGATAACTCAGCAGTGTGTGATGCTGAAGATGAAGCTAGGGTTTGATGTAATTGTGGAAGAACACCTGGAAAAGGAAAATAATTAAATGTAAACATACTACAACCTTTAATCAGGTAGAACAAGTAACAAATTATTTGTTACAAGACAATATGTATAATTAATATTTGCATGAAGATATTAATGCAAACTATCAATTAATTGATAATATTGTTATGCTGTAATAATTATTTCTAACCCATCCTTTACAGATATACTGAAATAAGTGTAATGGGCAACAAATCCATTATGACAGATTTCCTCCTAATGGGGTTTTCAGATGACCATGATATACAACTTTTCTATTTTTTTATGTTTCTCTTTGTTTATTTAACAGCAGTAGTGGGGAATTTTTTCATCATCTCAGCTGTGGTCCTCAATCAACATCTTCACACACCCATGTACTTCTTTCTGGTCAATCTATCATTTGTAGATGTTTGCTACATTTCTACTACAGTTCCCAAAACAATAGCCGTTTCAGTTACAAACAACAAAATGATTCCTTATGCTGGATGTGTTGCACAGGTCTTTTTAGTTATTACATTTGTTGGGGCAGAGATTTTCTTGCTCACTATCATGGCTTATGACCGGTATGTTGCCATCTGCCATCCTTTGCAGTACAGATTGATTATGAACTGGAATGCCTGTATCCAAATGGCAGTTATAGCATGGATATCCACCCTGATCCATGCAGTGTTAGAAACCAGTTTGACTTTTCAGGTGAATTTTTGTGGATTCAATAAGATTGGGCAGTTTTTCTGTAATGTGCCTCAGTTACAAAAGATAGCTTGTACTGATTCAAAAGTTCATCAAATTCTAATTTTTCTGATTGGAATCAGTGTGAATTCATTTTGCTTTTCATTCATCTTGACATCTTATTGTTATATTTTCTCTTCTGTGTTGAAAATTCCATCAGTTCAAGGAAGACACAAAGCTTTTTCAACTTGCATTCCCCACCTCACTGTTTTTGCCTTGTTTATTATCACAGCTGTTTTCTCATTTCTGAGACCAAAGTCACTTTCTTCTCCTAATGTGGACTTAATCTCTGGAATTTTATATACAATTTTGCCACCTGTTTTTAATCCCATAATTTATAGTTTGAGGAATAAGGATATTCAAAGAACTGTGTGGAAAATATCACAGAAATTAAAAGTATTTATGGATTGAATGTGAACATTCTTAATAACGATATAGAAGAAACCCCTAATTATGTAGCTGAGTGGGGATTGTAGAAGATTTGTAGGGGAAACTGGTCCAGAAACTGGCCCACGGTAAATTCAATTATGTTCTTGTTACCAATATTTGACTTTACATAAATAAATGAATGCTGCTCTGCTTTCTTTCCATTTGCAATGTCTTTTCTTTGTAAATGATGAAATATAGTTAAATAGATAGATAGATAGATAGATAGATAGATAGATAGATAGATAGATAAATAAATAAATAAATAAATAAATAAATAAATAAATAAATAAATAAATAAATAAATAAATAAATAAATAAATAAATGTTTTGCAGTGGGTGGACAGCACATAGTAAGTGCCACAGCAATTCTATTTCTATTTGCAAGTCTTTGTATTTTGTTATGTTCTCTCTTCTGTCTCTTCTATTCTGTTGTACCCAGGTACTGCCTTATCCACTATCTGGATTTTTCTTTCTTTCTTATCAACAAGTATAATTATAATTTATTATGGCTATCACCATCTTCTTCATTATGTTGGTTTGCAATAGACACCTAGTAGCTAAGTCCTTGATTGGACCCTCTTTGCTTTTAAACTGCCAGAGGCTGCTGGGAAAAGCTACAAAACTGTAAGGTAAGGAGAAGTGGGTGGAGGGGCACAGTAGCTAAGTCCTTGATTGGACCCTCTTTGCTTTTAAACTGCCAGAGGCTGCTGGGAAAAGCTACAAAACTGTAAGTTAAGGAGAAGTGGGTGGAGGGGCACAGTAGCTAAGTCCTTGATTGGACCCTCTTTGCTTTTAAACTGCTAGAGGCTGCTGGGAAAAGCTACAAAACTGCAAGTTAAGGAGAAGTGGGTGGAGGGGCACAGTAGCGGCCCGCGCGCCTAACGGCACGTGAATCATATGACAAAATCAAAAATAGTGGTGGTATATTCAGGGCAAGTGCATCTGAGATTCCTTTCATCTCAGCATGTCTGGCTTAGTTCAGTGCAACACTTGTTTTGCAGCTGTCTTTCGCAGCACTCTTTTCAAACTGGGAAACTGTCCTATATGTACACAAATTACTAGTCTACAAGGACAGATTATTCATCTAGGATCTGTAATCTGCGCTTTTCAGGCAGAAATTAGGTGTTCAGTTCAGCCCTTATACTCTACTGAGCCTCCACGCTATCAGCCCCCTCTACCGCAAAGATCCTGCAGGAGAAGGGCAGTGTGGACAACTGTGGGATCTGGCAGAGTGAGAGCTGTGAATCATAAACCCAAAGCTTTAGCTGTGTCCCTGCATAACAGATACAGTGCCCTTGCTGACCTTAACAGGGACATTAAGGAAACAGGTCAAGGTAATTGTGATAACTCAAATAAGCAGGGGACCATGGTGCGAGATGAACTTTTTTTCTGACAGGGAGAAGTGCGAATCAGGTATTACACATCAGTCATGAAAGAAAAGAAAGGTACCCAAAAAGAGAAGCCACCTTCTGGTTGGTGACTCAATTATAAGGGATGTTAATTTAGGAAAGGATACAGAGGTTTCAAAAGAGGTCAGGTGTCTTCCAGGTGCTACTGCCAGTAGGGACAAGAAGCGTATTTTCAAAATAGTCAGCAATGCCAGCAAAGACTGTGATGTGGATACCATTGTACATCTTGGCACTAACGATCTGTCCCACAATGATGTACTCTCTGTGCAGAATGATTTCCAGAGCTTGGGGCAGGAACTCAGCAGAATAGGCTGTAGGATCACTTTTCCAGAGGTCTTACCAGTGTATAAGGAGCAAAATGGAAAAGGCCAGCGTATAGCAGAATTAAATATGTGGCTAAAGGAGTGGTGTAAAGGAGAAGGCTTTGGTTATATTAGTCACGATGTCTGTAGCTGGTCCAATGAAAAAATGTACAAAAGAGATGGTCTGCATCCATCCAAGAAAGGGACTGAGTTACTTGGCAATAAATTCACAGCTTTTCTGAAGGAATATTTAAACTAAACAACGGGGACAGTGAGTTAATTGATATCACTGTCCCTGGCAATCTAAGAAAATAGGGGAACTTAGGCACCACACAAGTTATGTAGCAAGTAAACACAGGATCAGTCATAAAGGACTCAAATGTCTGTACACCAATGCGCAGAGTATGAACAGTAAGCAGGGTGAACTAGAAATTCAGGTAAATGAGGGCGGATATGATATTGTTGCCATTACAGAAACATGGTGGGATGAAACTCACAAATGGAACACACAGCTAGAGGGATTTAAATTATTTAAAAGAAACAGACTAAACAAAAGAGGAGGTGGAGTTGCTCTCTATATAAGAAATTTATTTATTTTATTTATTTTATTATATTTATATACCGCCCTTTCCCGAAGGACTCAGGGCGGTTTACAGGGTGATTAAAACAAAAAATACAAAAGTTAAAAACAGTTAAAAAAATTATATCCGTCCCTGAACAAATAAAACCCCAGTTAAAATTAAAATTAAAATTCTCAGCCTGGGCCAGAGAGCTCGAAGAGGAGGGGATAGATGGGGAACTCATCAAATTTGCAGATGACACCAAGCTGGCAGGAATAGCCAATACTCTAGAAGATAGGCTGAAGATACAGGAGGATCTGGACAGACTTGAACACTGGGCACTATCTAACAAAATGAAATTCAATTGTGAAAAAAGTAAGGTTCTGCATTTAGGCAGGAATAATCAAATGCACAGGTATAGTATAGGTGGTACCTTGCTCGATAGTAGTAACTGTGAGAGGGATCTCAGAGTCCTAGTGGACAATCACTTAAATATGAGCCAGCAGTGTGCTGCAGCTGCCAAAAAAGCCAACACAGTGCTAGGATGCATTAACAGAGGAATAGAATCAAGATCACGTGAAGTACTAATACCACTTTACAATGCCTTTGTAAGGCCTTACCTGGAATACTGCATCCAGTTTTGGTCACCACGATGTAAAAAAGATGTTGAGACTCTAGAAAGAGTACAGAGAAGAGCATTGGGGGACTGGAGGCTAAAACATATAAGGAACGGTTGCTGGAATTGGGTATGTGTAGTTTAATGAAGAGAAGGGTGAGGGGTGACATGATAGCAGTGTTCCAATATCTCAGGGGCCGCCACAAAGAAGAGGGAGCCAAGCTATTCTCCAAAGCACCTGAAAGCAGGACAAGAAGCAATGGATGGAAACTAGTCAAGGAGAGAAGCAACCTAGAACTAAGGAGAAACTTCCTGACAGTTAGAACAACTAACCAGTGGAACAACCTGCCTCCAGAAGTGGTGAATGCTCCAACACTGGAAGTTTTTAAGAAGAGACTGGACAGCCATTTGTTTGAAATGGTATAGGGTTTCCTGCCTTAGCAGGGGGTTGGACTAGGTGACCTCCAAGGTCCCTTCCAACTTCTTCTTCTTCTTCTTCTTCTTCTTCTTCTTCTTCTTCTTCTTCTTCTTCTTCTTCTTCTTCTTCTTATTATTATTATTATTATTATTATTATTATTATTATTATTATTATTATTATTATTATTATTATTATTATTATTATTATTATTATTATTATTATTATTATTATTATTATTATTATTCTTATTCTTATTATTATTATTATTATTATTATTATTATTATTATTACCTTTGAAATTTCTTTGAGTTGGATTGGATTGGATTCTTTGTTGGGAAAGCTATGATACAGGCTTGCAGCATAAAGCTGATGAACAGAACTTCAAAGAAAAAATACTAGGGAAATCCCAATAAGGGAGAAGCAATTATCTTAATAAGGATAATCAGTTTTCAGAAGTTAAATCAAGAAATAAGCATCTCTGGGTATATATTCACAGATCCACAATACATTACCATGGGGGTGATAGATGGAAACAATAGATTGTATTGTAGGCATCATGATTCTATTATATAGTAAAGCTAAAGAAATCAATACAAAGGAGACAATGCTCCTTCCAAAGTCTGTTATCAGCTACATTCGATAGAGGAACATAAGAGAGACTATACCCATACAAACATTTTGCTATCCAGATGTTTGGACCATTGTTATTTCTGTCCATATTGCCTCCATTGGCATGCAAATTAAATACCAGAAAGTGTCTAATAAGTAAAGCCATCCACATTCCACATGAGTGGTATCAACCAGGTAACTTTCTCATTGGTGGAATTGGTTCTCAGTTAATTTATATTTCATCTCCAGAGATTTCCTATAAGAAACATCCTTCTCTTGATGAGATTGCCATCCAGATGTAAGTAAATAATGACAAACATAGAATGTCTGTCTCTGTCTCTTTCTATCTCTCCTCCCTCCATATATATACATACATAGATGACTCCGTTTCTTTGTGAAATTTTTACCTTTTTCTTTTCTTTTCACAGTATGCTGAAATTGAGCCTTGGTGGAGCAGTGGGCTAATGCCTCCTTAAGTAACACCAGCTGCCTGCAATTAGTGCAGGTTCGCATCCCACCAGGCTCAAGGTTGACTCAGCCTTCCATCCTTCCGAGGTAGGTAAAATGAGGACCCAGATTGTTGGGGGCAATAAGCTGACTTTGTAATAATGCCGCTTGGGGGGGCGAAAGCCCTAATAATCCAGCATATACATAGAATGAAGGCTATTGCTAAGCACATTGGTTTGTGTTTAAATTGTAAGCCGCCCTGAGTCTTCGGAGAAGGGCGGGATATAAATGGGATTAAAATAAAAAATAAAATAAAATAAATAAAATTCTTCTTTAATAATAAAATGAATGTCATGTTATATTTAAATGTACATGATGTGGAAATAGATTTGTATAAGAGTATGGCATCTATTGAATTAAATAAAGAATGGCTTAAAATGAACATTCAAATATCATGCTTCCAACCTAAGCAGTAAGAACATAACAATGATCTTTGTAGAAACTTTCTTTAGATTATTTATGAGACATATATTCCAGCTGTCTCCAATGAGTTTCCCTGTAGCTCAATCTCTTTCTTTGAGGAGTATCCCTAATACTCCTTTTCTTACAATAATAATATGATGTTGGGTGGAGGGAAAGTAGGAGGGAAGAAGAAAGGAAGTTTATATTTTATATCTTAGAGGCAAGTTCCAGCTTGAATGAGAAGCTTTGCTCAAATTAACACTTTTTAGGTAGGAACAGTACGATATCTATATATATTTTGGAATTAATTATCAGAATGTTATTCCTGTGTGTGTGTTTAGCTGCTTCTTAGGAGAAAACAAAAGTAAAAATAAGAAACATTAACTTCCCTATGTGGATGCAGACTTGCAAAATGACATAGTATCACTGTAAGGGCTTAGTTAGACCAATATTTAGACTTTATAAGGCAGAGTCCTGTACAGATGCACAATTCTTAAATTACTTTTTCCACTGTTTATTACAAGTTTGTATCTCCTAGGTTAACTCTTATTTATCTTACCCATTCCAAATTTTGTTCCACTATTAAATAGTGAATTTACTTTCAGCATCAATATATTATTGAGGATGATATTTATATGCATTCTTCAAATTGGCATGCATGCAGATATTCCTAGGATTACAGTGATATAAGCTTAAGACATGGATGCTGAAAAAGCCTTTGATCAATTGGATTGGCAATTTCTGATGAAAGTATTAGAGAAAATGGAATTTGGGGATAAATTTTTACAACCAATTAAGGCAATATATCAAAAGCAAACAGCCCGCATAATAGTTAATAACAGTTTGACTGAATTATGTAATATTGAAAAAGGTACAAGGCAGGGGTGCCCGTTGTCACCTCTATTATTTGTTTTAACATTGGAAATATTACTGATTAAAATACATGATTCGGATAAAATTAAGGGAATTCTAATTAGAGACCAGGATTATAGATTGAGGGCGTTTGCAGATGATCTGGTTGTTAAAGTGACTCAGCCTGATTATTCAGTTGTAGAATTGATGGAAATAATAACGCAATATGGGAAAGTTTCTGGATTTAAGATTAACATACAAAAAACTAAAATGTTGTCTAAAAACATGACAGTATCACAAAAGGCTGTTTTAGAAGAGCTAACGGGATTTGAAATAGTTAAAAGGGTTAAATATTTGGGGATATATTTGTCACCCTCAAATGTGAAGTTATATAAAAATAATTATGAAAAGTTATGGGGAAAAGTACAAAAAGAATTAGATAGTTGGAAAAAATTACAATTATCTTTATTGGGAAGAATTGCAGCAGTGAAAATGAATGTTTTGCCAAAATTTTTATTTTTATTTCAAATGATACCTATACTTAAAAAGGATTTAAATTTGGAGGAATGGCAAAAAGGAGTTAATAAATTTGTCTGGGCAGGGAAAAAGCCATGAGTTAAATTTAAGATAATGCAAGATACGTGTGAAAGAGGTGGTCTTAAAATGCCTAATTTCAAATTATATTATGAAGCTGCTGCTTTGTCAGCGATAAGTGACTGGTTTAATTTAACACAAGCGAGATTATTAAATCTTGAGGGTCATGATTTGTTATTTGGATGGCATGCATATTTACTGTATGATAAGAAGGTGGATAATGTGTTTAAGATACATATTTTAAGGTTTGCTCTGTTGTGAGTTTGGAAAAAGTACAGACATAAGTTAAATTATAAGATACCTATTTGGGCAATACCTAAACACGCAATAGAAAATATAAATGTGGGATTTAAACATGATGTGACTACATATAAGGAAATTTTAAGTTTGGAAAGGAATGTATGGCAATTAAAGTCATATAACATTTTAAAAGAAGAAAAGATAGTACAAACATGGTTTCAGTATGGGCAATTACAGGCTAGGTGGAAAGAGGACCAGAAAACTGGTTTTTTGATGACTGATGAAAACTTGGTAAAGCAAATCAGAGATCAAGGTCAAGCACATATAAAGAGGATATATCTTGCATTGATAGAAATTGATTCAGAGACGGAACTTGTTAAAGATTGTATGATAAAATGGGCTCAGAACTTTCAAGAACTTATCACAATGGATACTTGGGAAAAGATTTGGGTGAGAAATGTAAAATTTACACAGGCCCAAAATTTAAGAGAGAACTTTTATAAAATGTTTTATAGGTGGCATTTAGATCCTAAAAAAATAGCAAGTATGTATCCGAACTGTCAGCCCAAATGTTGGAGGTGTGGTTGTGAGGATGCAACGTATTTTCATATATGGTGGACTTGTAAAAAGGTTAAAGCTTTTTGGATTAAAATTTGGTGGAATATGCAAAAAATATTCAAGAAAAGGATAAAGTTTTCTCCACAATTGTTTTTATTGGGTATTATCACAGATACCACTGTTGTAGATATTAAATTGATGCTGAATTTAATTACGGCAGCAAGACTTTTAGTAGCGCAATATTGGAAGAAGGAAGAACTGCCGACTATAGAAGAATGGACATTAAAAGTTTCTAACTTGGCGGAGATGGCAAAGATTTCAGTGTATTTGAAAGATCAATCGCAACAGAGATATACTGTGGAGTGGAAAAGATGGATAGATTATATTCAGAATAAATATGGGACTAAAAAGTTTCACTTAGCATTTGAATAAGTAGCGGATTTATATGATGTATAATTAGCTTGTAGCTATTTTATTAAGAGTTAAAGTGCAATAGAATTTAATATCTTATTGTTGTTTGCATATTTTAGATTATGTTTGTTTGTATTTTTATACCCTGTATTTAGCTCTGGGAAGTCAGGGAGGGGGGAGGGGAGGGGAGGGGAGAGTTGGGGAGGTTTGGGGAGGGGGGAGGGGGAGGGGAGGGGTTTTGTATTCTAAAATGTACTGCAAAACTTTTCAATAAAAAAAAGCTTAAGACATCACCATACAGAACCTAATTTATGTTATCGCATCCCATATTGAGACACATGGATAAATGGGCATTGTTTCAGTTGTGATATACAACCACGTGTTTATTTCCTATATGTATAATAATAGATTAAAAAATCTCTATTCTCTCTCTCCTTCTCTTAATCCATTCTTCCCCATCCTTTCACCCAGCCATTCAAGAAATAAATTACTAGGAAAAATCCTAAACTGTTTAAAGCAGTAGAGTTTTCCTACTGAAAGGAATTATAAATTAAATATTGGCAAAGTGTACTGGAGATTTCATAATGAAAAATGTAAAAGTCCTATGTCTGTTGTAAAAAAAAAATCTCCTAGCTAAAGTAGAAAAAAGTAACAATAGCAGATTTTCTGCTGATCTTTTCCATACATATAACATCCTTATATAAACTGTATGAAAATATCCTAAGTAACTTGTCAACAAAATTCTCAGATTTAAAAAGATAGTAAGTTTTTCCACACTACATGAGAATACATCCCATTGAACACAGTGCAAATCATCATGAATAGAATGATTTTGTAAATTAAAAACACCATTCCTATCAGAATATCATGAAAGCCTTGCATGAATCTCTTGCTTTACCTATAATATCTGACATAAATATCAAAAGATGCAGGCATTAACCTATGCTTAACAAAATAGGCACGATAAAGTATTTTTGTTTTACTAAAACCCATTGATCCTTGCATAAATATCTTGCAAAATTTCAGTCATCAACTGTGCACTTAATTAATTTCTTTTCATAAAAAGATTTGCACAGAAGCTTTTATTAGAATTTTAAGCATAAACATACATTATTTTAATTTTGAAATATCTAACTCAGTATCACTACTTCCTTACATAGTTACCATATTAAATTTAGAAATGAAACCCAGAAGTTTAAATTTGTACTGAATGTGATTTAGAAAACTGCTCACCTCTAGCTGAAATCAGGGCTGTTAGAATTTGAGGATCTATACCTGAGTCTATTTTATTTTATTTATTTATTTTTGCCCAAATACACACAGGAAAGAGTAGAATAAACCACCTCTGTTCCCAAGAGTGTTTCATGGAGTTAAATTGTACTTAACTTTTATTTAAGTTTAAGCAGCAAGCAACCTGTTGGTGAGGTGTGTCTATGACAAAATATGCTAAGCCTTAGCAGATCTCCAAATACAGTTTGAATCCATTCCTTAAATGCCATGTCTCCAAACTTTTATTTCATTAAATTGTGCTTTAGAGAAGAGACAGTGGCAAAAAAAAGAAAAGAAAAGAAAAAAGAATGATCCATTCAGAGATACAAACTCCATCCAATTTTGTCCCAGAACCTGCTCATCATTGCCAGGATTGGTTAACTTCTTACTTATCCTTCTAGGTATTGACATTCATCTTTCTTAAAATGCTTTTTCATGCAGATTTTTGGCCCAACAGGTCTATTTCTCATTTGCTTAAAAATAAATAAATCAATAAATTTCATTTTCTTTGTGTATTCACCTGAGGAACTAACAAATATATTTATCTTCTCAATAAAGCTGAGCAATCTACTATCCTTCCTGCAAACGCCCACACTGTTTGCTTACTATTACCAGCTATGAATAATTATTCTTCAGTTCTCTTGTTATTTGTTTCTTACTGACCTTTCTCCTGCTCTAGATGTAAGGCAGAAGAGGGGTGTGTGTGTTTATGTTTATCAGAACTTTGTTGCCATTTTGAGGGTCTTTCTTACCAAGATTTTCCCCCCAAGAAACTAGAGTCAGAAGCAGAGTTGTTTTTGTTCTTCTTTTTGTTCTTCTTAGTTTACTTATTATGATTTTGTCTCTTTGTTTATTAGAACTTCTAAACTTCTAGTGAACTTCCAAAAGAACATAATATGTAAGCATCCCAAAGTAGTAAAGTAACAATAGAGTCATGTACAGATAACAGAGAAATTGGTGGAAATAAACATATGTATTATTCATCATAGGCTTTCAGTCTTTTTGTATGTATTGTTGTATGTACATATTGGTTATATTTCCATTGGTTATATCAATAAAAAATGGACTGTCATAAGGGATACATGTAGAGCTTTCTTAGTATTTCCCATATGTTCTCTTTACTAACTGCTCCCTAATGTTCAGTTCAGGCTTCATTAAAATAATGTAACATTTAGGAAAAAATATACATCCCAATAAGCTAGCACTTGAAGTTAAAATTGAGAAGATTTCTGCAGCTACCATATATTTGCCTTTGGTACTTATGTAAGTAGGAACAAATGAAATCCAGACAATGCAAAAGATGAGCATACTGAAAGTAATAAACTTAGCTTCATTGAAACAATCTGGTAACTTTCTGGCTATAAAAGCTACAGTAAAACTTATAATGGATAAGAAGCCCAAATAGCCCATGACAATGTAGAACATAGCAATGGACCCTTCGTTACATTTTAATATGATATTTTTGGCTAAAGATTGAGTATCAATATCTGGAAATGGAGGTGCAAAATCTCGAGCAATGAAGAGGGAGACGATGGCTTCAGCTCAAACATTTATTTAACACAGCCCGGACGGGGCAAAACGGTACAACGAGCCTTTATATAGGCAACTGTCAAACAAGTTAACAAATCAGGGACGGGTGTTTTCCCGCCGAGGGGCCGTGCCCAATAATCAGCTGGTAGCTTTTGACAATCCCTTAGTGATAGCGCATGCACCGCTGAGCTGGGGAACCCTGTCAGCTGGCTGGCGCTTCAGCTGGGAACCCGGGTAAACCTAGCCGGTGTTTTAACAGCTAGCGGCTGTCAGTTGGCTGGTGGATCTGCGCGTGCGTGACTTTTGACAGCTCGTGGCTGCTGCCGCTTTTGACAGCTCGTGGCTGCTACTACGCATGCGCGGCTTTTGACAGCTGTCAGTGTCAACAGAGGGGTGCGCATGCGTGTTTGGCTGGTGGCCTTTTGACAGCTGTCAGTGCGGCCACGTGGAGCGGCCTTTGACAGCTGTCATTCCTGCGCAGGATACAGTACACCCCTTTCCCCCCTTGATCAAACAGTGGAACTGGAATATGTTTAACTATGGCCGAATGTTTGTTGGCGTGCCTCCGGCCAACTCGAAGTCCGTCAGGTATGCAGGGGGTCGTCTGGTCCTTTTGGAGTGACGGAGTGGTGGCTCTTCGTCTGCCGCGGAATTCTCCTCAGGGGGCAGGGTTTGTGGATCGGGGGGTGTTTGGAGGTTAACAGGGTGATTGGTGCCAGGTTGGTCGGTATCTTCTGGTGTTGGCCTCGGAGGGGTGTTGAGGGGTGCCCTGGGGCGCAGTTGGTCTTTGTGTCTTCGAAGGGTGAGCCCTCCTCTGATGTTTATGGTGTAGGAGAGGGGGGCGGTTTGTTCTAGGATAACCCCCTGAGTCCATTTATCCCTTCCCCCATAGTTAAAGGCCCAGACGTTTTGTCCCTGAGTGAAGGTCCTTGAAGGTGGATAGATGGTTTTTTCGACTGCAGGTCTGTCGGGGTGGAGCCTGTTGAGTCGAGTCACCAGCCGGCGACCCCAGTGGAGTTCGGCGGGGGATTTACCGGTGGTAGATACGGGCGTGGTGTGGTGGGCGAGGAGGAAACGGGCGAGTCGGAGGTGCCAGTCCCCGGTGACAAGTCTGCGGAGAGAGTCTTTCGTGGTCTTCACCATGACCTCTGCAAGGCCATTGGTCGACGGGTGAAAGGGGGCCGACGTGGCGTGTCTAATACAATTGCTCGCCGTGAAGATCTGAAATTCACGGGAGGTAAATAGAGGCCCGTTGTCAGTAATTATTACGTCGGGAAGACCGTGCGTCACGAAAACCCCCCTTAGAGCCTGGATGGTGGCACTTGTTTTGGTGCTAGAAACCGGGAGAACCTCCAACCACTTAGAGAAGCTGTCTACAATAATGAGAAAGATTTGTCCCTGGAAGGGGCCAGCGAAGTCAACGTGGATGTGGGACCAGGGGTTTTTTGTAGTTTCCCATTTGTGAATAGGGGAATGGGGGGGGCGCTGGCCTGGTTTGCTGGCACAGGTAGCAGCCAGCTACGTGTGCCTCGATGTCTTTGTCAATTGAAGGCCACCAAACGTAGCAACATGCCAAGGCTTTCATTTTTATGATGCCCGGGTGTCCGTTGTGCAATGTTTGGAGGACCTTGGGTCTGTGACATGGAGGAACTATCAACCAGCAACCCCAGCAGCCTAAATGGGTGGTGAGCTTGTGACGTTTTACAAAATAAGGTTGGAAGGTGGAGCTGGGGCAGGTAGATTGCCAGCCTGACGATGCCCATGCTAGAATTCTGCTGAGTATCAGGTCCCTGCCGGTGGCAGACGCGATGTCCTCAGCTGTCACCGGGCATTCTGAGAGTTCCTGAATGGCTAGTATGCGACCTGCTGGGGCTGGGGCTGGGTCTATTTGTGGCAGGGGCAGCCTGCTGAGGCCCTCTGCATTGGACATCTCTTTGCCTGTTGTTGTTGTTAGCTGCGAAGTCATGTCCGACCCATCGCGACCCTATGGACAACATTCCTCCAGGCCTTCCTGTCCTCTACCATCTTCTGGAGTCCATTTAAGCTCACGTCTACTGCTTCAGTGACTCCATCCAGCCACCTCATTCTCTGTCGTCCCCTTCTTCTATTGCCCTCGATCTTTCCCAGCATTAGGCTCTTCTCCAGTGAGTCCTTCCTTCTCATTAGGTGGCCAAAGTATTTGAGTTTTAGCTTCAGGATCTGGCCTTCTAAAGAGCAGTCAGGATTGATCTCCTCTAGGACTGACCTGTTTGATCGCCTTGCAGTCCAAGGGACTCGCAGGAGTCTTCTCCAGCACCATAGTTCAAAGGCCTCAATTCTTTGGCGCTCAGCCTTTCTTATGGTCCAACTTTCACTGCCATACATTGCAACTGGGAAGACCATAGCCTTGACTATACGCACTTTTGTTGACAGGGTGATGTCTCTGCTTTTTAGTGTGCTGTCTAGATTTGCCATGGCTTTCCTCCCCAGGAGCAAGCGTCTTTTAATTTCTTGGCTACAGTCCCCATCTGCAGTGATCTTGGAGCCCAGGAAAATAAAATCTGTCACTACCTCCATTTCTTCCCCATCGATTTGCCAGGAATTGAGAGGGCCAGATGCAATGATCTTGGTTTTCTTAATGTTAAGTTTCAACCCAAGTTTTGCACTCTCCTTCTTCACCCGCAACAAGAATCTCTTTAGTTCTTCTTCACTTTCTGCCATTAGAGTGGTATCATCTGCGTATCTTACGTTGTTGATATTTCTTCCGGCAATCTTAATTCCAACTTTTGATTCATCTAGCTCTGCCTTTCTCATGATGTGCTCTGCATATAAGTTAAATAGGCAGGGTGAGAGTATACAGCCTTGCCGGACTCCTTTCCCAATTTTGAACCAATCAGTGGTTCCATGTCCAGTTCTCACTGTTGCTTCTTGACCCGCATATAGGTTTCTTAAGAGACAAATAAGATGGTCTGGTACTCCGATCTCTTTAAGAACTTGCCACAGTTTGTTATGATCCACACAATCAAAGGCTTTAGCATAGTCAATGAAGCAGAAGTAGATGTTTTTCTGGAACTCCCTAGCTTTCTCCATGATCCAGCGTATGTTGGAAATTTGATCTCTAGTTCCTCTGCCTCTTCAAAATCCTGCCTGTACTTCTGGTAGTTCTCGATCCACATACTGCTGAAGTCTAGCTTGTAGGATTTTAAGCATGACTTTACTAGCATGAGAAATGAGTGCAATGGTGCGATAGTTTGAACATTCTTTGGCACTGCCTTTCTTTGGAATTGGAATGTAAACTGATCTTTTCCAATCCTGTGGCCACTGTTGAGTTTTCCAAATTTGCTGGCAAATTGAGTGTAGCACTTTTACTGCACTGTCTTTTAAGATTTTGAATAGCTCAGCTGGAATACTGTCACCTCCACTAGCTTTGTTGTTGCTCAGCTTTTCTAAGGCCCACTTCACTTCACATTCTAGGATGTCTGGCTCGAGGTCAGTGACCACCTCACTGTGATTATCAGGGACGTTAAGCTCATTCTTGTATAGTTCTTCTGTGTAATTTTTCCACCTCTTCTTAATCTCTTCTGCCTCTGTTAGGTCCCTGCCATTTTGGTCCTTTATCATGCCCATTTTTGCATGAAACGTTCCCTTCATCTCTCTAATTTTCTTGAAAAGATCTCTGGTCCTCCCTATTCTATTGTTTTCTTCTATTTCTTTGCACTGTTCATTTAAGAAGGCATTCTTATCTCTTCTAGCTATTCTCTGGAATTCTGCATTCAATTGGGCATATCTATGTTTTTCTCACTTGCCTTTCGCTTCCCTCCTTTCCTCAGCTATTTGCAAAGCTTCCTCAGACAGCCATTTTGCTTTCTTGCATTTCTTTTTCTTTGGGATGGTTTTGGTTGCTACCTGTTGTACAATGTCATGAACCTCTGTCCATAGTTCTTCAGGCACTCTGTCTATCAGATCTAATTCCTTAAATCTATTTGTCACCTCTACTGTATATTCAACAGGGATATGATTTAATTCATATCTGAGTGGCCTAGTGCTTTTCCCTACTTTCTTCAGTTTAAGCCTAAACTTTGCAAGGAGAAGCTCATGGTCTGAGCCACAGTCAGCTCCTGGTCTTGTTTTTACTGACTGTATAGAGCTTCTCCATCTTTGGCTGCAGAGCATATAGTCAATCTGATTTCTGTGTTGACCATCTGGTGATGTCCATGTGTAAAGCCGTCTCTTGGGTTGTTGGAAAAGAGTGTTTGCTATGACCATCGTATTCTCTTGACAAAATTCTATCAGCCTGTGCCCTGCTTCATTTTGTACTCCAAGGCCAAACTTGCCTGTTATTCCAGTTATCTTTTGGCTTCCTACTTTAGCATTCCAATCCCCCATGATGATAAGGACATCATTTTTTGGTGTTAGTTCTATAAGGTGCTGTAGGGCTTCATAGAACCGGTCAATTTCATCCTCTTCAGCACTGGTGGTTGGGGCATAGACTTGGACTACTGTGATATTGAATGGTTTGCCTTGGATTCGAACTGAGATCATTCTGTCATTTTGGGGATTGTATCCCAGTATTGCTTTTCCTACTCTTTTATTGACTATGAAGGCTACTCCATTTCTTCTGAGGGATTCTTGCCCGCAGTAGTATATCTGATGGTCATCTGAATTAAATTCACCCATTCCTTTCCATTTTAGTTCGCTGATACCTAAGATGTCGATGTTTAGTCTTGTCATCTCTTGTTTGACCACGTCCAGCTTTCCTTGATTCATGGATCTTACATTCCAGGTTCCTATGGAGAAAAAATCTTTACAGCATCGGACTTTCCTTTCACCACCAGACACATCCACAGCTGAGCGTCCTTTCGGCTTTGGCCCAGTCGCTTCATTCTTTCTGGCGCTACTAGTACTAGCCCTCTGCTCTTCCCCAGTAGCATATTGGACGCCTTCCGACCTGAGGGGCTCATCTTCCAGCATCATATCGTTTTGCCTTTTGGTACTGTCCATAGGGTTTTCATGGCAAAGATACTGGAGTGGGTTGCCATTTCCTTCTCCAGTGGATCACGTTTTGTCAGAACTCTCGGCTATGACCTGTCCGTCTTGGGTGGCCCTGCACGGCATAGCTCATAGCTTCATTGAATTACGCAAGCCCCTTCGCCATGACAAGGCAGTAATCCATGAAGGGGAGACCAATATTTACTGATGTTCAAAGACTCCCAAATGTTAAAAAAATATTAATAAATCTGTATAATAATATTATTGGCCCCATATGGGTATCCTGAATTAACAGGCTATTTTTCACCCACTGTTTCCAAAAGAGTTGAAGTAAGTTTGATGAGACTACAATTTAATTCAAGAGAGTTGATGGCAAAATAATTTATCATTTATTAATCTCAGAGAATATTTCAACTAAGGTTCTCAGATAATGATATTATTAATTCTGGAAAAAAGTATTTTTCTCTAAATTTATATCCTTTCCTGTAAGAAATCATTGACCATTCTGTAATCTTCTCTTTGCAGAACATTTGGAATAAATGAAATGGGCAACCGATCCATTGTTACAGAGTTCCTTTTAATGGGATTTGCAGATGATCATGAAACACAGATTTTGCATTTAGTGATGTTTCTGTTTATATATTTAACAGCTCTAGTGGGAAATCTTCTGATCATAATGGCTGTCACCCTACACCATTATCTTCACAATCCTATGTATTTCTTTTTGGTCCACCTGCCATTTTTAGATCTCTGCTATATTTCTACTACAGTTCCTAAATCCATAGCTATTTCAATTACAAAAAACAGAATAGTAACAGTTGCTGAATGTGCTGCACAGCTATTTTTTATTGTTACTTATGCTAGTGGTGAACTTTTTTTGCTCACTGCCATGGCCTATGACCGTTATGTAGCCATCTGCCACCCTCTGCAATACAGTATGATCATGAGCTGGGGTACCTGCATTCAGATGGCAGCTGCTGCCTGGATAAGCAGCCTGATTCACGCAGTATTAGAAACCATTCTCACTTTCAGAGTGGACTTTTGTGGATCCAATAAAATTAGACAATTTTTCTGCAATATGCCTCTGTTGCAAAAAATGTCTTGCACCAACTCAAATGTTCACACATTTCTCATTCTCATCCTTGGGGTCATTGTAATCACATTTTGTGCTGGAGTCCTGTTTGCTTCTTATGGGTATATCTTTTCAACAGTGCAAAAGATAACATCAGTTCATGCAAGAATCAAAACTTTCTCAACCTGCACTCCTCATCTGATTGTGTTTTTCTTATTTGTTATCACTGCTGTATTTTCATATATGATTCCGAAAAACATTTCTACCCCAGTTATGGATGTGGTTTCTGCATGCCTGTATACACTTTTGCCACCGGTTCTAAATCCCATCATTTACAGTTTAAGGAATAAGAATATACAAAAATCTGTGTGGAAAATATCCACTAGATTAAAACATTTCCTACAATGATTGCAAACATTCTTAGAAGGGTTATGCAAGGAACTTATTATTTTATATCAGGGCACATCAGCTACTGTGTGGAGACTAGAGATTTGAAATATATTTGTTGACAGACAGTTCTAGAATCCAATATGTAAAATACTGGCCTATCTCCTTTCTCCACCCCACTTTACTGCTCACTTTCTCTCTTATCTTTTTAGAATTGGAAATTAAAAATTAAAGCAACTTGAAATTCAAGTACAGCTTGGATGGTCCATTAATTTTAAACGGTTTTTGTCTGATATTCGTCACTTGCAAAAGGCAGCTTTGGTGTAATTATAAAGTTCTCCAAATGACCTTGTTCTGAAGCTGACTGAAGGGAAAGATAGACTATATTATTTAAAACCAAAAATCTGATAACTATGTGATGAGAAACCATTGTAGTTAAAATCCCATGCTTGCCAAATTACAGATAAGTTCATACACAAGAGGTCTAAAACAGGGATATCAGTGATGGCGATTTTAGAATGATAAATTTTTGATGGCAACATTTAGATTCAACAAGGGAATTGATTGTAAAAAAGCAAAATTGTTTATTAATCTCAGAATATTTTAATAGTGTTTTTCAGATGACCATAATGTCATTCTGGAAGTTAACTGTTTATTTGTTTTTTTTCCAGAAGATTAGAACAACTGCTAGAAGATAACTTTATGGTCCATCCTTGTAATAAATAATTGGTTGTGTATATATATTACAAACAATTTAGGGTCTTCCAATACTCCTTCTTTCTAAGCTATTAAGATCTGTCCTAATTCATTCAAAGGGGTTCTCAAGACTTGGGAAAGATTTTCTGGATAGAAAATTGCTTCAGAGAATCAAAATCTCACTAATTCTAAAGGCCCCTATAGCAAAATCCTGGGATTCCATATTCTGCTTAGATTTATATTAAGAAAATGTTTCATTGACATCATACAAAATTTATCAGGAAAGTTTCATTTAGTACTACTGATTTAAGTGGCAAAGCTCTTCTCCCCTGTCCCCAAGGGTTAAAACAAACAGATTTCTTTTTCTCAACCTGAACTCTACACTTAGCAGACTTTTTTACCATTATTATGATTATCTTTACTCTGTTGTTTTTCATGTACGCTGAGTTTCTGCATCACAGACAAATTCCTTGTGTGTCTAATCACACTTGGCCAAATAAACCTCTTCTCTTCTCTTCTCTTCTCTTCTCTTCTCTTCTCTTCTCTTCTCTTCTCTTCTCTTCTCTTCTCTTCTCTTCTCTTCTCTGCTCTGCTCTGCTCTGCTCTGCTCTGCTCTGCTCTGCTGTGATATCCTTTTTTCATAACTAAAACAGAAGAAAACAAAAAAATCCCTGCTAAAATGTAGCATGGAATTTTTTTCTGCAGTTCTTTACCATGTTTGAATCTTATAATTAACAACTTGAGAAATAAGGATATTTGGAAACCCTCCTCTACACTGAAAGATTTTGGAGGATGATTCTTAAAACAGTCATAAAAGGAACCCTTAATCATATGACTCTATTGAGGGTAAATAACTATAGTTTTCTATATTTAAATACAAGGGTATTAATGCTTTCTTGCATTTATTGGCATTTGTGATATATTTTGTTTCCTCAGTAATAAATTACCATTTTGGCTACCATTATATAGCACCATGCAGCATCTCTATCAGGTAACAAAATCAGTAGGATAAAGAGTCAGGATGAGACCCACGTAGTATTTTTCAATTTATCTACTTTCTAACTCACTATAACTCTATCAATCTCTCATTCTAAAGGCTTCTAGGAAGAAGGATTTAAAGTGAGAGGGAATTTTCAGGTTTACTAACTATTCCAGAGAGTCAGTTTGGTATAGTCATTAGAGCACCAGGTTGGAAACTAGGAAACAGTGAATTCTAGTCTCACCTTAGGTATGAAAACTGGCTGGTGATTTTGGGTGAGTCACTTGCTCTTAGCCCAACCCCCCTCACAGTGTTGTTATTGTGGGGAAAGTGGGAAGAGGAAGAAGTATTAGAGATTTTTGGTGTTTTGAATTATTTATAAAAATAACCAGTGCTTTTTTTGTAAAAGAAAAAGGTGCCAGAACTCACACATGTCATACAACCCACCTTGCCTACCCTACAAGGTTCCATCCAAAAAAGGTGCCGGAACTCCATTTTGAGCGTTCTATGAGGAAAAAAGCCCGGAAAATAACTAAAGTGGGATAAAAATAAATAAGTAATATCATTGTTTTCAACCTTTGTACTGTATATTTGCAACAAATAAACACCTTTTCTTCCAGTAGTCCTGAATATACTGTTACAATTTTGGTCTACATATATTTACCTGAAAAACAGCTGGAAAACAAACAAATAAATAAATCTATGGAGTAAGGCCACTATAAGGCAATTGTTCTCTGTAATTGAAAGGATAAGGAATACAACTTGTCCATACCACCTTAGAAATTGGATTGACTCTTTGCATAATTTATTGGTTAATTTGACTGTCTGTTAATCTCATGAAAAAGAAAGTACATACTGATTCAGCTAGAGAAATTAAGTCTTATAAATTGTAATGTATTTGGCTGAAATATTTTAATTCCAGTGCATATCTATCTATCAGGTGCACAATTTTTCCATGTATTTATTTTTGGAGGGGAGAGGTTTCCACCAAATGTGTATATCCCTGGTTCAATAGTGATTTGAGATGGAAGTTATTTATTTGGCCAATGATTAGCAAAAGAAGAAGCATATTAATACTATGGAAATAATAGGCACATTTTCAGCCCCAAAGGGAAACAGTTCAATTTTCCTAATGCAAAGTAGAAGTAGCATTCATATCTAAAGAGGAATAAAGCAAAAAAAACTTTCCTTTCAATTTCTTTATTTCAAGATTTGTTTAACACCTTGCTTTGGAATTCTGTTGAGACACATATAGAACTCTAGGGAATAGTTATTTAAACTCCAAATTTGTCAACTTACAAATACATATCGGTATATTTTAACAATGCATAATTCTATTAGCTGTTTGCTCTGCAGAGAGAAGAGGTGTGTGATAGTACTGCGCTACTTTATTTTTTAAAGAATGAATGATTATTTTGACTTAGTCCTCAGGATTTTTCAGCACCAGGAAAAGAGGAATGCTGGAACATAGCCCTGCTGTAGAATTTCCCATTAACATGAGGTTTTTGTACATGTTGAGCTCCCTATTTGTCACAATGCTTCCTAATATTGTGACCTTTGAAGATTCTCAAGGTTTCACTAGGACTCATGTTCTAAATAAGTCTGTAGTTAACCAAACAGATACTGAAAGTATGGAAGGCATAGGCTAATAATAAATATCAAAATAATATTTTAATATAATTTACAATATTTAGAAATTAAAATGTATTTATTTGTTGTTGTTTTTTGTTTGAACTTGAGAGTCTATATATTGGTGTATGAAAAAAGATGAACAGAATAAAATAAAATATTTGATATAGCCTATGGATGCTGTATCTATACTGATACTGATATGTTGACAGATATGAAACAATGTGGAGACAATGGAATGAGAGACAAGTTAAAATTTGGTTGATACATCTGTTTGGATTAATGTATATTTAATACATGTTACTAAATACTTTTAGCTGGCACAATATAATAGATTCATGGGATAACTAACAATGCACTATCTTGTATTTTGGCATCTCCCCAAACTGAAGCATTATCGGTATGAAACTCAGTGGCAAAAGTAGACTGATTATATTTTTTATTTCTTTCTTTGTTTGTTTTATCAAATTTATAAAGTTACCTATCTTAAAAGGATGAAGAATTCATCATTCCTGGTTTTGGCTATTACAGTGAACTGGATTTATACTGCTGAATGGTGATTTAAAAAGTAAACAGCATATTTTTAGGGCTGGTAGTTATACGCCAGCTCCTGCAGTGGAGAACAGCCCCTTAATGCTGATGGATGGAAGACCTTAGAAGACCTCTAAATCTATGTAGTGCTGAAACAAAGACAAGGTGGACCATACATCTCTGGAGCACTGATGCTGGAAATACTGTTTGTTTCTACAGTGTGTTTGTTTGTTTGTTTGTTATTTTTCTGAAAGCAAATGTTAAACCAAACATTTGTGGCTGAATTCATCCTCCAAGGATTTTCAACTGCTCGAGAGTTACAGATTTTACAATTTGTGATGTTTTTGTCCCTTTATTTAGCAACTACGGTGGGTAACATTCTCATTATCATAACAGTATCCCAGAGCAATAATCTTCACAACCCCATGTATTTTTTTCTGGCTATTCTCTCCTCCATTGATTTCTGCTTCATTTCAACCACTGTTCCCAAATCTATGGACAATTCCTTGATGAACAACAATGTGATCTCATTTGCTGGATGTGTCACTCAGGTTTTCCTTGTGGTCTCCTGTGCTACTTCAGAGATTTTCTTGCTTACTCTCATGGCATATGATCGCTATGTTGCAATATGTCATCCCCTGCAATACAAACTAATCATGAATTGGAAAGTTTGTCTCGATATTACATTAATTATTTTGGTATTTGGTGTAATCAATGGAGCAGGTCATGCTGCAAATACCTTCCATTTAGATTTTTGCTCATCCAATATTATCAAGCAATATTTTTGTGATATCCCTCAGTTGTTAAAAATATCTTGCACCAATACAGAAATAAATGAGAAAATTACATTTGGTTTGGTACTAAGTATAGGTTCATTTTGCTTCCTGTTTGTATCTATTTCTTATTGGTGTATCTTCTCAACAGTTTTCAAGATTCAGTCTACTCAGGGACAGTACAAAGTTTTCTCTACTTGTGTTCCTCATTTGACTGTATTTTGTTTGTTTGTTTTTACTGTCATGTTTTCATACATGAAACCAAAAGCTTTGTCCTCACCATCTCTGGACTTTCTTTCTGCTGTTTTGTATACAACTTTACCTCCACTAATGAATCCCATAATTTATAGCCTGAGGAACACAGAGATTCAAATGTCTTTAAGGAAGATGCAAAAGAAATATTTCAGATTTCATATGTTAACCTGACTATATACAGTAGATGTTTTATTTATTTTTTCCCAGACCCTAGAAGGTTGGGTAGAAAAGAGAGGGATTCTTAATATGATCTGTCTTGGTAATTAAAAAAAAAACAATTTTCTGTTAACATTCCAGGTTTTTGGTTTTTTTGGTTTTTTTTTTAAACTAGAATTATACATGAGTAAACATTTTGAGTAGTAATCCTCACTAAATAAATTCTGTGGTCCTAATGCCAGTATTGAAATAGTTCCTCTATCTTTTTCAAGAAAGGGTCACTAAGAGTGAATATTGAATTTACGGCATTTATGAAATCAGGTTTAATTGATTTTGCTCTTTAGTATAGGAGGTTAAAAATAATTCTTACTGGATTTTCCATAACTAAAACACGTATTTCATTATACAGTGGTATCTCAGTACTCGTCATTAATTGGTTCTGGGAGGTGCAATGAACACCAAAACAGAGCCTTGGTAGAGCAGTGGGCTAATGCCTCCTTAAGTAATACCAGCTGCCTGCAATTAGTGCAGGTTCACATCCCACCAGGCTCAAGGTTGACTCAGCCTTCCATCCTTCCGAGGTAGGTAAAATGAGGACCCAGATTGTTGGGGGCAATAAGCTGACTTTGTAATAAGGCCGCTTGGGCGGGCAAAAGCCCTAATAAGCAGGCATATACATAGAATGAAGGCTATTGCTAAGCACATTGATTTGTGCTTAGATTGTAAGCTGCCCTGAGTCTTCGGAGAAGGGCAAGATATAAATAGGATTAAAAAAAAAGATGTCTACAAATTTTTCCCATAAGGAATAATGTAAATAAGTTTATCAGATTCCCAAACAAAAAACAATGCATATTTTTAAAGCAATATGTAAAAAGATAGGATTGTATATCATTACCTTACATGAGAAATGAACCTAAAAATTACTAAATACTTAGATTAAATAAAATAAAAAATTTACTTTACTTGGACTAATAAAGAAAAAAGTGCAAAAATACACAAAATGACCAAAGAAGCTACTATGTGACTACTGTGTTACCCTTTGTTTCTGCTGGAAAGGGTAGAACTGAGAGGTTCTAGCTTGCACATTGACTACCAAACCAATGACAAGTACTGGGACAAAATTTTCTCATCAAAATGCACTGGGTATCAAGGTCAATGAGTTTAAAAGCAATTGAGTAATGAGGTATCACTCTATATCTTATTTGATTTTATGGACATCACCCTTATTATCCAGGATCAATACTTCCCTAATTTGTTCCATTTATCTTTGTACAAACTTAGTTGTAGATTTCTGCTACATTTTCATCCTACATTTTATTCATGATGATTCAGTGGTTAGAATACAGTATTGCAGGCTAACTAACTGCTCACTCCAGAAGTTTGATTCTGAATGGCTCAAGGTTGAGAAAGCAGGACTTGAATCCATAGCTCTACCCACCATATAAACAAAATTATGGACATACTATGCCAATGACACCTTCATCATCAAAAGCTTCCAAAAACTTCCAAGAAACACACCATCTACTGAATAACATATTCCCTGGGATCAAATTCACATACAAAGAGGAAACAGACAACAGGCTCCCATTCCTTGACATCGACATAAGGAGAATAGACAATGGAGAACTGGACACCCTTATCTACCACAAACCCATGTAAACAATTCAGATCCTCAGCTTTGCAAGCCACCATCCCACAGCACACAAAAGTTACTGTTTCCAGACCTCTTCAAAAGAGTCAAGACATACTGCAGCACCACAACATTAAGAAAAAAAAAGAAACAACTGTTTGATGTCTTTCCTGATAATGACTACCCAAAAAACATCACACACAACACCCAAACCACAACATACCACACACAGAAACTAAACTTACCATGCACAAAAGGGATATTGGAAATGACAGCCAGAATTCTCCAATCCCTAGAAATAGCAATAGCCGACAGTAACGCTCCACCATAAATTATCCAGAGCCAAAGACAAGATACAGAAGGATGAAAGAAACTATGTAATCTACAAAATCAACCATAACTGTTGCAATCAATTCTACATGGGACAAACATCACGTCAATTAAAAAACAGGATTCACAAAAACCAGCTAGTAGTCAAACACCATGATCCTAAATCCTTAATTTCTACCCAGACCAACACCAAACAGCACCAGTTTGATTGAAGCAACACAAAAATCATCAGCCATGCTACCACCTACCATGCTTGTGAGTTCATTGAAGCCTGCCACTCCACAAGCAATTCAATACACACATTGATCTACAATCATCCTACAAACCCTTCAGAATCCAAATCAACTGCACAGCCAACTGGAGATAGCACTGACCCTGAACCAACCCACACAAGCCCCACCAAGAGTCCAAATCCCGATGACCTTGACCTAATTAACCTTCCCATCACGAGACCCATCACAAGACCCATCGTACTCTCTCACTTGACACACCCACACCTGAAGCCCTTATAAACAGAAGAACAGTGATATCCCCCAAACTCTGCTGAAGATGTTACCTAGCCTGGTAACAAAATGTTCAGAAACCAACCCAGACGTTCAGAGAATGATCCTTCACTCTTGTCCTTTTTGTCTTTCAGTTTATCAGATAGATCTTTGTGCAACCATGCTGGTTAGTTCTTGGGTTTCTTGTTTTCTTTTTCGGGAGTATTGTGCTGGACTGGGCCTTTCTGATCATATTTTTCAGAGGTTCTCAAGCTTCTTGAATTGTTTTCCCCTTTAATATTTTCATCCACAGAATGTTTCCTAGTTTGTTAAAATCAACTCTGTTAATATTTAAGTCACTGGTTGGGTTATGTTCTATTGCTTGTGTTTGCATTATATTGAATTCCAATATGATGTCATCATTCTTCCCCAAAGTTCTGGCAACTTCAATTCCTTCAATTCCTTTTTATTTATAAGAATTAGGTCCAGTATAGCTTTTTTTCTAGTTCCCTCCTCTCTCTATTGGATGACAAAATTCTCAGCTAGGTTGGTTAGGAATCTATTTGAAATCCCACTTTTGCAGAGTTTATCTCCCAATTGATATCAGGGTAGTTAAAGTCTCCCAATATTACTATGGTATGTTTCTTACATACATTTTGTAGTGTATGCTGCTAGCATACACAGGAAATGCCAGCGCAGCAGGGGGCTGGACAGCTCCAGGCGATAACCGCTGAGGCGGGAAAAGCCAGACGGAGCAAGTTTGACAGCCCCCGGCATGGTCAGCTCTGGCGGGAAGCCAGGGTTTAAACCTATTGGCCACATGCACTGGCGGGAAGCCCAGGTTCAATTGTATTGGCCATCATTCACCTGGGCAGGTATAAGAAACACCAGGTAAACCCCTTTGTCTCAGATTCATTGCTGATCCGAATAAAAGAAATACTACCCAGCTCAAGTGTCCGTCTCTCTGTGCGACCACGCGACTTTGCACATTTATTAATTGATTAGCAAAAAGTCCATCTATTTCTTCTGTTTGGTTGGGTGACCTAGAGTATACACCTGTAGCAACGTCATTTTTTTCCCATTTTATATAGACCCATGTGGATTCTAAGGGGGGGGGGTTATCTTTGATTTTGTGTATTTCTGTACACATATAGTAATCATATATATATAATGCAACTCTACCTCCTCTTTTATTAGGCCTGTTTCTTTTGAATAATTTTTATCCTTCCATCAGTATATTCATTAGTCATTAGTTTCAGTAAAAGCAACAATATTGTATCTGGCTTTATGTACTAGTACCTCAAGTTCATCCTGTTTATTCCCTAAACATGAGCATTAATATATACGCGTTTGAATACTTTATGAGTCTTGGGTATGTTTCTTCTATCTCCTACTTCGTAACTAGGTTTTCCATCCTTCCCATCACTCTCTATTTCATTATGTGATTGGCTATGTTGAGGTTTATGTCTGGAATTATGTCCCAAAGATCCTAAAGATTGCCCTAGAGAGCCTAAGGACTGATCACCTTTCTACCTCATTTTTAGTTTAAAGCTGTCCTGATACGTTGAGCCATTTATTTTCCAAAAAACATGTTTTACAGTTTTTGTGTGGTGCAGACCCTGATCTAGGAATCCAAAGTTCTCTTGTCAGCATCAACCCTTGAGCCAGTTGTTCATTTGTAAAATCCTTTGTTCTCTTATTGGATATTGATCTATCATCGGAAGTATAGATGAAAACACCATTTGTGCCCCTTAGTCCTTAATGTTCTTGTCTAGCTGTTCATAATCTCATTGTATTGTTTTTAGATTCATTCTTGTGTTTTTTGTCTCTATGTGAAGGAGGAGATAGGTATAATAATCTGTGGACTTGATTATTTTATTAAAGCTTTCAGCTATATCTTTGATGTTTGCTCAGGAAGGCAACATTTTTCCCTATATTGAATATCTGGTGTGCAGACCTCTGGTTCTTTTCCGTGAGAATTGAAACTCCTATCACCCACACTCACCTTTTTTTTCCTAGATAAGTTTGGGCCACTTTTCTTCCCATCATATCAGCACTTTTTGAAGGATCAGTGATATGTGTGTGTGTGTGTGTGTGTGTGTGTGTGTATTAGCATAATGATTAGCAGTCATCTAATGAAATACTTGTTAATAAAACTTTATTAAAGATGAAAGTTGCAAGGAACATTGTCATTATTTTTGTTTACACATTTCTAAAATAAACTGGGTGTAAAATATGTATTTATTTGTATATGTGATTCTCAATATTTCCCTTATTCCAAAAGAAGAATTTTAGCCTGCAAAATACATCATATTCAAGGTTACCATACAGGGAAAGTAATTCACAAATCATATATTTAATACAAATGGGCTACTTTACAGAATATATTCAAAATCCAGAAGCCATCATTCCTAAAGAAATGAAATTTTGGAAAATTGTGGTAGTTTCAGTGAGTTTGCAACACAACTTTCTGACATTTTGAGGTATGAAGGACAAACTTTGCAAAATGTTTCTTGAAATGTTTGTGTGTGAGAGAGAAAGAGAAAAATATTACATCACCTAGAAATGTATTCTGTTTTTATTGTATTTTCACAAAAAATATTCAATCTTCCCATCATGATTTCCATCTCTCCAAAATATGACTGGGAACTACTCTCAATCAGCAAAATGTTAAATATTCAAAATAATACACAACAAATGGGCTGAAAAGCATTTTTAGGGATCACTTACAGCATGGGTTTCCAACTGGGGGTATGAGACAGTATTCCAGAGGGTGTGAAAATTTGGGTTTAGAAGTTTCAAAATTATAATGTATGTGCATAATTCATTTTGAACTTTTGTAAGGGTTGAGAGAATATATCAGAATATATCAGAAGTGTTCTAGAGGTGCTGACTTACAGTATGTGAAACAGCAGCAAAATTGCTTATTAGGTAACAGTAATTACCCCAGAAAAACAAAATAGAGGGAGTTAATATCATATCATCGTTAATCTGAAAATAAAACATTATAAAGTTGAGACAGCTTAAACTTTGATAAATCTGATAAAGTCAGTTTTAGTGCTCATGACTATTTAATTATTGAGCTTGCAAATTAGTTCACTCCATCCTCCATTATAATAATAAAGACACTTGGGCAATGTCATATTTTATTTTTAAATCCACCCCACCCCCAATAGGTTATTTACACTATGAACTGTTCCTTTTTTATGTCTTTGGGGAACAAAATAGATAAAATCTCATGAAAATACAGGACAATATAAAATTTTACTGACGGCTTTGAAAGGAGAACAAGAAAAAAGTGAAACAAAAATCTGCATGAATAAAAATGGATGAAGATGGTAAGTCAATTACCTATATTTATTTTGAATTACACATTATTTGTTCCTTTCTTCACTTAAATATTCATATGTCTCCACTTTCCTTTGCAATTAAAATTCCAACAAAATTCAGATAATAGTTATCTAATAGTGTTGGTTGCCTAAATCATTCTTCAGTAACATTTATTTAAGGGGAGATATGGAAATAAACAACACCAAAACCTAAAATATCATAAATTAATCAAGTAAAGCAAACAATAAATTATTCCATAGTTTTCCCCTTTACCTCCACCTTTAGTAATTGTAAAAATAATCTTCAATTATTAAGGTTAATGAGATTTGCCTGACTAAGAAGGATTACCATGGTCTCATGTAATTTAATTTCAATTATTTTCCATATATATATATATATGGAGAAATATATATATATCTCCAGGGCTGTGTCATTATGTCGAATGTACTCTTTAAAAACATTTTTATTCACTTCATAAACAAGCTGACCATACAAAATTCTTAATTCAAATTATGTTTAAAATAGAATTGAGGTTCTGGTTTTTTTTCATTCCACATATTGTGTAGATCAAAGTGGAAATGACAAGGTCATTCAAAGAGTATAATGAATTTTGTAATTCACACCACCACCCCCGGGCCATTAGTATTTATTTAAAAAAATGATGGCTTAAAAATGTAACAAAAAAATTCTCTCCATCCACAGGCAGCAAAATACATATATATGGCTAATCCCAACACAACCCAAGTAAATTAATTCAATAACAATTAAAGGAAGGAATTTAGTAGATATTGCAATTCTGAATTTACAAAACTAAAGCACAGAATCTCAGAACTATTCTATAAAATCTCAAAATCTTTTCTATCTAAAATTGTGTATTATACTGGTTAAATTCATTTCAACAGATAGTGATACTGTATTGTACTGCCTGAACTGTGCCAGCTGAAGAGGAATAAACTATTTTTTAAAAAAAGGAGCAACCTCAAACGTTGACACGTTTGAATATACTTGCATTCATTTCCAACTTCCAGCAGCTTTTATTTGATTTGATGAAAGCAATATTGTTGCTTTAGGCTCTCACATCTGATTAAGTTAGTGTTAGAAAATGGTTTTAATTAAATCAGTAATTTCAAGTATCTCTAAGGCCAAGGTTATAAAGAGAATCCATAAGAATTGACAGTGGTTAAATATCTGTCAGAGCTAACCTGAATTTTAAGAAAACATATTTTCATAATACTCAGAAAGTTTCAATTTTTTTTAGAATGAAGTTTTAAGGTAATCTTCAGTAAAAGCTAATCTATACTTCTGCAAATCATTCCAAACTGTATGGAATAGGAAATATTTTAACAATTTTTTGTCCTATTCTTCTAGGGTGCAATGTTTAAGAATGGATAATGATACTTCTGAGTTTCTTCTCTGGGAATTCTCAAAGATTTGGGAGCTACAGATTATGCATGTGATATTACTACTGATACTTTATTTAATGACAGTGACATGGAATCTTCTCATCATCACAGCTGTTGTTTTTGACCACCATCTTCACACCCCCATGTACTTCTTCCTGTTGAATTTGGCCATGCAAGACATTGGTTCAGTGTCAGTCATTATTCCTAAAACTCTTTTTAATTTTCTTACAAATATAAGAAGTATTTCTCATTCTGGATGTGTTGCCCAAGTCCTGTTTTTGTTATTTTTCCTCAGCTGTGATATTTCTCTTCTTACTGTCATGGCCTATGATCGATATATTGCCATTTGTAACCCTTTACATTATGGAATGATAATGAACAGGAAGGCTTGTACCAAGATGATTGCTGGTGTATTGACTGCCAGCCTTTTCAATGCTTCATTACACACAGTTTTCACTTTTATGACTACTTTCTGTTCTAATAGTATAAACCAATTTTTCTGTGAAGTTCCATATTTACTTAAGATTGCCTGTTCTGAATTATATGTATCTGAAATTAGATTTCAAATTTTCAGTGCTATGATAGTCACTGGTTGTTTTGCCTTTGTCATTGTGAGTTATGTGCATGTCTTCTCTGCTGTTCTGAGAATTCCTTCTATTCATGGAAGAAAAAAGGCTTTCTCTACTTGCTTACCACACCTGTTAGCCACTGGTTGTTTTGCCTTTGTCATTGTGAGTTATGTGCATGTCTTCTCTGCAGTTCTGAGAATTCCTTCTGTTCAAGGAAGAAAAAAGGCCTTCTCTACTTGCTTACCACATCTGGTTGTTTTCTTCATATTTTTGTTTACTTCTTGCTTTGCTTACCTCAGACCTATAGCTGATACTGCATCACATCCAAACTTCATAGTAACAATAATGTATTCCATTATTCCTTCTATGTTGAATCCATTAATCTACAGCATGAGAAACAAAGACATCAAGGTTGCTCTTTCGAGACTTTTTGGTTAAAAAAATATTGTTTTTTTTAAGGAGAATATGTTGTACATCTTATTTTCAAATAAGAGAAAGTAAGAGAGCTGATACAAATAAGATGCAAATGTAAATATTTTCACAACAATTTTCCACTTTCCAATATATTATATAATGTTCAAAGGGTTTTTTAAATTCATTTATGAGATTTGACTTATCTCTGTTAAGGTTGAACTTGTGGTGCACTGAATCATCTCTGACTGTTAATGACTATAGAGACATAGATGTTCAATTTTCTTGCCAGCATTTTAAGTAGTAGCTGAGAGAGGAAGTTTCCTGCAAGGACACTGAGTTGGGTAGTTCTGGACCGATATTCACTTTTTTCCAGTTCTTTGACTTAACCACCAGTTGATACTGCTTGTCTCTGTCACAATACTTAGACAAAAGTTTGTATCCTTTCTTTGATGCCAAAGTGTCAGAGATAATTATCACAACAGTTATTCTGCAAAAGACAATTAAAATAAAGATAAAAATTAGAACGGTATGAAATATTAAATTGAATGGAACTTTACATATTTCCAATATGGATGCAGTACAGAAAATATATAAACAATGTATTTATTAGCAAAAAGCATTTGAAAGTAAATAATCCTGCTTGCATATTTTACAAAAAAAATTGCAAATTGTGTTCAAGAATTTCATATGAGAAATGTTTTAAAATTTCTATGAATATTGATGTGAAATTTCTAATAAATCTTAAATCAGAAACATAATACTCATGAGCTGTTCACCATCCATCTTTATTGAGGTTTTCATTTTGATATGTTAAAATATGGATTCATCTATATGCTTCCTCACTTCCACAGTAAGTCTAGGCAGCATACATAGTAAGATCAAAGCAAAACAAAAGGGATTGTATAGCATGTCTGTCTATATCAGTTACAAAGAAATATGTTTATATATAAAGACATCTACTTTTTAAAGCATCAAATAAACATGGATAATCCAATCTTTATGCAAAAAGTTCATCTGTTAAATGTTACTGTTTAAAAAAGGGGGTGGTGAATAAAATTGGCTGGAATAAAATCTAAGTATTTATATAGTATTTTTTGGCACATTACTTCCTTCTTCAAGAAAACATGGTTAAGGTACTTGTTTACTATTTGCTTGCATATCTAAAACCTACAGTTGACAGTGCATCACTTTCAGACTTCATAACATTAATAACATATTCCAATATTCCACCTATGTTGAATCCATTAATTTACAGCATGAGAAATAAAGATATCATAGTTGCTTTTTCAAGGCTTTTTGGACAGAAGTGTTTTTTTAAGAGAATGATCTATGCATCTACTTATTTTCAAATTTCAACAAGAAAGTAAGAAAATTGACATAACATAATTGGTTTGACCATGTTCCCACTTTTTCATAGGGATTAAACCAATCCAGAAGCTGATTTTCTGTGGTCTTCACTGGTAATGAGAATCTGGAAACAGCTATAACCAAAATTTCAAATATTAGTATTAGCAGTAATGGAAGAATGCCATTTTAATTTATAGAAACAACAAGTATGGTTAAGATAAGGGCAAAAAGATTATGCAGATGCTTCTATTAATTAACTGGACAAGTTTAATGTGTCATTCAATTAATGTTGTGATATGTGCCATGGTGGCAAAGTAGTTAAACTGCAGTATTGCAGGCAAATTTTGACCACAGGTGGGAGTTCATTCCTGATGGGGCTCCAGGTTGACTCAGCATTCTATTCTTCAGAGGTCGGTAAAAGGATTCCATATTGTTGAGGACAAAAATGTTTACATTATAAGCCACCCAGAGAGAGCTATAAAGCACTATGGGGTGATAAATAAGCCTAGCTATTGCTATATGAATGTAGTGTCCTGTCACCTTTCCCTGCAATTGTAATGCATGCATGTTAGCACATCTTCCCAAATAATATTACACTTCACATTTATAAGTAAACATTTATTTATTTATTTTAATTCCATTTATATCCCGCCCTTCTCCGAAGACTCAGGGCGGCTTACAAGCTTAGCAGTAGCCTTCATTCTATGTATATGCCTGCTTATTAGGGCTTTCACACCCCCCCCAAACGGCATTATTACAAAGTCAGCTTAATTGCCCCCAACAATCTGGGTCCTCATTTTACCTACCTCGGAAGGCTGGAAGGCTGAGTCAACCTTGAGCCTGGTGGGATGCGAACCTGCACTAATTGCAAGCAGCTGGTGTTACTTAAGGAGGCATTAGCCCACTGCTCCACCAAGGCTCCGTAACATAACATAATCTCAGGACTGATTCAAATACTACAAATTACAAAATAATTATAAAGGAATACTGTATATACTTGAGTATAAGCTGAATTTTTCAGCCCACTTTTTGGGCTGAAAAATTCCACTTCGGCTTATACTCCAGTCAACAAAAAAACTTACCGAGGACTTGTGCGCGGCCGAGGCTTTGGTGCTTCCTGGATCGCGCGCACCTCTCCCAAGCCACCGCCGTCCGGAGACCTGCCGAAGTTTGGGGAGGTTTGGGGAGGTGCGCGCGCACCTCCCCAAACCTCCCCAAACGTCGGCAGGTCTCCGGACCTCCACGCCCTGCCTGCCTGCTTCTTTCCGCTGCGGAAAGAAGCAGGCAGGCAGGGCGCGGAGGTCTGCTTCTTTCCGCAGCGGAAAGAAGCAGGCAGGCAGGGCGCGGAGGTCTGCTTCTTTCCGCTGCGGAAAGAAGCAGGCAGGCAGGGCCCGGAGGTCTGCTTCTTTCCACAGCGGAAAGAAGCAGGCAGGCAGGGCCCGGAGGTCTGCTTCTTTCCGCAGCGGAAAGAAGCAGGCAGGCAGGGCGCGGAGGTCTGCTTCTTTCCGCAGCGGAAAGAAGCAGGCAGGCAGGGCACGGAGGTCCGGAGACCTGCCGACGTTTGGGGAGGTTTGGGGAGGTGCCCAAACCTCCCCAAACGTCGGCAGGTCTCTGGACCTCCGCGCCCTGCCTGCCTGATTCTTTCCGCAGCGGAAAGAAGCAAGCAGGCAGGGCGTGGAGTTCCGGAGACCTGCCGACGTTTGGGGAGGTTTGGGGAGGTGCGCGTGCACCTCCCCAAACCTCCCCAAACTTCGGCAGGTCTCCGGACGGTGGCGGCTTGGGAGAGGTGTGCGCGATCCTGGAAGCACCGAAGCCTCGGCCGCGTGCAAGTCCTCGGTAAGCTCTGGGCGGTCACTTGCTTCGCGTCTCCTGAGGGAAGGGGGGGCGACTGGAGCGGGCGTGTTTCCTCGCCTGCTGGGTGCCGCGATTTGGCCGGGGAACGCGCGGGCCCCGAATGGCAGCGTGGAGCGAGGAAGCGGACATCCAGGGCTTCCCCGAGAGCCGCGGCCACACAGGGTATTCCTGTGTATTCAGGCTTGCAAAATGGCGGATCGAGCCTCTGCTGGCGGCAGAGGCTTGCAGAGCGCGGATCCAGCCTCCGCCGGCGGCGGAGGCTTGCAGAGCGCGGATCCAGCCTCCGCCGGCGGCGGAGGCTTGCAGAGCGCGGATCCAGCCTCTGCCGGCGGCGGAGGCTTGCAGAACGGCGGATCGGCTTATACTCGAGTCAATAACTTTTTCCAGTTTTGGGGGGTGAAATTGGGGGTCTCGGCTTATACTCGAGTCGGCTTATACTCAAGTATATACGGTATATAAAATTTGAAGAAATAATATCTAAAGGTTCATTATCCTTTTCTTTTAAACTTTGTTATAGTAATCTTTACATGAGATAATACCAAGGATTTATTCTACATGCTTTTAGTAAAAGTATGACAAAAGGATCATGTTGGTTAATGAAACTCCTTCCTTCCTTCCTTCTTTCCTTCCTTCCTTCCTTCCTTCCTTCCTTCCTTCCTTCCTTCCTTCCTTCCTTCCTTCCACTCTATCATCTCTGTCTGTGTCTTTCTTTATTCAGTTTCAATTCAATTCAAAGAGAAATACATGGTGGACTTGTAGAAATGTTAAAGCTTTTTGGATCAAAATTTGGTGGAATGTTCAAAAGATTTTTAAGAGAAAGATAAAATTTTCACCACAATTGTTCTTATTGGGTATTATTATAGATTGTGATACTAAAGAAAATAATTTGATGTTGAACTTGATAACAGCTGCAAGGTTATTGATAGGGCTATATTGGAAGAAGGATAGTTTGCCTACTATTGAAGAATGGATGCTTAAAGTGTCAAATTTAGCAGAAATGGCTAAGATTTCTGCTTACTTGAAGGATCATTCACAAGAAAGATACATTTCGGTTTGGAGAAGATGGATAGATTATATTCAGAATAAATATGGGACTAAAAAGTTTCATTTAGCTTATGAATAGATTTTATACTGTTATTTTTATTAGTAGTTTATTATAGTGAAACTTTTGATTAGTTTAATAATAAGGATGTTATTTGTTTATGTTATTGGTATGTATATTCTAAATTGGTTTGTATTTTTAGTTTAAAGGGAGTTAAAGTGCATTAAGAACTTGGTTACTTACATAGTTGGTTAATGTGAGTTAGATTATGTTTATTTTATTTGTAACCCTGTATTCAACTCTGGGAAGTGAGGGAGGGGGAGGGTGGAGGGTGGGGTGGGTTGGGTTTATATTGTAACTTTGAAAAAAAAATTCAAAGAGAAATACAAATACAAAAACAAATGTATATACCAAACAACAATGTAGACACATTCATCAAATTAATTACTTATTAAGATATAATACCCAGAGAAAATAATAACATAAAAAGAAACACAAATAAGAAAGATGCAAAAATCCCTCCAACAATTAACTTATCAAATTAATGTAAATCACCTAAACATACCATCTACTCATTTAATGATATAACAAATTACACTTTTCTCATTTTTAAAATTATTATAAAATCCATGTAAAGTGAAATTTATTCTGTCATTTTTATTAATTAATAATGCCTTCTTTAGAATTAATAGTGTACACTTTTTTTGCAGAATATATATTGAAGGAAACTGTATTGGTAAAAAAGGACATGGCTCTAAAATTATGGGGAGACTCTCCAATCACCTGCAATATGATGGTGGTGCTAGCCTGATGGTGCTAGCCTGAAATTTGAAAAAGCACGTCATCTACAACTTCTAGTAATGAAAGTCAAGGGCCACAGTAGAAGGAAAATGTTGATGATGACTTAATATAAAGAATAATAAACCAAAGACAACATGAATAACCTATTTTCAACTTAACAGTGAAAATCTTGAAGTGGTAAAGAGTTGATCCAAAAAGGTAGACAGTTCAACTGTAAAGGTAGGCTTCATCTTGTGACCACAATTGAGCCACAAAATTTTCATTGCTAAGCAAGGCAGTTATTAAATGAATTTTGCCCCTATTTTGTAACCTTTTTGCCACAGTTGTTTAGCGAATCACTGAGGTCATTATATGAATCATGTATTCAGTAAGCAAATGTGGCTTCTCTCATTGATTTTGCTTTTCAGAAGCCAGTTGGGAAGGTTACAAATGGTGATGACATGACTCTGGGACAGTGCAGCTGTGATAAACATATGCCAGTTGCCAAGTTTTGATCAGATGACCATAGGGATGCTGCAATGGTCATAGGTATGAAAAACTTTCATAAGTTACTTTTTCAGTGCTATTTGACTGGTCTGAAAGTAGTGGGTTACCAAAAATTATTACTTTTAGTTCACTAGCCCTTCTAAGTTCAGTGCTATTTAATTTTGAGAGATAAATAAACAAATGGTTGTAAAGACTACCTGTTCTGAAACCAGCAATGAAGGGTTTGGAGAAGATACGGATGCTGGGATGTGTCTACACCTGCAAACATCAGAAATGTGCAGACATTCATTTTCCTTAGTGATCTTCATGTAACAAACCTGGACTTGAGAGAAAGATATTGACTTTTTTTCACTTAAGTGTTGGAGAAGAATTATGAAAATACCATGGATAGCTAAGAAAGCAAACAAATAAATCATTGGGAAAAAAATCAGTTAGGAATTCTCAGATGAGGTATAAATGGCCAAATATAAATGGTTCAAATCTCTTAATTTGGGCACCGTATGCCAAGTCATAATGTTCTGAAGAAGTATATAAGGCTGGGAAAATTAGAAGGAAAAAGATGAAGAGAATGACTAGCAAGATATGTATGAACCCAACTGCAGCTGAAATATGAATGACCTTGTTAGGAATTGATTGATTATCTAAAGAAAATCTATGTGTTTGGTACAACTGAATACAACTTGATAAAATATAATCAATCAAACTGACTCCAAACTTTATTGAAGAATTATATATATTGCGGTAGATAATGCAAAAGGGAAAATATGAATACATCACTTCAATTACAAACAAAGCATGTTTCTGTGAAATTTGCATGACCAATTTTCCCATTGTCATTCTCACTTCTCCAAAAAATAGCTAGGTACAGGTTCTATATAGTAAAAAGCTTGCCAACCCTTGATTTTCAGGATAACACAGGAAATTTGTTTGAAGAGGACAGAAAAATATTTTTGGGAATCACATATACTGATGACCAGGACTTAGGGGACAGTATCAATTGTGAATATGTGCAGATGGCCACTTGCAGGCCACTTGCAGGTCTATGAATGCAGGGTCATGAAAGGACAGCAAAGGAAACACAGAATATTCTATCCCACCCGGGAACATCTGGTATCTTGGGGAATCACCCAAAAGGGAACATACTAGCTACTTCTGCTTTCTTATCTACAGTGTGTCTCCCTTAAAGGGCAAAGTCTTAATCTTATGTGTATCTGGTTTGCTGGGTGAATCACTTATGTAATCAAAGTAGGTATAAAAATAAGGCTTTTCTGATATTTGGGGCTTTTTGTCTCTTTTTAGAGAAGCCCGTCTTTGTTCAGCTGAATAAACACATAAAGCTTGAAGGCAACTTCTGGTTTCCTGTATTTTTTATCAAGCAAAACCTCAGAACCTGCATATGAATACAACAATGAAAATCAGAAAAATTCTTACACCATCATCCTCTGTCATTATTTAATGAAGAACAAATAGCACCTTATTTCTAAGGACACCTATAAAATATCCTGCACAATAGCAACAAAATTTCCATCACATGAAAATTGACAGAGTTACATTTAGTGTTCATCTACTTTAATATAACCTTTCTCATTATTGATCCTGTAAATTATTTTCCCCTCATCCCACTTAAAACAGTGCTGATTCTAAGGAAATAATCTAAGGAGTAAAAGAAAAGAAAAACATTCTACAGTGCCTTTTTTATCCTCCCAATGGAGTCAGTATTGTAAAAACATCTCTGGGGAAATATATCTGGATTAAATATTAGCACTAGCTGCACAATGTACAGTAAATCTCACTGATGGCTGAAGGAAAAAAATAGATCAATAGATGGCTAAAGATGGTGAGACATTGACTTATTTGATTTTGAACCTATTCAGCCAAGGCTTTTCTTGTGTTTTATTTGAGTTTATTTATTTAACAATCATCTTGCCCATCTCTCCTAGAGATGACTCTAGGTGGCTTACAACTAGTAAAACACTGTCTTATACAATGTCTTGATTGAATGTAATCAACTGAAGTCAATGCTTAAGAATCAACTGAGTTTGGAGTTTTACATTATCTTTGTGTAATCTATATTCAGTTTATTACCCTTTATGCTCTCATTTTCATTTTTAACATGTCCTTAGAAGCCAGGGCTTTGTAAATGTTCAAGATGAACATTCTCTCAAAAGGCATTTTCATTCACTTTCTAAACCAAAGTCACTAACTTTGATTTGTTTAAATGATTAAAAAGCTTCAACTTATGCAAAGCCTTTTTCTCCAGGCATTCTTTGGATCTATCAGTTTAATCACTTCAGACCGAAGGAACTTGATTGAATTTGGATAATTTCATCTGAATTAATTTGACTCTAAACAGAAAACAAAGAAACCAAAAGTTTGAATCTGATCAGACCTTACACAAGAATACTGAAGGAATATCTTCAAACTTCTAGATGTATTCTCAAATATCTCCAAATTCAAGAAATATAACAATGCCTTAAGGCCTAGGTTTTACCACTCTGAAATTAAAAATAAGTAAGATAATTGGCAAATCAAAATGTAATGGTGTTACTCCAAAAGTTGTATGATCAAGATTTATTGTAATGTTCAGTGAAAGTTGATCAGTTAGTTTTTAAAATACTTCAAGCTAAGTAGGCTTTCCATTAAATTTCCTTGCTTTTTTAAGATTATTGTAATTAAGAATGGATAATGACACATTTATCTTTCTTCTTTTGGATTTCTCAAAACTTTGGGAGGCACAGATTATTTACTTATCTTTATTCCTGATACTTTATTTAACAACATTAACTGGGAACCTTCTCATTATCATTGCTGTTGTCTTTGACCATCATCTTCACACTCCCATGTATTTCTTCATGATGAATTTAGCTATCCAAGACATTGGTTCAGTTTCAGTCATTATACCTAAAATTATTTTAAATTTTCTTACAAATATAAGATACATTTCTTATTCTGGTTGTGTTTCTCAGGTTCTTTTGTTTTTGTTTTTCTTGGCCTGTGATGTTTCCCTCCTTACTATTATGGCATATGATCGGTATATTGCCATTTGTAATCCTTTACAATATGAAATGATAATGAACAAAAAAGCCTGTACTAAAATGGTTGGCAGTGCATGGATTGCCAGCTTTCTCAATGCCACATTACACACTACTGCAACATTCACTCTTCCTTTCTGCTCTAACATCATCAATCAGTTCTATTGTGAAATCCCATATTTACTTAAGATTGCTTGCCCTGGTTTATACGTAACTGAACCTGGAATTATAATGTTCAGTTCTACTTTAGGATTAGGTTGTTTTGTCTTTGTAATGGTTACTTATGTGCACATCTTCTCTGCTGTGCTGAAAATTCCTTCTACACAAGGAAGGAAAAAGGCCTTCTCTACTTGTTTGCCACACCTTATAGTCTTCTCCCTATTTTTGTTTACTGGTTGCTTTGCTTACGTAAGATCCATATCTGACAATCCATCTCATCTTGACTTCATAATTACAATTATGTATTCCATTATTCCATCCATGTTGAATCCAGTAATCTACAGCATGAGAAACAAGAAGATCAAAACTGCTCTTTCAAAGTTTTTTGATCTGAGATTTATTTCTTTTTAAAGAGGCATAAAGTGTTCATTTGCCAGAATTTTTTTTAAAAAAATCTGTGAAAAGAGAAAAAAACAAACATTACATATAAAACTATGTGACCAGTCTCCATTATCACAAATGTTATCTTATTAGAAAACACAATTGTTCATTTCTGTAACTGAACATATATCTGTTTAGCATATTAGATATATCTCTTTTCGCTGCAACCTGATTTCTGGTGACTACCTGAAAGCTTTTAATCTGGAGGATTAACCACTATCTCCTCTATCTCTCTATCTCTCTATCTCTCTATCTATCTATCTATCTATCTATCTATCTATCTATCTATCTATCTATCTCTGTCTGTCTATCTATCTATCTATCTATCTATCTATCTATCTATCTATCTATCTATCAATCTATCTATCTATCTATCTATCTATCTATCTATCTATCTATCTATCTATCATCTATCTAACATCAAGAGAGAAGGTTACAGTGTATATATTGAGAAAAAGGATGCAGAAGACAATTGTAATGCAGAAGACAATTATATTTCAAGTTTAGTGACGTATTTTTATTTTGCCTTCAAATTAAGAAAACTTTACATGTTTGGAGTTTTTTCCAGGTTAACTTGCTTGCTTTCTTATTTGCTAAATAAAGGAGAAGTGGAGTGGGGGAAAATCTTCCCATAGCTGCAAACCTCAGAATTTTGCTTCAAGTCAGGTCTTCAAATCTCATGACTATAACGGGATCATTAAGTTACGGTGCCAGCTTTTAAATTTGTTGTTTAGTAGGAGTTTCTGCACAGAACCTGGCATTGTGTACTGTGGAAATTGCCCACCCTTTAGTTACTAAGGAGCTCCTGAGAGCTTGTAAGTGATTTGGATATTATTGTGCTTGTTATGTATGCTTTGTACATTATGTTTTTTACATCTGTTTGCTTGAACTAATAATAAAACTTAACATCCCTTTATTCACTGTTGTTATTGTTTCTTGGTCAAAAAGAACCAATTTCATACATAATTGAATGCTGTCCTGACATTTGGGGAAACAAAGGATTGATGAAATGAATTTGACAGTAATTTAATGTAGTTTTTTGTTTTGTTTTGTGGAATATCATACTAATGTCCTATATGCAGGGTTTTTTTTCTCATAGAACGCTCAGAATGGCGTTCCGGAACCTTTTTTTGCAAAAACAAACAAACAAACAAACAAACAACCCAGCTCCCTTATTGGTTTTCCTTAAGCCTATTGCAGGGCTAGCAATCTTGGCTCTTTTTTATGACTCGTGAACTTCAACTCCCAGAAATCCTGAGCCAGCCATGCTGAGGGGAAAGGGAGTGGTTTCCAAGCTGAGCCATGCTGGCTCAGGAATTCTGGGAGTTGAAGTCCTTGAGTCATAAAAGAGCCTGCACTAGAGTAGGACATTACAATTATTTACAGGATTACTTCTTTAGGAACTAAACTTTTATAATATAAAACAGCTAATT
This sequence comes from Vipera berus, assembly GCF_964194415.1. Lineage (NCBI taxonomy): Eukaryota > Metazoa > Chordata > Lepidosauria > Squamata > Viperidae > Vipera > Vipera berus. The sequence continues at coordinate 25,405,967 of NC_138205.1, read as the reverse complement.
CAGAAAAGCCAACAGGAAAGAACCTCACACTTTTCATCTGCTTCTGTCTTTTGGAAGGTAAAATTAGATAACAAAATAATCTATTTCTTATGTTAACATCTCTGCAATGAAATCAAAGGTAACAGAAAAGAAATGAGAAACATTTTTCTCAATGTAATATGTCTAATTTAGCTGATTCTAGAAAAAAAAACAATAGCATCTTTTGCACACTCTTGAAAACTATTTTGAATCTAAACAATTCTTAAGAAAGAAATATTTTTAATTTGGACTTTACTTTTACTGTTTGGACTGTTGTGTGTTTTGAAAAATAGATTATTTAGGATCTAGTTATGTTGCACTTCAGTCTTTAAATAATTAACCTAGTATATACATAACAATATATGATGTTTTCCCTGGTGAGCTTAACATCAATAACAACATTTATTAAAAAGGCTAAAATAATTTCTGGGGGTATTATCTGTATAGTAAAATTTTGGACAAGCAGTGATTATGTTACATATGTGCATAAGCGTAGTCAGTAGCATATGCCTTTTTAAAAATATCAAACATGCAAAGAAACAAAAATAAGTCCAAAACATCTGTATTACATCCAGAAATGCCAACCAATATTTCTCATCCATAACTATGGCACCCTAAGGATACCTGCATATATGCAAATGTTTCTCTGGGATCAGTAACACAACAGGGATTGCTTTTTCCTTCCGGTAACATATACCTAAAACAGTTTATTGCATTTTGTAATTGTACTAAAAAAAATAAATCTCATTTATTTAATTTGAAATCAAGTGAAAAGTTGATTTAAATTATTTTATTAAAACAAATTAATGACAATTCTTTTATAAAAAGTTGCCTCAAACAAAATGAGTTTGACATGCCTGCTCTAGATAGTTGAATGCTCCAAAATAAATTCTAGACCAGGCCTGTACATGCAGCCTACCAAGCACCCTTGGACAGAGCACAGACCCTTTTTTAAAAAAGTAATAAAATCACCACCACTGCCCTGAAAGTCATGTTGCCTAGTGCCTCCATGGCTTACCATGACCACAAGCTCCAACACTGTAGATACTCCTCTAGTCACCAAATCATTGATTAGTCCACCAGCATTCCTTTGCAGACCACAAAGATTTTTAATTTATCAGTGTGGGCCTTTCCTTTCTACAAGATAATAATAATAATAATAATAATAATAATAATAATAATAATAATAATAATAATAATAATAATAATAATAATAATAATAATAATAATAATAATAATAATAATAATAATAACAATAACAATAACAATAATAATAATAATAAGAAGAAGAAGAAGAAGAAGAAGATGAAGAAGAAGAAGAAGAAGAAGAAGAAGAAGAAGAAGAAGAAGAAGAAGAAGAAGAAGAAGAAGAAGAAGAAGAAGAAGAAGAAGAAGAAGAAGAAGAAGAAGAAGAAGAAGAAGAAGAAGTTGGAAGGGACCTTGGAGGTCATCTAGTCCAAACCCCTGCTCAGGCAGGAAACCCTATACCATTTCAGACAAATGGCTGGCCAGTCTCTTCTTAAAAACTTCCAGTGTTGGAGCATTCACCACTTCTGGAGGAGGGTTGCTCCAATGGTTAGTTGTTCTGTCAGGAAATTTCTCCTTAGTTCTAGGTTGCTTCTCTCCTTGACTAGTTTCCATCCATTGCTTCTTGTCCTGCTTTCAGGTGCTTTGGAGAATAGCTTGACTCTCTCTTCTTTGTGGCAGCCCCTGAGATATTGGAACACTGCTATCATGTCACCCCTCACCCTTCTCTTCATTAAACTACACATACCCAATTCCAGCAACCGTTCCCTATATGTTTTAGCCTCCAGTCCCCCAATCATCTTTGTTGCTCTTCTCTGTACTCTTTCTAGAGTCTCGACATCTTTTTTACATCGTGGTGACCAAAACTGGATGCAATATTTCAGGTGTGGCCTTACCAAGGCATTGTAAAGTGGTATTTAGTACTTCACGTGATCTTGATTCTATCCCTCTGTTAATGCAGCCTAGCACTGTATTGGCTTTTTTGGCAGCTGCAGCACACTGCTGGCTCATATTTAAGTGATTGTCCACTCCGAGATTTCTCTCACAGTTACTACTATTGAGCAAGGTACCACCTATACTATACCTGTGTATTTGATTTTTCCTGCCTAATCTTACTTTTTTCACAATTGAATTTCATTTTGTTAGATAGTGCCCAGTGTTCGAGTGTGTCCATATCCTCCTGTATCTTCAGCCTATCTTCTGGAGTATTGGCTATTCCTGCCAGCTTGGTGTTGTCTGCAAATTTGATGAGTTCCCTATCTATCCCCTCATCCAAATCATTGATGAAGATGTTGAACAGCTGCACAGACCTCTTCTAGATTTTCCTCTTGCCTTTCCGAGTTAACTCCTTGGTCTGTCATTGAGCAAGGATTGACTTTGTAGGGAAGCATATTATCATTTGATGTATATTTAACATATGTTCTACCTTTATTTACCAATTATATAATATTTGTATGCAATCCAGATGGCGAGGTTTGGGGAAACTTACAATAGAAAAAATATATTTTTAAAATCATAAGATTAAAACATCGCCTGGCCTGCACCGCTTCCGCTGCCCGCATTGCACAGCCCCACCATATAGAGTGGGCTCTGCTGCTCCAACAGCACCCGCCATGCTGGCTCCAGCCCCAGGGAGGGGAGCCCGCCACCAACACCCTTCGCACCTGTGACTGCAGCAGCACCCCCCCACCCCCCGCTCCTTCACCCGCCAAGATGAGAGTTCCGGCACCTTTTTTTTTTAGAAAAAAAGCACTGCCTATATGAGAAATATTTACAAAATCATGATTAATTTTACTGACTTCCTAATAAACAACAACAACAGCCCTATGAGGAAGATTGGGCTGTGAGAAAATGACTTACCCAAAGCCATCCAGCTGGTTTTCATGCTTAAAGCAGAACGTAAACTCACATGCTTCTTAGCCACCACACACCAAACTGACATTCCATTGCCCTTTGATTTCATAATTATAATTCTGTATTCCATTATTGCATTTATTTTAAATTCATTAATCTTTATCAGGACATTAATATTGTTCTTTTAAGTCTTTTAAGTCTTCTTGAGGTTTGAAGTCATTTATTTATTTCTTTTTTAAAACAAAACAATTACTTTGTTTTTATTTTAACAGAAAAGAGAAAAGCAGGAATAAAATTTTGGAAAACATCCCACACAATCTTACACATTACAAAAAGCTACATTTAGAACTCATACTACAGTTGATTTATTTATTTATTTTTATTTATTTTATTGTGAAATTGAGTAATCTCTTCCAATTGTAGTTTAACTAGAAATTATGTCGTTTGTATACTATTTTAATTCTCAAGATAGAAACTGAACTAATATCTACTTAAACATAGGAAATTAGAATTCAGAGAATTATATTAAATAATTGAATGGAATGTTATGTATTTCAGATATTGAGGTGTTAGATAAAGTGTGTGTTTGTGTCTCTGTTTATATCTTTCTGTGTTTATATATACATACACTGAAATACATTATATGGAAGCATGAATTAAATATATTTGAAAATAATCTAATGTGTCTGCTTTATGGAACATTGCTTGTAAATTGTACATAATAAAAGAATAATGAGAAATATATTGAAGTATCTTTGTATATGTATTTTGATTTTGTAGTATGTCAACATTATGACTGGGTATATGAGAAATTTATTAAAAAATAAATATTTTACTTTATTTTACTTTATTTATTTTACTTATTTGGTTGTTTGCTTCTTTATATTTATTTATATTCTAGGTAACCTATTGGTCATCGTTTCAGACATAATACTTATCTAAACAGAATGACCATTTATAGAAACAGGGTTGAGAATGGCACATGGGGTGTACATGAAGTATTGCACAAATCAGGAAGAGTCTGTGGGTACAACATACAAGAATTATATGGAGGAATTAAGGAATTAGTGAGAGATGGCTATCCATCCTCTTTAAAAAATAAAATAAAAAGACAAGCCTGTTGATAGACTCCTCCTCTCTTATCATCAGAGTCAATGAACTATATCTTATTCAAAGTTAGTCAATGAGCCTCCAGGCAACAAAGAAACACTTCCTTAAATAAGCATATATATTGTTTTGAAAACTCATATAAATTACAGGTCATCAAAAAGCTGACTTTGAATCAATACACCTTGGTTACTGAGTGTTTTCAAGAATGCTTGTCAGTAGTAAAACAGTGTATACCTTTTTTAATGAAAATTATCAGCACTTTTGACTGTATGGCATGGTGCTCATTTCTTGGCCAAGAGAACCAGCATTGTCCAAAGACAATTTCCCTGGTCATGTGGCCAGCATGACTATATGCCAAAGATGCACAGAACACTGTTACCTTTCCACTGAAATGGTACTTATCCATCTACTTGCTGTCAGAAGTCCCAGCCACAGCCTTGAGCCCAACCGAAAACAGGACATTGGGTTCAAAGGAAAATTGGTTTATTGAGGTACACTCTGGCTTGTGAGCTCAAAGCTATTGCAAACAAAGTCAGTGCTGGAAGCAACTACCTCCCAGTGTGCTAAATAGATGGCGCCTGCCTGCCCCCCCCTACCTAACCAGCATCTGGAATGATGAGGCAGGGTAAGCAAGGGCTGGTTTCAAAATCCCCAGTTTCTCCACGCCAATCAGCTATTCAGCGGAGCACCGAACAGCTGATCCAGCAAACCCAGAAGTTCTGCCGGCAGCCATTTTCCTGCATGATGGCCTGGCAGCTGCTGGCTCCCAGCCATCTGGTCACATCACCTCTCAGCTGTGCTCCAAACGGCCCCAAGTCATGCAGGTACAGGGGGAAGTGCTGTCACTGCTGTCATTGCTTCTGGCCCCAGCCATTGCCTCCAGCTGCCGCTGTCTGGTTGACCCCTCCCCCCTCCCATTAGTGACAAGCCCACAGGGGCTTGACACTTGCATTTCATGCTTTGGAACTGCTACAATAACAGTTCTAATACTTAAAAATAATTTATTTGAAATGTATTAATAATGGAGAACCTATCTAGTTCCCCACAAAGGTTCTTTAGATTATGTTGACCAAGGAGGCCTTGCTGGGAATGTTTGTTTATGAAGGAAACTAGTGAATATATAGGTACAATTCATAAAAAAATGAAAGGTAACAAGCAATAAACAAATTAGCTAATTTATTATTTAAATTGATTTAATTTGCATTACAGCTTTGTTTACATTTTTATAGTGAAGTTGATAGATTTTAATTTCTCAGTATTTAAATAATAAAAGGAATGTTTGATGAATAATAGTGATGATTCATGGTGATTTTGAAACAAAAACATTTTCAGAAAATTTTATCCCTATTCTTTTAAACATAGATTCAGACATTTGAAGAGTAAAAGAGGTATTTATAATTAATAAATAATTTTATTATCTCCCAGTCACAAATCATCACATAGATATAATTTGAATTAAATTCAGTGTATTTCAGTGTATTTCAATTTATAGCAGAATATCAGTTTCAACATGTAACAATTTCCTCACTCTTTTCCTTTGAATTAATATCTATTACTTTAATTAATTAGGAGGTTTGACTGGAAGATATACAAATTATACAGGAAATTATACCTTTAGTATATGAATAGCTGGTCTTTTATTTTACTTTTTGCTTTACTTAGTCAAGCATGTTTAGACACACAAAAAATTTGTTTCTGGTACAGAAACACTCAGTGTACAAACACCAGACAGTAATCATCATCAACATCATGATCATCATCATCATCTATGTAGCCAATAGAACTAACAAATAATATAAGGGATAAATATATATATGCACATTTTGAGGTGTGTGTATATGTGTCTGTGTACAGGATAAATCATAATAATAGTAATGCCTATCCCACACCCTGGAGAAGGATAAAATAGGTGGATAAAAATGCCAATCATTGGGCTGACAGTGTGATGACCCATAATAAAATAATCTTTGTCACTACACATGGAGATATTTTTTTTAGCTTATTTGTCTATAGTTATGCTTTTACCAATGTTATTGTGATTATTTTACTTTCCAACATTTCTATTGTAATATTAGTATGCTGCCAATAGACTGGGACAATTCAATTTTAAGGGGTTGCAGGGAAAATTGTAAAATAAGGAAATAAATTCAGAGTCCCTTATTTATTTCAGCAGCTGCCCTACTAAATCTGTGGAAAAACAATAGGAAATTTGGCATGTAATATGCTTGCTGATATAATGCAGAACAGTATCTAAATAGATGAAGAAACTTCACTAGCCATGGAAAGATACATTTATAAAATAACAAATCAATTTTAGAAAGTTATTTCTAAATCAATTTTAGAAAGTTATTTCTAAATCAATTTTAGAAAGTTATTTAAATTTAAAAGCTTGAATACAGCAACCTTTATTTCCTTATTCCTCATGCTATAGATCACTGGGTTCATCATAGGTGGAACCACTGAGTATATGACAGCAAATACCATATTGGTTTCTGAGGAGACATGAGGTATTGGTCTTAAGTACACAAGCATTCCAGTGAATAAAAACATTGAGAAAACAATGAGATGAGGAATGCATGTAGAAAAGGCCTTTTGTCTTCCTTTTGATGAGGGCATTCGAAGCACTGTTATGAAGATCTGCACGTAAGTCACAACTATAAACAGAAAGCAACCAAATGCTATGGTAACACTTAGAATAAGAAGTACATGTTCAACTTGGTATAAATTAGAGCATGAGATTTTTAGTAGCTGTGGAAGCTCACAGAAAAACTGGTCAACTACATTGGAACAGAAAGTCATGGCAAAGGTAGTGCTGGTGTGCAAGATGGCATAAAGTAGTCCACTGAACCACGCACTGCCTGCCATCTGCATGCAGGCTCCTTTGTTCATAATTACTTCATATCTGAGTGGGTTACAGATAGCAATGTATCGGTCATGAGCCATGACTGTGAGAAGAGTATAATCAGAAGCTGCAAAGAGGAGGAAGAGAGAAACTTGAAAGACGCAACCAACATATGAAATCAACCTGGTGTTCATGAGAGAATTTGACATGGATTTGGGTATAGTGACAGAAACAGCTCCAAGATCAGTTATAGCTAAATTCATGAGGAAGAAGTACATGGGAGTATGTAGTTGGTGATCAAAAATGACTGCAGAAATGATGATGAGATTTCCAGAAATTGCGGCCAAATAAAAAAACAGAAACACAACAAATTGCAGAATCTGTATTTCACGGATACCCGAGAACTCCAACAGCAGAAATTCTCTTATGAAAGTTTGATTGGGCATATCATTCATTTCTCAAAGTTAAGTATAGTTTCTGGAGGGTAAAAAAGAAAAAGAAAAACAGGAAAAATTAGAAAAGTTTATTTTATCATTACTATTTCATATATTTGAACATTTTTACATTTGCTAGAAATCTATTATTGGAATAGTCATATTTGAAAAATAAAATAAATGCTCATTATCCTCATTAGTGCAATCTATTAGAATTTACTTATACTGGCACTTGATGGATCTTTGAAAGCATCCATAAAGCTTAGAACACAAACAAGACTGTAATTCAATGTCTGGTTTCTTTCTGAATTTCTTTAGTTTTGCCTCTGATTGTATGCTACATAAACCAAAGAAGTGCAGCTATAATAATATTTTCATGGAATATTATTTTCAATCCATCCTCTCTGATTTTTCTTTATTTGAATTTATGCCATTGAGAATTGTGACAAATCAAATTTGTAGAAAATAATGATAACAACGACAACTGATCATGGGGATTAAGATAATGATAACATATTCTCAATTTTTAAAATTATGTTCATCAACATAAAACTTTAATGCATGTTCCAAATGTGGAGACCATATTAGTATACTGTATTTACAACTCTGCAAAGTCAGACTTGATAAAGCTATACAATTAATGGCAAGAAGAGTGAGGGAAAAAGATTGCAATATTTCTGATGAGTTCAGGACTTAATGTATGTTTTAACTACTATGATACAGCATAATAACTTTCTAACAATTGATAGAGCAAGGAGTGAAGAGAAAATAATAATGAAAGAGCATGTTAGAAAAAATAAATAAGCCAAATGAAAAATACTTACTTTGTTATTTCTGCATTTCTGATTAAAATCTTCTCCTGATAAATAATGTGCACAAATATATTACAATTGCAATTTCATTTCCTTCTGAGCCAGGCACAAAACATGCTGGGAATAAGAGACATTTATTAATGTCTCTTTAGTTTAATGGTCTCAAGAGTCACACAGAGTTGATTAGAAGAATCAGAAATGCAGATTCACACAAAATTTTTAATTGATGGCAAATGAGTTGTACTTACATAGAATACAAATATACATTGATTCAGCTGGCAAACTAACTCACTATTTAATCATTGTTTGTTTGGTATGGAAAATTTTATTTTTTGTATTACTCCCTACTGATAATATAAACAAAATATTTACTCCTACATTCATGTTGCCTAAAATTAGTTAAATTAATTTGACAGGCTGATTAATATATTCACAATACTAATTTAGTATCAATAAATGATCTAAATATATAATTATATGTAATATAATATATATGTGAGGCTAAAACATATAGGGAATGATTGCTGGAATTGGGTATGTGTAGTTTAATGAAGAGAAGGGTGAGGGGTGACATGATAGCAGTGTTCCAATATCTCAGGGGCTACCACAAAGAAGAGGAAGTCAAGATATTCTCCAAAGCACCTGAAAGCAGGACAAGAAGCAATGGATGGAAACTAGTCAAGGAGAGAAGCAACCTAGAACTAAGGAGAAACTTCCTGACAGTTAGAACAATTAACCAGTGAAACAACCTGCCTCCAGAAGTGGTGAATGCTCCAACACTGGAGGTTTTTAAGAAGAGACTGGCCAGCCACTTGTCTGAAATGGTATAGGGTTTCCTGCCTGAGCAGGGGGTTGGACTAGATGACCTCCAAGGTCCCTTCCAACTACTTCTTCTTCTTCTTCTTCTTCTTCTTCTTCTTCTTCTTCTTCTTCTTCTTCTTATTATTATTATTATTATTATTATTATTATTATTATTATTATTATTGTTGTTGTTGTTGTTGTTGTTGTTGTTGTTGTTATTATTATTATTATTATTATTATTATTATTATTATTATTATTATTATTATTATTATTATTATTATTATTATCTTGTAGAAAGGAAAGGCCCACACTGATAAATTAAAAATCTTTGTGGTCTGCAAAGGAATGCTGGTGGACTAATCAATGATTTGGTGACTAGAGGAGTATCTACAGTGTTGGAGCTTGTGGTCATGGTAAGCCATGGAGGCACTAGGCAACATGACTTTCAGGGCAGTGGTGGTGATTTTATTAATTAAAAAAGGTCTGTGCTCTGTCCATGGGTGCTTGGTAGGCTGCATGTACAGGCCTGGTCTAGAATTTATTTTGGAGCATTCAACTATCTAGAGCAGGCATGTCAAACTCATTTTGTTTGAGGCAACTTTTTATAAAAGAATTGTCATTAATTTGTTTGAAATGGTATAGGGTTTCCTGCCTGAGCAGGGGGTTGGACTAGATGACCTCCAAGGTCCCTTCCAACTTCTTCTTTTTCTTTTCTTCTTCTTCTTCTTCTTCTTCTTCTTCTTCTTCTTCTTATTATTATTATTATTATTATTATTATTATTATTATTATTATTATTATTATTATTATTATATTATTATTATAATATTATTATAATATTATTATTATAAGAGCCTTGGTGGAGCAGTGGGCTAATGCCTCCTTAAGTAACACCAGCTGCCTGCAATTAGTGCAGGTTCGCATCCCACCAGGCTCAAGGTTGACTCAGCCTTCCATCCTTCCAAGGTAGGTAAAATGAGGACCCAGATTGTTGGGGGCAATTAAGCTGACTTTGTAATAATGCCGCTTGGGGTGTGTGTGAAAGCCCTAACAAGCAGGCATATACATAGAATGAAGGCTACTGCTAAGCTTGTAAGCCGCCCTGAGTCTTCGGAGAAGGGCGGGATATAAATGGAATTAAAATAAAATAAATAAATAAATTATTATTATTATTATTTATTTTTATTATTATTATTATTATTATTATTATTATTATTATTATTATTATTATTATTATTATTATTATTATTATTATTATTATTATTATTATTATCTGAAAATGCAGCATGTACTAGGTAGGTACAATATGTTTAATATGTACAGTATGTGCATAGCAATATGCCATATATGCATTCTATTAACAATTGTAACTGACAAATGGTAACACAGAGAGATAGTCCTCTGAATGTTTGAAATTGAATGGACCCCTTGGGGTGTGGAAATTAGACCACTAAGAAATGGCTTAATAAAGTCTCATAAAACATGCTTAAGCCACCATGTGGTAATGAAAATCAGCTAACCCTATTTAAATGTCATTGCTAGTCTTATTCTAGCTAATAAATTATAAGTGGTGAATTCTGTAACAGATTTTGTCGCATTTTGCCGGCTGGAGCCTTGTGTCAGACCGTGTGACGTTGGCTTTTGCAGTTGTTTTAAAATCAGCTTTGGAACCAGAGGTTGCCATCTTCAAAAGACTGCTGGAATTAAATCACTAGCTGTTCAGACCTGCCTGTACAATCTCTCCCATGCATGCTATGACACGTCCTTGAGCCTAGCACCTCTCCAGAATCACGGGGTATGACATGCCTTGGCATGTCCCAAACAAGGCCTAACCCCCTTTTTTACTCGCAGACACAAACACTCATGCCCCGGATTCGCAGCCCTGACATGCCTGAACAAGTCTACTTGCCACCTGGCTGGTTGCCTCTTGTGAGTATTTTAATTCCTGTTAATATTCCTTGTCTTTTTGCTGTAGGGGGGCAGAATACATTTTATTAAATACCTTTTAGAAAAAGGGGGGTTAAATGCAAACCCTGGCTGCCTTTTAGGGGTCTCCTTTTTCCCAACTTTTGAGGCACTGATTTTTAAAACTCCACAAAAATTAAAAGCATCATTAGGCTAGAATGATTAAAAATAAAAAGCATTTTTTTTTAATTTCAGAGCTCCCCAAAGAAGGGCTTGTTTCCCAAAAACACAGGCCTCTCTTAATTATTTACTTTATTTAGCTTATTCTGTTTGTTTTGAATGTCCATAGAATTAGTCTAGGGTTAAGCTAATCATGTACCCAGAGGATTGACTGCCTTGACTTATTGATGGGGGCTAGGTTCAACATGCCTTATCTGAAAATAGGGCTGCTAGGGTTACTCTTGCTTATCTTGATGGGCTTAGGCCAACATGTCACTTCCGCTCACCTTATCTGAAAATAGGGTGGTTACTTCCGCATATAGGGCCATGATCTGCTGACATAATCAACACCACGTGGGTTTGTTTACTTTGATGACATCACTGATCAAAAGTGCTGGTAATTTTCATTAAAAAAGGTATACACTATTACTACTGACAAGCATTCTTGAAAACACTCAGTAACCAAGGTGTCTTGATTCAAAGTCAGCTTTTTGATGACCTGCAATTTATATGAGTTTTCAAAACAATCTATATGCTTATTTAAGGAAGTGTTTCTTTGTTGCCTGGAGGCTCATTGACTAACTTTGAATAAGATATAGTTCATTGACTCTGATGATAAGAGAGGAGGAGTCTATCAACAGGCTTGTCTTTTTATTTTATTTTTTAAAGAGGATGGATAGCCATCTCTCACTAATTCCTTAATTCCTCCATATAATTCTTGTATGTTGTACCCACAGACTCTTCCTGATTTGTGCAATACCTCATGTACACCCCATGTGCCATTCTCAACCCTGTTTCTATAAATGGTCATTCTGTTTAGATAAGTATTATGTCTGAAACGATGACCAATAGGTTACCTAGAATATAAATAAATATAAAGAAGCAAACAACCAAATAAGTAAAATAAAGTAAAATATTTATTTTTTAATAAATTTCTCATTTACCCAGTCATAATGTTGACATACTACAAAATCAAAATACATATACAAAGATACTTCAATACATTTCTCATTATTCTTTTATTATGTACAATTTACAAGCAATGATCCATAAAGCAGACACATTAGATTATTTTCAAATATATTTAATTCATGCTTCCATATAATGTATTTCAGTGTATGTATATATAAACACAGAAAGATATAAACAGAGACACAAACACACACTTTATCTAACACCTCAATATCTGAAATACATAATATTCCATTCAATTATTTAATATAATTCTCTGAATTCTAATTTCCTATGTTTAAGTAGATATTAGTTCAGTTTCTATCTTGAGAATTAAAATAGTATACAAACGACATAATTTCTAGTTAAACTACAATTGGAAGAGATTACTCAATTTCACAATAAAATAAATAAAAATAAATAAATAAATCAACTGTAGTATGAGTTCTAAATGTAGCTTTTTGTAATGTGTAAGATTGTGTGGGATGTTTTCCAAAATTTTATTCCTGCTTTTCTCTTTTCTGTTAAAATAAAAACAAAGTAATTGTTTTGTTTTAAAAAAGAAATAAATAAATGACTTCAAACCTCAAGAAGACATAAAAGACTTAAAAGAACAATATTAATGTCCTGATAAAGATTAATGAATTTAAAATAAATGCAATAATGGAATACAGAATTATAATTATGAAATCAAAGGGCAATGGAATGTCAGTTTGGTGTGTGGTGGCTAAGAAGCATGTGAGTTTAAGTTCTGCTTTAAGCATGAAAACCAGCTGGATGGCTTTGGGTCAGTCACTTTCTCACAGCCCAATCTTCCTCATAGGACTGTCGTTGTTTATTAGGAAGTCAGTAAAATTAATCATGATTTTGTAAATATTTCTCATATAGGACATTAGTAAGATATTCCACAAAACAAAAAACTAAATTAAATTACTGTCAAATTCATTTCATCAATCCTTTGTTTCCCCAAATGTCAGGACAGCAATCAATTATGTATGAAATTGGTTCTTTTTGATCAAGAAACAATAACAACAGTGAATAAAGGGATGTTAAGTTTTATTATTAGTTCAAGCAAACAGATGTAAAAACATAATGTACAAAGCATACATAACAAGCACAATAATATCCAAATCACTTATAAGCTCTCAGGAGCTCCTTAGTAACCAAAGGGTGGCCAATTTCCACAGTACCCAATGCCAGGTTCTGTGCAGAAACTCTTACTAAACAACAAATTTAAAAGCTGGCACCATGACTTAATGATCCCGTTATAGTCATGAGATTACAAGACCTGACCTGAAGCAAAATTCTGAGGTTTACAGCTATGGGAAGATTTTTCCCCACCCTATTTCTCCTTTATTTAGCAAATAAGAAAGTAAGCAAGTTAACCTGGAAAAAAACTCCAAACATGTAGTTTTCTTAATTTGAAGGCAAAATAAAAATATGTCACTAAACTTGAAATACAATTGCCTTCTGTATTATAATTGTCTTCTGCATCTTTTTTCTCAAAATATACACTGTAACCTTCTCTCTTGATATGAGAGAGAGAGAGAGAGAGAGAGAGAGAGAGAGAGAGAGAGAGAGAGAGAGAGAGAGAGAGAGAGAGAGAGAAAGGAGATAGTGGTTAATCCTCCAGATTAAAAACTTTCAGGTAGTCACCAGAAATCAGGGTGACAGCGAAAAGAGATATATCTAATATGCTAAACAGATATGTTCAGTTACAGAAATGAACAATTGTGTTTTCTAATAAGATAACATTTGTGATAATGGAGACTGGTCACATAGTTTTATATGTTATGTTTGTTTTTTTCTCTTTTCACAGATTTTTTAAAAAAATTCTGGCAAATGAACACTTTATGCCTCTTTAAAAAGAAATAAATCTCAGATCAAAAAACTTTGAAAGAGCAGTTTTGATCTTCTTGTTTCTCATGCTGTAGATTACTGGATTCAACATGGATGGAATAATGGAATACATAATTGTAATTATGAAGTCAAGATGAGATGGATTGTCAGATATGGATCTTAGGTAAGCAAAGCAAGCAGTAAACAAAAATAGGGAGAAGACTATAAGGTGTGGCAAACAAGTAGAGAAGGCCTTTTTCCTTCCTTGTGTAGAAGGAATTTTCAGCACAGCAGAGAAGATGTGCACATAAGTAACCATCACAAAGACAAAACAACCAAATCCTAAAGTAGAACTGAACATTATAATTCCAATTTCAGCTACATATAAACCAGGGCAAGCAATCTTAAGTAAATATGGGATTTCACAATAAAACTGATTGATGATGTTAGAGCAGAAAGGAAGAGTGAATGTTGCAGTAGTGTGTAATGTGGCATTGAGAAAGCTGGCAATCCATGCACTGCCAACCATTTTAGTACAGGCTTTTTTGTTCATTATCATTTCATAATGTAAAGGATTACAAATGGCAATATACCGATCATATGCCATAATAGTAAGGAGGGAAATATCACAGGTCAAGAAAAAGAAAAACAAAAGAACCTGAGAAACACACCCAGAATAAGAAATGTATCTTATATTTGTAAGAAAATTTAAAATAATTTTAGGTATGATGACTGAAACTGAACCAATGTCTTGGATAGCTAAATTCATCATGAAGAAATACATGGGAGTGTGAAGATGATGGTCAAAGACAACAGCAATGATAATGAGAAGGTTTCCAGTTAATGTTGTTAAATAAAGTATCAGGAATAAAGATAAGTAAATAATCTGTACCTCCCAAAGTTTTGAGAAATCCAAAAGAAGAAAGATAGATGTGTCATTATCCATTCTTAATTACAATAATCTTAAAAAGCAAGGAAATTTAATGGAAAGCCTACTTAGCTTGAAGTATTTTAAAAACTAACTGATCAACTTTCACTGAACATTACAATAAATCTTGATCATACAAATTTTGGAGTAACACCATTACATTTTGATTTGCCAATTATCTTACTTATTTTTAATTTCAGAGTGGTAAAACCTAGGCCTTAAGGCATTGTTATATTTCTTGAATTTGGAGATATTTGAGAATACATCTAGAAGTTTGAAGATATTCCTTCAGTATTCTTGTGTAAGTTCTGATCAGATTCAAACTTTTGGTTTCTTTGTTTTCTGTTTAGAGTCAAATTAATTCAGATGAAATTATCCAAATTCAATCAAGTTCCTTCGGTCTGAAGTGATTAAACTGATAGATCCAAAGAATGCCTGGAGAAAAAGGCTTTGCATAAGTTGAAGCTTTTTAATCATTTAAACAAATCAAAGTTAGTGACTTTGGTTTAGAAAGTGAATGAAAATGCCTTTTGAGAGAATGTTCATCTTGAACATTTACAAAGCCCTGGCTTCTAAGGACATGTTAAAAATGAAAATGAGAGCATAAAGGGTAATAAACTGAATATAGATTACACAAAGATAATATAAAACTCCAAACTCAGTTGATTCTTAAGCATTGACTTCAGTTGATTACATTCAATCAAGACATTGTACAAGACAGTGTTTTATTAGTTGTAAGCCACCTAGAGTCATCTCTAGGAGAGATGGGCAAGATGATTGTTAAATAAATAAATTCAAATAAAACTCAAGAAAAGCCTTGGCTGAATAGGTTCAAAATCAAATAAGTCAATGTCTCACCATCTTTAGCCATCTATTGATCTATTTTTTTTCCTTCAGCCATCAGTGAGATTTACTGTACATTGTGCAGCTAGTGCTAATATTTAATCCAAATATATTTCCCTAGAGCTGTTTTTACAATACTGACTCCATTGGGAGGATAAAAAAGGCACTGTAGAATGTTTTTCTTTTCTTTTACTCCTTAGATTATTTTCTTAGAATCAGCACTGTTTTAAGTGGGATGAGGGGAAAACAATTTACAGGATCAATAATGAGAAAGGTTATATTAAAGTAGATGAACACTAAATGTAACTCTGTCAATGTGATGGAAATTTTGATGTTATTGTGCAGGATATTTTATAGGTGTCCTTAGAAATAAGGTGCTATTTGTTCTTCATTAAATAATGACAGGATGATGGTGTAAGAATTTTTCTGATTTTCATTGTTGTATTCATATGCAGGTTCTGAGGTTTTGCTTGATAAAAAATACAGGAAACCAGAAGTTGCCTTCAAGCTTTACGTGTTTATTCAGCTGAACAAAGACGGGCTTCTCTAAAAAGAGACAAAAAGCCCCAAATATCAGAAAAGCCTTATTTTTATACCTACTTTGATTACATAAGTGATTCACCCAGCAAACCAGATACACATAAGATTAAGACTTTGCCCTTTAAGGGAGACACACTGTAGATAAGAAAGCAGAAGTAGCTAGTATGTTCCCTTTTGGGTGTTTCCCCAATATACCAGCTGTTTCTGGATGGGATAGAATATTGGGTGTTTCGTTTGCTGTCCTTTCATGACCCTGCATTCACAGACCTGCAAGTGGCCTGCAAGTGGCCATCTGAACATATTCACAATTGATACGGTCCCCTAAGTCCTGGTCATCAGTATACTGTATGTGATCCCTAAAAATATTTTTCTGTCCTCTTCAAACAAATTTCCTGTGTTATCCTGAAAATCAAGGGTTGGCAAGCTTTTTACTATACAGAAGCTGTACCTAGCTATTTTTTGGAGAAGTGAGAATGACAATGGGAAAATTGGTCATTCAAATTTCACAGAAATATGCTTTGTTTGTAATTGAAGTGATGTATTCATATTTTCCCTTTTGCATTATCTACCACAATATATATAATTCTTCAATATATATAGTTCTTCAATAAAGTTTGGAGTCTGATTGATTATATTTTATCAAGTTGTATTCACTCGTAGCAAACACATAGATTTTCTCTAGGATAATCAATCAATTCCTAACAAGGTCATTCATATTTCAGCTGCAGTTGGGTTCATACATACGTATCTTGCTTCTAATTTTCCTTCTAATTTTCCCAGCCTTATATACTTCTTCAGAACATTAGGACTTGGCATAAAGTGCCCAAAGTAAGAGATTTGAACCATTTATATTTGGCCATTTATACCTCATCTGAGAATTCCTAACTGATTTTTTTCCAATGATTTATTTGTTTGCTTTCTTAGCTATCCATGGTATTTTCATAATTCTTCTCCAACACTTAAGTGAAAAAAAGTCAATATCTTTCTCTCAAGTCCAGGTTTGTTACATGAAGATCACTAAAGAAAATGAATGTCTGCACATTTCTGATATTTGCAGGTGTAGACACATCCCAGGATCCGTATCTTTTTCAAACACTTCATTGCTGGTTTCAGAACAGGTAGTCTTTACAACCATTTGTTTATTGATCTCTCAAAATTAAATAGCACTGAACTTAGAAGGGCTAGTGAACTAAAAGTAATAATTTCTGGTAACCCACCACTTTCAGACCAGTCAAATAGCACTGAAAAAGTAACTTATGAAAGTTTTTCATACCTATGACCATTGCAGCATCCCTATGGTCATGTGATCAAAACTTGGCAACTGGCATATGTTTATCACAGCTGCACTGTCCCACAGTCATGTCATCACCATTTGTAACCTTCCCAACTGGCTTCTGAAAAGCAAAATCAATGAGAGAAGCCACATTTGCTTAATGAATACAGGTGAAACAAAAAATTAGAATATCATGCAAAAGTGCATTTATTTCAGTAATGCAACTTAAAAGGGGAAACTAATAGATGAGATAGACTCATTACATGCATTTTGCCCCATTTTGTAACATTTTTGCCACAGTTGTTTAGCGAATCACTGAGGTCGTTATGTGAATCATGTACAGGTAAAACTCGAAAAATTAGAATATCGTGCAAAAGTTCATTTATTTCAGTAATGAAACTTAAAACGGGAAACTAATATATGAGATAGACTCATTACATGCAAAACAAGATAGTTCAAGCTGTGATTTGTCATAATTGTGATGATTATGGCTTACAGCTTATGAAAACCCCAAATCCACAATCTCAGTAAATTAGAATATTACATGCAATCAATAAAACAAGGAGTGTACATAGAACAATATCGGACCTCTGAAAAGTATAAGCATGCATATGTACTCAGTACTTGGTTTGGGCCCCTTTTGCAGCAATTACTGCCTCAATGCGGCCTGGCATGGAAGCTATCAGCCTGTGGCACTGCTGAGCTGTTATGGAAGACCAGGATGCTTCAATAGTGGCCTTCAGCTCTTCTGCATTGTTCAGTCTCATGTCTCTCATCCTTCTCTTGGCAATGCCCCATAGATTCTCTATGGGGTTCAGGTCAGGCGAGTTTGCTGGCCAATCAAGCACAGTAATCCCATGGTCATTGAACCAGGTTTTGGTGCTTTTGGCAGTGTGGGCAGGTGCCAGGTTCTGCTGGAAAATGAAGTCAGCATCCCTATAAAACTCGTCTGCGGAAGGAAGCAAGAAGTGCTCCAAAATCTCCTGGTAGATGGCTGCATTGACCCTGGACTTAATGAAGCACAGTGGACCAACACCAGCAGATGACATGGCTCCCCAAATCAACACAGACTGTGGAAACTTCACACTGGACTTCAAGCATCTTGCAGTGTGTGCCTCTCCATTCTTCCTCCAGACTCTGGGTCCTTGGTTTCCAAATGAGATGCAAAAGTTGCTCTCATCAGAAAAGAGGACTTTGTACCACTGAGCAAAAGACCAGGTCTGTTTTTCTTTAGCCCAGGTAAGATGCTTCTGATGTTGTTTGTTGTTCAGGGGTGGCTTGACAAGAAGAATATGACATTTGAAGCCCATGTCCAGGATCCGTCTCTGTGTGGTGGCTCTTTATGCACTGACTCCAGCCTCAGTCCACTCCTTGTGAAAGTCCCCAACACTTTTGAATGGCCTTTTCCTGACAATCCTCTCCAGGCTGCGCTCATCCCTGCTGCTTGTGCACCTTTTTCTTCCACACTTTTCCCTTCCACATAACTTTCTATTAATGTGCTTTGATACAGCACTTTGGGAACATCCAACTTCTTTTGCAATTACCTTTAGAGGCATTCCCTCCTTATGGAGGGTGTCAATGATGGTTTTCTGCACAACTGTCAGGTCAGCAGTCTTCCCCATGATTGTGATTCCTACTGAACCATACTGAGAGACCATTTAAAGGCTCAGGAACCCTTTGCAGGTGTTATGGCTTAATTAGCTGATTAGAGTGGGACACTTTGAGCCTAGAATATTGCACCTTTTCGCAGGGTAGGGCTGAGGAATTTGTACAGTATCTGCAGGACAAAATTGCTCAGATCCGGACTGGTTTGGACTCTGACTGGGCGGAATCCGACGGAGTGGAGAGGGCAGGTCTTGGTCATACCATTTGGGGTGAGTTTGACCCTGTGACTTTGGATGATGTGGACAGGATTATGCATAGGCTGAGCGCTGCAAATTGTTTATTGGACCCATGTCCTTCCTGGCTGTTTTCGGCCACCAGGGAGGTGACAGGGGGCTGGCTCCAGGCAGTTGTCAATGCTTCATTGACAGAGGGTGTCTTCCCCTCTGCCTTAAAAGAGGCGGTGGTAAGGCCCCTCCTTAAGAAGCCTGCTCTGGACCTGGCCTCGTTGAATAACTATCGTCCTGTCTCCAACCTTCGCTTTGTAGCAAAGGTTGTCGAGAATGTTGTGGCATGTCAGTTTCTCTCCCCCCTCCTGTTCAACATATATATGAAGCCACTGGTTGAGATCAACTGTGGCTTTGGGGTGAGGTATCACCAATATGCGGATGACACCCAGTTGTTTATCTCCACCCCGAGCCAACCCAGTGATGCCCTTGATGTGATGTCCCGGTGCCTGAAGGCGGTGCGGGTCTGGATGGGAAGGAACAGGCTCAGGCTGAACCCCTCCAAGACAGTGGCTGTGGATATCGGCATCTCGTACTGTCCAACAGGTTCCATCTCTTCTTATGGGGGGGAGTTGTTGCCCCCCTCAGAATGGGCCTGCAACTTGGGTGTCCTCCTGGATTCACCACTTAATTTGGAAGACCATCTGGCTCCCGTGACCAGGGGGGCTTTTGCACAGGTTTGCCTGGTACGCCAGTTGCGCCCCTTTTGTCACCTCTCACCTGGATTACTGCAATGCTCTCTACATGGGGCTGCCCTTGAAGTGCACCCAGAGGCTTCAACTGGTGCAAAATGCAGCCGCGCAGGTGCTTATGGGAGTATCAAGATACTCCCATGTTACACCACTCCTGCGCGAGCTGCATTGGCTTACGGTTGCCCTCCGGGTGCGATTCAAGGTGCTGATAATCACCTTTAAAGCCCTACATGGCTTAGGCCCAGGGTACCTGTGAGACCACCTGCTGCCAATGTCAACCTCCCATCGCCCGGTTCTCTCCCACAGAGCCGGCCTCCTCAGGGTGCTGTCGGCCAGGCAATGCCAGCTGGAGACCCCCAGGAGGAGAGCCTTCTCTATGGTCACACCGACCCTCTGGAACGAACTGCCTCCAGAGCTGCAGATGGCCCCTGACCTTGGTTCCTTCTGCCGTGACCTAAAGACCTGGTTATTCCAACAAGCAGGCCTGGACTTATCATGGTTTTTAAATTTGGTTTTTAATTGGTTTAAATTGTTCTTATTTCTTATATTGTTTAATCCTCTTTTAATTTTTGTATTTATATCTTTTACGTTTTTATTGTTGTGAGCCCTCCTGAGTCCTCAGGGAGAAGGGCGGCATATAAATTTAATAAACATAAACCTTTAATAAACCTAATATTCTAATTTTCTAAGATTGTGGATTTGGGGTTTTCATGAGCTGTATGCCATAATCATCACAATTATGACAAATCAGGGCTTGAACTATCTTGCTTTGCATGTAATGAGTCTATCTCATATATTAGTTTCCCATTTTAAGTTGCATTACTGAAATAAATGAACTTTTGCACGATATTCTAATTTTTCAAGTTTCACTTGTACATGATTCACATAACAACCTCAGTGATTCGCTAAACAACTGTGGCAAAAAGGTTACAAAATGGGGCAAAATTCACTTAATAACTGCTTTGCTTAGCAATGAAAATTTTGGGGCTCAATTGTGGTCACAAGATGAAGACTACCTTTACAGTTGAACTGTCTACCTTTTTGGATCAACTCTTTACCACTTCAAGATTTTCACTGTTAAGTTGAAAATAGGTTATTCATGTTGGCTTTGGTTTATTATTCTTTATATTAAGTCATCATCACCATTTTCTTTCTACTGTGGTCCTTGACTTTCTTTACTAGAAGTTGTAGATGACATGCTTTTTCAAATTTCAGGCTAGCACCATCAGGCTAGCACCACCATCATATTGCAGGTGATTGGAGAGTCTCCCCATAAATTTAGAGCCATGTCCTTTTTTACCAATACAGTTTCCTTCAACATATACTCTGCAAAAAGTGTACACTATTAATTCTAAAGAAGGCTTTATTAATTAATAAAAATTGACAGAATAAATTTCACTTTTACATGGATTTTATAATAATTTAAAAATGAGAAAAATTGTAATTTGTTATATCATTAAATGAGTAGATGCTATGTTTAGGTGATTTACATTAATTTGATAAGTTAATTGTTGGAGGGATTTTTGCATCTTTCTTATGTTATTATTTTTTTCTGGGTATTATATCTTAATAAGTAATTAATTTGATGAACGTGTCTACATTGTTGTTTGGTATACACATTTGTTTTTGTATTTGTATTTCCCTTTGAATTGAATTGAAATTGAATAAAAAAAGACAGACTGAGATGATAGAAAGGAAGGAAGGAAAGAGTAAGGAAGGAAGGAGTTTCATTAACCAACATGATCCTTTTGTCATACTTTTACTAAAAGCACGTAGAATAAATCCTTGGTATTATCTCATGTAAAGATTACTATAACAAAGTTTAAAAGAAAAGAATAATAAACCTTTAGATATTATTTCTTCAAATTTTATATATTCCTTTATAATTATTTTGTAATTTGTAGTATTTGAACCAGTCCTGAGATTATGTTTACTTATAAATGTGAAGTGCTAATATTATTTGGGAAGATGTGCTAACATGCATGCATTACAATTGCAGGGAAAGGTGACAGGACACTACATTCATATAGCAATAGCTAGGCTTATTTATCACCCCATAGTGCTTTATAGCTCTCTCTGGGTGGCTTATAATGTAAACATTTTTGTCCTCAACAATATGGGGTCCTTCTTTTACCGACCTCTGAAGAATAGAATGCTGAGTCAACCTGGAGCCCCATCAGGAATGAACTCCCACCTGTGGTCAAAATTTGCCTGCAATACTGCAGTTTACCTACTTTGCCACCAGGGCACATATCACAACATTAATTGAATGACACATTAAACTTGTTCAGTTAATTAATAGAAGCATCTGCATAATCTCTTTGCCCTTATCTTAACCATACTTGTTGTTTCTATAAATTAAAATGGCATTCTTCCATTACTGCTAATACTAATATTTGAAATTTTGGTTGTAGCTGTTTCCAGATTCTCATTACCAGTGAAGACCACAGAAAATCAGCTTCTTGATTGGTTTAATTCCTATGAAAAAGTGGGAACACAGTCAAACCAATTATGTTATGTCAATTTTCTTACTTTCTTGTTGAAATTTGAAAATAAGTAGATGCATAGATCATTCTCTTAAAAAACACTTCTGTCCAAAAAGCCTCTTTATTTCTCATGCTGTAAATTAATGGATTCAACATAGGTGGAATATTGGAATATGTTATTAATGTTATGAAGTCTGAATGTGATGCACTGTCAACTGTAGGTTTTAGATATGCAAGCAAATAGTAAACAAGTACCTTAACCATGTTTTCTTGAAGAAGGAAGTAATGTGCCAATAAATACTATAGAAATACTTAGATCCTATTCCAGCCAATTTTATTCACCACCCCCTTTTTTAAACAGTAACATTTAATAGATGAACTTTTTGCATAAAGATTGGATTATCCATGTTTATTTGATGCTTTAAAAAGTAGATGCCTTTATATATAAACATCTTTCTTTGTAACTGATATAGACAGACATACTATACAATCCCTTTTGTTTTGATTTGATCTTACTATGTATGCTGCCTAGACTTACTGTGGAAGTGAGGAAGCATATAGATGAATACATATTTTAACATATAAAAATGAAAACCTTAATAAAGATGGATGGTGAACAGCTCATGAGTATTATGTTTCTGATTTAAGATTTATTAGAAATTTCACATCAATATTCATAGAAATTTTAAAACATTTCTCATATGAAATTCTTGAACACAATTTGCATTTTTTTTGTAAAATATGCAAGCAGGATTATTTACTTTCAAATGCTTTTTGCTTATAAATACATTGTTTATAGATTTTCTGTACTGCATCCATATTGGAAATATGTAAAGTTCCATTCAATTTAATATTTCATACCGTTCTAATTTTTTATCTGTTAATTGTCTTTTGCAGAATAACTGTTGTGATAATTATCTCTGACACTTTGGCATCAAAGAAAGGATACAAACTAAACTTTGTCTAAGTGTTGTGACAGATACAAACAGTATCAACTGGTGGTTAAGTCAAAGAACTGGAAAAAAAATGAATATCGGTCCAGAACTACCCAACTCAGTGTCCTTGCAGGAAACTTCCTCTCTCAGCTACTACTTAAAATGCTGGCAAGAAAATTGAACATCTATGTCTCTATAGTCATTAACAGTCAGAGATGATTCAGTGCACCACAAGTTCAACCTTAACAGAGATAAGTCAAATCTCATAAATAAATTTAAAAAACCCTTTGAACATTATATAATATATTGGAAAGTGGAAAATTGTTGTGAAAATATTTACATTTGCATCTTATTTGTATCAGCTCTCTTACTTTCTCTTATTTGAAAATAAGATGTACAACATATTCTCCTTAAAAAAACAATATTTTTTTTACCAAAAAGTCTTGAAAGAGCAACCTTGATGTCTTTGTTTCTCATGCTGTAGATTAATGGATTCAACGTAGAAGGAATAATGGAATACATTATTGTTACTATGAAGTTTGGATGTGATGCACTATCAGCTATAGGTCTGAGGTAAGCAAGGCAAGAAGTAAACAAAAATATGAAGAAAACAACCAGATGTGGTAAGCAAGTAGAGAAGGCCTTTTTTCTTCCTTGAACAGAAGGAATTCTCAGAACTGCAGAGAAGACATGCACATAACTCACAATGACAAAGGCAAAACAACCAGTGGCTAACATAGCACTGAAAATTTGAAGTCCAATTTCAGATACATATAATTCAGAACAGGCAATCTTAAGTAAATATGGAACTTCACAGAAAAACTGGTTTATTCTATTAGAGCAGAAAGGAATCATAAAAGTGACAGTAGTGTGTAATGAAGCATTGAGAAGGCTGGCAGTCAATACACCAGCAATCATCTTGGTACAAGCCTTCCTGTTCATTATCATTCCATAATGTAAAGGGTTACAAATGGCAATATATCGATCATAGGCCATGACAGTAAGGAGAGAAATATCACAGCTGAGGAAAAATAACAAAAACAGGACTTGGGCAACACATCCAGAATGAGAAATACTTCTTATATTTGTAAGAAAATTAAAAAGAGTTTTAGGAATAATGACTGACACTGAACCAATGTCTTGCATGGCCAAATTCAACAGGAAGAAGTACATGGGGATGTGAAGATGGTGGTCAAAAACAACAGCTGAGATGATGAGAAGATTCCATGTCACTGTCATTAAATAAAGTATTAGTAGCAAAGCCACATGCATAATCTGTAGCTCCCAAATCTTTGAGAATTCCCAGAGAAGAAACTCAGAAGTATCATTATCCATTCTTAAACAATACACCCTAGAAGAATAGGACAAAAAAATTGTTAAAATATTTCCTATTCCATACAGTTTGGAATGATTTGCAGAAGGATAGATTAGCTTTTACTGAAGATTACCTTAAAACTTCATTGTAAAAAAATCGAAACTTTCTGAGTATTATGAAAATATGTTTTCTTAAAATTCAGGATAACTCTGACAGATATTTAACCACTGTCAATTCTTATGGATTCTCTTTATAACCTTGGGCTTAGAGATACTTGATATTACTGATTTAATTAAAATCACTTTCTAACACTAACTTAATCAGATGTGAGAGCCTAAAGCAACAATATTGCTTTCATCAAATCAAATAAAAGCTGCTGGAAGTTGGAAATGAATGCAAGTATATTCAAACGTGTCAACGTTTGAGGTTGCTCCTCTTTTTTAAAAATAGTTTATTCCTCTTCAGCTGGCACAGTTCAGGCAGTACAATACAGTATCACTATCTGTTGAAATGAATTTAACCAGTATAATACACAATTTTAGATAGAAAAGATTTTGAGATTTTATAGAATAGTTCTGAGATTCTCTGCTTTAGTTTTGTAAATTCAGAATTACAACATCTACTAAATTCCTTCCTTTAATTGTTATTGAATTAATTTACTTGGGTTGTGTTGGGATTAGCCATATATATGTATTTTGCTGCCTGTGGATGGAGAGAATTTTTTGTTACATTTTTTAAGCCATCATTTTTTAAATAAATACTAATGGCCCTAAATGAACAGGGGGGGTGAATTACAAAATTCATTATACCCTTTGAAAGACCTTGTCATTTTCACTTTGATCTACACATATGTGGACTGAAAAAAAATGGCTTAAAATCAGAACCTCAATTCTATTTGACAACATAATTTGAATTAAGAATTTTGTATGGTCAGCTTGTTTATGAAGTGAATAAAAATGTTTTTAAAGAGTACATTCGACATAATGACACAGCCCTGGAGATATATATATATTTCTCCATATATATATGGAAAATAATTGAAATTAAATTACATGAGACCATGGTAATCCTTCTTAGTCAGGCAAATCTCATTAACCTTAATAATTGAAGATTATTTGATTAATTTATGATATTTTAGGTTTTGGTGTTGTTTATTTCCATATCTCCCCTTAAATAAATGTTACTGAAGAATGATTTAGGCAACCAACACTTATAACTATAATCTGAATTTTGTTGGAATTTTAATTGCAAAGGAAAGGGGAGACATATGAATATTTAAGTGAAGAAAGGAACAAATAATGTGTAATTCAAAATAAATATAGGTAATTGACTTACCATCTTCATCCATTTTTATTCATGCAGATTTTTGTTTCACTTTTTTCTTGTTCTCCTTTCAAAGCCGTCAGTAAAAATTTATATTGTCCTGTATTTTCATGAGATTTTATCTATTTTGTTCCCCAAGGACATAAAAAGGAACAGTTCATAGTGTAAATAACCTATTGGGGGGTGGGGTGGATTTAAAAATAAAATATGACATTGCCCAAGTGTCTTTATTATTATAATGGAGGATGGAGTGAACTAATTTGCAAGCTCAATAATTAGTCATGAGCACTAAAACTGACTTTATCAGATTTATCAAAGTTTAAGCTGTCTCAACTTTATAATGTTTTATTTTCAGATTAATGATGATATGATATTAACTCCCTCTATTTTGTTTTTCTGGGGTAATTACTGTTACTTAATATTCAATTTTGCTGCTGTTTCACATACTGTAAGTCAGCACCTCTAGAACACTTCTGATATATTCTGATATATTCTCTCAACCCTTACAAAAGTTCAAAATGAATTATGCACATACATTATAATTTTGAAACTTCTAAACCCAAATTTTCACACCCCCTGGAATACTGTCTCATACCCCCAGTTGGAAACCCATGCTGTAAATGATCCCTAAAAATGCTTTTCAGCCCATTTGTTGTGTATTATTTTGAATATTTAACATTTTGCTGATTGAGAGTAGTTCCCAGTCATATTTTGGAGAGATGGAAATCATGATGGGAAGATTGAATATTTTTTGTGAAAATACAATAAAAACAGAATACATTTCTAGGTGATGTAATATTTTTCTCTTTCTCTCACACACACAAACATTTCAAGAAACATTTTGCAAAGTTTGTCCTTCATACCTCAAAATGTCAGAAAGTTGTGTTGCAAACTCACAGAAACTACCACAATTTTCCAAAATTTCATTTCTTTAGGAATGATGGCTTCTGGATTTTGAATATATTCTGTAAAGTAGCCCATTTGTATTAAATATATGATTTGTGAATTACTTTCCCTGTATGGTAACCTTGAATATGATGTATTTTGCAGGCTAAAACTCTTCTTTTGGAATAAGGGAAATATTGAGAATCACATATACAAATAAATACACATTTTACACCCAGTTTATTTTAGAAATGTGTGAACAAAAATAATGACAATGTTCCTTGCAACTTTCATCTTTAATAAAGTTTTATTAACAAGTATTTCATTAGACGACTGCTAACCATTATGCTAATACACACACACACACACACACACACACACACACACACACATACTCACACATATTACTGATCCTTCAAAAAGAGGCATCAAGTGCTGATATGATGGGAAGAAAAGTGGCCCAAACTTATCTAGGGAAAAAAAAGGTGAGTGTGGGTGATAGGAGTTTCAATTCTCAGGGAAAAGAACCAGAGGTCTGCACACCAGATATTCAATATAGGGAAAAATGTTGCCTTCCTGAGCAAACATCAAAGATATAGTTGAAAGCTTTAATAAAATAATCAAGTCCACAGATTATTGTACCTATCTCCTCCTTCACATAGAGACAAAAAACACAAGAATGAATCTAAAAACAATACAATGAGATTATGAACAGCTAGACAAGACTATTACGGACTAAGGGGCACAAATGGTGTTTTCATCTACACTTCCGATGACAGATCAATATCCAATAAGAGAACAAAGGATTTTACAAATGAACAACTGGCTCAAGGGTTGATGCTGACAAGAGAACTTTGGATTCCTAGATCAGGGTCTGCACCACACAAAAACTGGAAAACATGTTTTTTGGAAAATAAATGGCTCAACTTATCAGGACAGCTTTAAACTAAAAATGAGGTAGAAAGGTGATCAGTTCTTAGGCTCTCTAGGGCAATCTTTAGGATCTTTGGGACATAATTCCAGACATAAACCCCAACATAGCCAATCACATAATGAAATACAGAGTGATGGGAAGGATGGAAAACCTAGTTACAAAGTAGGAGATAGAAGAAGCATACCCAAGACTCATGAAGGATTCAAACACCTATATATTAATGCTCATGTTTAGGGAATAAACAGGATGAACTTGAGGTACTAGTACATAAAGCCAGATACAATATTGTTGCGATAACGACTACCCAAAAAACATCACACACAACACCCAAACCTCAACATACCACACACAAAAACTAAACTTACCATACGCAAAAGGGATATTGGAAATGACAGCCAGAATTCTCCAATACCTAGAAATAGCAATAGCCGACAGCAACGCTCCACCAGAAATTATCCAGAGCCAAAGACAAGATACAGAAGGATGAAAGAAACAATGTAATCTACAAAATCAACCATAATTGTTGCAATCAATTCTACATGGGACAAACATCACGTCAATTAAAAAACAGGATTCACAAAAACCAGCTAGTAGTCAAACACCATGATCCTAAATCCTTAATTTCTACCTAGACCAACACCAAACAGCACCAGTTCGATTGAAGCAACACAAAAATCATCAGCCATGCTACCACCTACCATGCTTGTGAGTTCATTGAAGCCTGCCACTCCACAAGCAATTCAATACACACACTGATCTGCAATCATCCTACAAACCCTTCAGAATCCAAATCAACTGCACAGCCAACTGGAGATAGCACTGACCCTGAACCAACCCACACAAGCCCCACCAAGAGTCCAAATCCCGATGACCTTGACCTAATTAACCTTCCCATCACGAGACCCATCACAAGACCCATCGTACTCTCTCACTTGACACACCCACACCTGAAGCCCTTATAAACAGAAGAACACTGATATCCCCTAAACTCTGCTGAAGATGTTACTTAGCCTGGTAACAAAATGTTCAGAAACCAACCCAGACGTTCAGAGAATGATCCTTCACTCTTGTCCTTTTTGTCTTTCAGTTTATCAGATAGATCTTTGTGCAACCATGCTGGTTTCTTCTTGGGTTTCTTGTTTTCTTTTTCGGCGGTATTGTGCTGAACTGGGCCTTTCTGATCATATTTTTCAGAGTTTCCCAAGCTTCTTGAATTGTTTTCCCCTTTAATATTTTCATCCATAGAATGTTTCCTAGTTTGTTAAAATCAACTCTGTTAATATTTAAGTCACTGGTTGGGTTATGTTCTATTGCTTGTGAGTGCATTATATTGAATTCCAATATGATGTCGTTATTCTTCCCCAAAGTTCTGGCAACTTCAATTCCTTCTTTATTATAAGAATTAGGTCCAGTATAGCTTTTTTTCTAGTTCCCTCCTCTCTCTATTGGATGACAAAATTCTCAGCTAGGTTGGTTAGGAATCTGTTCGAAATCCCACTTTTGCAGAGTTTATCTCCCAATTGATATCAGGTTAGTTAAAGTCTCCCATTATTACTATGGTATGTTTCTTACATACATTTATTAATTGATTAGCAAAAAGTCCATCTATTTCTTCTGTTTGGTTAGGTGACCTAGAGTATATACCTGTAGCAACGTCATTTTTCCCCCCATTTTATATAGACCCATGTGGATTCTAGGGGGGGTATCTTTGATTTTGTGTATTTCTGTACAGATATAGTAATCATATATATATATATGGACCAACCATTTGGAAACCCGCCTTGATTGACAGACGAGTCCCAACCACCAAGAATGATAGACCCAAACTCATGATAACACCACATGACATCACCACCACACAACCATTCAAAAAGCAAAACCGAACCCACAATGATAACGAGGCACAACCACAAAACAGAAACCTAACTACAGCTGCAACATCAGCCACTTTAAACCCCTCCAAACCACACAATAAGCAAACTGACACCCACTATAAAAACATGGCACCACCACAAACACGAAGCCGAACAAAAGCAGCACAACTCACCAGCTCAGGTCTAAGGCTGGCAGCTGAGACCAGCCCATCCACTCAAAACACACCCCCACCCAATCAGAACACACCCACCATTCAAAACACACTCCCACCCAATCAGAACACACTTACTCCCCCACCCAATCAGAGCACACCACCCACAGAACACACCCCCTCTGGCAGTTTAAAAAAGAGGAACAAACAGCCACATGCTTCTCCCAGAAGAAGGAAGCAGAAGCCACCAGCCTGATGATGACGGATGGGATTCCGTCGAAACGTCGCCCCTACACCTTTAGTTCTACGCGGGGAAAAACCCGAATAACCAAAGATGCACATACGAACACCCGCGAAAATCTCAGAAAACAAATATATATATATATATATATATATATATATATATATATATATATATATATATATATATATATATATATATATATATATATATATATATATATATATATATATATATATATATATATATATATATATATATATATATATATATATATATATATATATATATATATATATATATATATAATGCAACTCTACCTCCTCTTTTATTAGGCATGTTTCTTTTGAATAATTTTTATCCTTCCATCAGTATATTCGAGTCATTAGTTTCAGTAAAAGCAACAATATTGTATCTGGCTTTATGTACTAGTACCTCAAGTTCATCCTGTTTATTCCAGATAGAGTGGCAGCAGAAGCCTGTCAACCAAAACCCCCAAGGGGGCTGCACATGGGCGATTGGGTTTGGGCCAGGAACTATGGTCATGGGAATCTGTGGGTTCCTGGTCAAATTACCAAGGCATCCGGACCCCTATCTTATGAAGTGGGGTTGGAGGGAGGGTGAGTTGTCAGACGACACATTGATCAGCTCAGGAAACGGTTTCCAGAATGGCCACTAAGCAAGGACTGCATCATAACTCCCTCCCAAGGTCCTCAAACTTGCGGCCAAGCCAGCCCTCACATGGACTACCAGGACTTTTGCTTCTTAACTGAGGTGGAACCAGAGGGAGAACTGGGGAGCTCTGGAGTGCAACATGGACCCCCTGAAGGAGCAAGCCAACCGAACTTCAGCAACCGCTGTGCCTACTCTGCCAAACAGTCTGACTCTGGGGTGGGCCAAACTGGAGAAGCCAGCCAGAGTGCATCGAATCCCCCTGACTCAGGAGCACAAAGGGACACAAGTCAGCCCAGCCCACTGGGTAAGCTGGTAGACCACAAAGTGATGGGAACTAGGGCACACAAGCCTCCTTCATATCTTGCAGATTATGTTGTAAAATAAAGAGCTATATATTGTTGTAAATCCTGTTGCAACTAGACTACAGAAACTAGTGCTATGATGTAACTGTCTAAAAGTGCCATTTTGGTAGCCTATTCATTCAGACGTTGTTTAATAACATTGTAGTCCACATTGTGTGTTTTTTTATTATACTGCTTAAAAAAATAAGGGGAACACAAGATAAGACATCCTACTATTAAATACAGTACATTGTGTTGTTTAAGTGTTACCTTTATTTTTTTGAGCAGTATATTATCACTTTTATTTAGTGTGTTTGAATATTGAGTCTTGACAATTGTTGAGACTAATTGGTGTTATTATGGTCTGATCTAAGAGGAGAGGGGTGTTATGTACTGGGCTTTTTGAGGGAATACCATGTGGGTTGCTGGAGCAGCTAGCGGCTCTCCAGCAACCCAGACTACAAGTCTCCTGTGCTGCAATTGGCTATCTCCAGGTGGCAATGATTGATTCAAACCTATTGGCTGCCGCCTAGTGGCTAGACTATATATTGTGGCTGGTTGCAGCCATTTCCTCCAGTACAGTCACAGCACAAAATAAACGATGAGTTACCCTGTACTCCATTTCACGTTTTCATTCCTGCGTCAAAGAACCTGCTATTTAACAAGTCTCTCTGAGGAAAACTTCCTAATCTAAAGTCTAATCTAGGGCAGGAGAAAGAAAATGTAGATGAATCGGACTTGTGGTGACATGTCAGGGACACTTGCTCCATTCCCATCAATTTTCTCAACCCTGGCAACCTTAGTATGCTTTGACATGTGTGCCAAGGATTTCTGGGAGCTGAAGACCAATGCCTCTAAATTGCCAAGGTTGAGAATCACTGATCTACAGGCACTGCACATAAAATATGTCATTGCTGTAGATCAGTGAGTGTTAATTCTTGGGTTGTGGGCATTCTCCATCAATTCCTTGTTCTTTAAGGCTTCTGCATGATTCAGAAATTTTTCAGGATATGGAGGTTCCGGAGGGAATGATGAGCATATGTTTCTGAACAAAGCAGATACATATTTGAGAATTTCCCTGATTGCTTCTCCTGCATGTATTTTTTCTTTTACAGATGGATAGTGTTAGATCGTGGGCTCTTGTGAAGCACGAGGTGAGACAAGAGGGTGAAAGCAGGAACGTTGCTTTATTTGAGCTTGCAAACAGAACTGAGAAATGAATGCATCTGCACAGCTACTTATACGGTTGTCCACTAGGCAGCAGTAACCCATTTCCCGCATAAATCAACCAATGGTCTTTCTGGAGATGCTTAGGCTGGCCGAGCCCTTAAGCCAGACATGTCAAACACAAGGCCCGGGGGCCAGATCCGGCCCACGAAGTGGTTTCATGTGGCCCGCAAAGCCATCCTGGAAACAGTGAGGGAACGGTCCCCATTGCCTTGGCCCTGGCCTAGAGACCCTCCTTCTGCAAGAGACCCCCAGATCTGTCCCACTCCTGCCCAGGCCCCCATAGGCGCCCTTTTTTAAAAAAATAAATTTTATTAAACAAATTTTAAATAAAAAAACAAGAACATTATTACAAAGTACTGAAAAGTGCATCAAATAGAAAAACACCAAAACATCCTAGACACCAAAAAAACAAAAACAACAACATTAGACCGGGGAGTGTAATACTACCCCTAATTTCTTTTTCTCGTGCATCCCAGGCTAAGTAACCTTTAATTACCAAATATGAGAAATCTATAATTGTATATATCTCCAGATTCTATACCTCAAATAATAATACACAATCATCTGGTATTTCCCCCTTTGAGATTAAATATTCTATTTTGTAACCATGAATACCAGGAGTCCCAACTTTTATTGAAAAGTGATTCACTTTTCCCTTTGAGAATATATGTCATTCGATCTGACTCTGCGCATAGTAATACTTTCTCTATTACTTGATAGTCCGTTGGGATTTCCTTCATCTTCCAATATTGCGCATAAGTCATACGCGCCGCTGTTGTAATATGTATTACTAGATACCAAACATTTTTGGGTACTTCTTGTGGCTTCATCCCCAAGAGGAAAA
The DNA here is from genome assembly GCF_964194415.1 of Vipera berus. NCBI lineage: Eukaryota > Metazoa > Chordata > Lepidosauria > Squamata > Viperidae > Vipera > Vipera berus. Next base: position 25,372,756 of record NC_138205.1, on the reverse strand, counting down.
TAGCTGGGTCCAATTGAAAATCCTATCCTGTTATTTGAAATAACCAATTTTTTTATATTGGTCCAGTAACACCTAACCTTTGGACAAGTCCACCATTGATGGTAGAAAGCGCCCCTGGCAGAATCACATTTCCAACATTTGTCATTTGCATTGGGAAACATTTTTGAAATTCGTGCGGGAGCTAAGTACCATCTATACAACATTTTGCACATATTTTCTTTAAATGCCGTTGCTAACGTTAATTTTATATTTTTCTTCCAAATTTGTTCCCACTCCTCTAATTCTATAGTGCAACCAATATTTCTCCCCCAGGCAATCATTACATCATTTATTGTTCCCCCTTCCATTCCATGGAACAAAAGTAGATTATAGGTCTTAGATAAAAATTTAGCATCACTTCCCCATAAAATATAAGGGACGCGGTGGCTCAGTGGGTTAGGACGCTGAGCTTGTCGATCAGAAGGTCGGCAGTTTGGCGGGTCGAATCCCGAGTGCCGCGTAGCAGAGTGAGCGCCTGTTACTCGTCCCAGCTTCTGCCAACCTAGCAGTTCGAAAGCACGTAAAAATGCAAGTAGAAAAATAGGGACCACTACGGTGGGAAGGTAACAGCGTTCCGTGCGCCTTTGGCGTCTAGTCATGCCGGCCACATGACCACGGAGACGTCCTCGGACAAGCGCTGGCTCTTCGGCTTTGAAACGGAGATGAGCACCGGCCCCTAGAGTTGGAAACGACTAGCACGCATGTGCGGGGGAACCTTTACCTTTACCTTTTACCCCATAAAATATTGTCTAATTCTTGTGGGATTATATTGATTCCAAATTCCTGCTTATCCCTTTTAAACCTTGAGCTCATTTGAGAATACGACCACCAATCCAACTCTATACCCCCAGAATGTAACTCCTCCCTGGATTTAAGATTGCCTCTCAGATCTATGAGATCTTTATACCTATAATTTCTGTCTGGATTGTGTAACGTCAAATAAGTTACAGCTTCCAAAGGAGTAAACCAGCCAGGTATCTTTGTATAGATCCACCCTCTCACCATACGCCAAGTTTGTTAGGCATATGGTGTTAGCCTACAATGTTGGGTTGAAAATATATTAACCATAATGCTATGTCTTTAAGATGTTAATTGGCCAATGGGTGTGTAAGTGTTCTCATGGCCATAAGAGGAAGCTAGGAACGCAACTTCTCTCTCTCTCTGAATTCACTGCTCTCTACTATTACTGTTTTTTCCTCTGCTGTTGGTTTACTACTGTTGTAAACCTGAACTGTGTATTGACCTCTGGACTGGTAAGAAGACTTTGTATTTTGGATTGCTACTTGGACTGTTTATTTTTGATTGTGCATTTTTGTTCTTACACCACCTCAAAAAGTAAACTACCTTTTGCTTTTACAACTCAGTGTATTATTGTGTGACTCTTGCTGCTCTTAGTACCCTTCCTTGTCTGTGCAACTCTTTGGTAGCACAAGGAGATCTCTGCACAACAAATTCCATAACACTGGTTATGGGTCCAGGCCTGTACTGAGAGTAAGTACAAACAGTATTCCTAGCTGAGTTTGTGTTAGCTATTTAGTGTAAAATGGCAGAAGAACAGTCGACAGGCATCTCCTGGATAACCCGGTTGGATGGGACAAACTATGTTTCCTGGTCCACGAAATGCTGCTTGCTTTTGCGCAAGGAAGGACTATGGACTATAGTAAATAACCCACCTGATGCTACTGCTTGGGATGCAAATAATGAAGAGGATGCAAAGAAGATAGACGACTTTAAACGTAGCAATGAGAAAGCTCTTTGCATTATTGGACTAACACTGAATGACCAGCAGCTTGTCCATATTCGTGGAGAGGAGTCTGCTGCTAGGTGTTGAGGTGTTTTGCGAAGGCTTTATGTTCGAGACATTGTGGGTGCACATATACACCTTACACGTAAGCTGTTTAGGGCTCGTCTGCAGAAGAATGGAGACATGCTGAGCCATTTAAACTACATGAAGGCAACTTTTCAAGAGCTTCATGAAAAGGAGCTGATTTTTTCAGAGTTGCATCAGGTCTACATTATTCTGTCATCTTTGGATGAGAGTTATGATGGGTATGTTTCTTCTTTGGAAGTCCTGACCAGAGAGGAACTGACATTGACTAACATTACTGGGAGACTGCTGGAAGAGTCCAGAAGGCGGCGTGACAGAGACCAGCTGAGAGAGACACAGCCACAAGAGGAGCAGCCATTCACCACTGCTTACAACGTCAAGAAATGTTATTCTTGTGGGGCTAGAGGGCATATAGCCAAATTCTGTAGGAAGGGAAGAAAACAGAATGTAAATAGCAGTGGGAAGGCTAAGAAGAGCATTGGTTTGGCTGTTTCTGATGAATCAACATCCAGAAACAATGAATTGTGGGTTGCTGATAGTGGGGCTTCACAATGCATTACTAAAATGACAAAGAGGTTTATTAATATGAAAAACAGCAACCAATATGTTTCACTAGCCAACAGTTGGAAGATGAAGGCCTCTGGTGAAGGTAATTCCTATTGTCCATGCATTGATGAACAGTTACCTATGTTATATATACCTAAGCTAAGATTCAACCTGTTATCTGTAAGGGAATTGGTTAAGGTTGGGTTGTGGTAACATTCAGAGGGGAGCAATGCACTATTGAGAGGAATGGAACCTGTGTAACTGCTAATTTGAAAAATGGCTTATTCTTTCTCACAAGTAACCAGGTTAGTACAGTAAAAGCTAATTCAATATGTGGGAATAAGAAGCCACATGATGAATGTATACATTTATTGCAATAGGCGGTTAGGGCATGTGAACTTTAACTCACTACGTAAAACAGTTGAGTTAGTAGAAGGACTTAAACTGAAGCCATGTAGTAAGTATTTGAATTGCAATGCCTGTAATCAGGAAAAGAGTAAGGCAACTCCTGCAAACAGGTTAAACGGCTTCAAAACAACTGTACCTTTGGAAGTTGTGTTTGCAAATTTAATTGGACCTATGAAACCCAGTTTAGGAGGATCATGTTATATTTTAAGTATCCTTGACTACTACTCTCGATATGGACTTTGTTATCTGCTTAAGTCAAAGGCAGACACTTTCCAACAATTTGCAAACTGGCTGAAATTCATGGAGAGAAAAACAAAGAGAAAGGTTCAGTGCATAATTACTGATAATGGCACAGAATTTACAAACAAGCGCTTTGTAGATATGCTAGAATCAGCTGGCATTGAGCATAAACGTTCAGCCCCTTATAGGCCTCAACATAATGCATTTGTTGAGAGATGTGGGCAAACGTTACAAGCCATGATGAGAACCATGTTAAAAGATTCTGGCTTAACAGATAGACTGTGGGGCGAGGCAGCAAAATGTGCAAACCATGTTCTGAATATAGTTGTTAATACATCTACAGTACCTGTAAAATACCATACACAATATGGCATGGTAGAAAACCAAACCTTGATTACCTGCACACATTTGGCACCCCAGCTTGGGTCCACATTCCTGCACAACTGAGGAGTAAAGGCCAACATAGGGCTAGGCAATTATATTTTGTAAGTTACGAAGCTAACCATAGATCTTATCATTTCTGGGAACAGGGCACAACCAATGTATATAACAGTGCTAGTGCCAAATTCCTTGAGCACGTTGGTTGGGATAGGTTAGAGGAAAAAACTGTTAATACTGATCCTCTAGTGTTTGAGGACTCCCATGATAACATAGGTAGTAATGATAATACATCTCCTGTAAATATAAAAGATGAAGAGGGGATAGGGGAGATAAAAGATGAAACAGAGGAAAAAAGTCAGAAATTCAAAGCCCTGTAGTTCCTTGGCGTTCAACGCGCATCAGACGTCCACCTGATCGCTATGAAGCTAGTATAATATGTCAAGTTAGTTCAGTATCTTCTAACTATGATGAGATCAGGATGTATCCTGAAAAGGAACAGGCATCATGGAAAGCTGCAGTGAACAGGGAGTTGAAGTCTTTGCAGGATCTTAAGGTCTATGAGAAAGCAAAACTGCCACCTGGTGAGGAAACTATAGGTTGTAAATGGATATATAAAATAAAGAAGGGTGTAGATGGGACCGTAACCCATAAGGCACATTTGGTTGCACAAGGTTTTGCCCAAACTACTGAGGATTATAACGAAGTGTTTGCACCCAGTCTGAGGGCAACTACTTTAAGAGAAGCTTTAGTGTGGGCGGCTAAAAACCAATATATGGTTAACCATGTAGATGTTGAAACTGCATATTTACATGCTCCATTGCAACATACTATTTATTTAAGAATACCACCAGGACTGACCAATGATAGAGACCAAGATTGTTGGGAATTAAAGAGAAGCGTCTATGGATTGAAACAATCAGGCTATGAGTGGAATACATGTTTAGTTAATGAGTTGAGTGCATTAGGTTTTGTAGCCAGTAATGCTGATCCTTGTTTGTTTAGAAGAGAACACAACGGAGCATTATCTTTTCTTTTATTATTCACAGATGATATTGCAATAATAACAAAAACTGAGTTAGAAGCACAAACTATCATTTCAAGATTGCAAACTAAATTCACAATTAGGAATCTTGGAGAAATAAGCCACTATTTGGGGTTAGATATTGTGAAAATGAATAAGGGTTTTAAGGTGTCGCAAGCCAGTAAAATATCTCAGTTATTAAAGAGATACAATATGGAAATGTGTAAACCAGCAAAAACTCCGATGGCTATGGATTTTAAGGACACTAATGTTGAGAGTCCTGTATTTGATAAGGCTATGTACCAATCTTTGATAGGAAGCCTCATGTATCTTAGTAATTGGACTAGACCTGATATTTCTTACTGTGTAAACCAATTGGCTAGGTACAACAATGAACCTACTGTTAGACACTGGCAATCAGCTAAACGAGTATTAAGGTATTTGAAGCATACTATTCACTACTCGTTATATTTAGAGCCAAATCGTGAGTTAATCCTCACAGCATATGCAGATGCGAGTTTCGCCTCTGATTCAAACACTCGTAAATCTACTTCAGGGTTGGCTGTAATGTTGGGTGATTCTTTGATTGGATGGAAGTCCATTAGACAAAAACACATAAGCTTATCTACAATGGAGGCTGAATTTTCATGTCTATCAGTGTTATGTACAGAACTGCTAGTGTACAAACAATTATTGTTAGATATGGGTTTAAATGTAAATGATCCATTTAATGTGTATGAAGAAAATCAAGCTGCAATAAAGATGGCAAATAATGCTGCAGTAAGAACAAGATCCAAACATACTGATCTTCGTTATTTAAATGTCAGACAATGTATCAAAGATAAATTAATACAGCTAGAGTATTGCCCATCTGATGTAAATGTTGCAGACCATTTTACGAAGGTACAAAGTGCTGTGAAACACAATGCTAATTGTGAAAGAATGTGCATAAGATTGTAAGAGTTATATATTATTCTACCTAAAGGGGAGAATGTTAGGCATATGGTGTTAGCCTACAATGTTGGTTTGAAAATATATTAACCATAATTCTATGTCTTTAAGATGTTAATTGGCCAATGGGTGTGTAAGTGTTCTCATGGCCATAAGAGGAAGCTAGGAACATAACTTCTTTCTCTCTCTGAATTCACTGCTCTCTACTATTACTGTTTTTTGCTCTGCTGTTGGTTTACTACTGTTGTAAACCTGAACTGTGTATTGACCTCTGGACTGGTAAGAAGACTTTGTATTTTGGATTGCTACTTGGACTGTTTATTTTTGATTGTGCATTTTTGTTCTTATACCACCTCAAAAAGTAAACTACCTTTTGCTTTTACAACTCAGTGTATTATTGTGTGATTCTTGCTGCTCTCAGTACCCTTCCTTGTCTGTGCAACTCTTTGGTAGCACAAGGAGATCTCTGCACAACAAATTCCTTAACAGAGTTTATCAATACATCCCTAATATAATGATTAGAAAAAAACTTTATATTGACTATCCTTCCTTGACCAGAGATAGGCATGCCATCCCTGCGTTAAATTATATCCTTCAATAGTTAACACCTTCCGACTTCCGGGTGGCAAGGTTTCACCGCAGGCAGCCATTCTGGCTGTCAGCCCCGCCGGCTCCGTAGAGCCACCAAAAACAGTGCCAATCAGCTGTTTTGGCGGCTCAGAAGCCCCCTCCTCAGGAGAAGAGGAGGGGGTGAGCGCCCAGGAAGGGGTAGAGCTCTCCGGGGCCGCCAGAGCTAAAAGTTTTGGCGGCTGAAGGATTGAGCCCCTCCCAAAGCCTGGGTTTGCTCCGGACTGCGGGGTGCCTCTGCTCCGGGCTTTTTGGAGCAGAGCAGGGCGTCCGCAACCATCCCTGCCAGCAAGAGAGAACCTATGAGAACCTGGATGCAGGCAGAGCGACACAGGAGATCCAGGTGAAAGTGAATTTATGATCTTTAACTCAATGGACTTTGCGGAGCTTGAAAGTGAAAGTGCGTAGCAGGCAATAGTGGGTGAAAATGGCTGCCAAATCCTCTAAAGTTCTTAGAAGCGCAGGGGCTTCTCCGGTACAGCAGTCTTCGTTACAAGCTTTATTGCCCTCTCCCCCTGCACCCGCACCTGCACCAACGTTTACAGTTAAAGACCTTCAGAATGTATTGCAAGAGGCTATGGAAAAGCAATCGCAACAATTAGCTGAGATTATGGATGAAAAGCTCACAGAGCTTCTGGATGAGAAGTTAACAGAAATAAGGGCAGACATCTTACTTGCATTTCAAGGCATGGCTATATGTATTGAGCGTTTGGACGAAAGAGTGGAAGATCTCAGCCAAAATAATATTAGATTAGATGCAAAAATGACAGAGACTGAAAATGTGGTGGAGAAAATTGATAGTGATTTGACCTTGGTACAGTACCATGAGATGGAGTTTGCTGTGAGAATTAGAGGCTTAAAAGAGGATCCTAAAGAAAATTTGAAGAAAATAGTTTCTGAGGCTTTGGAAGGGGTGCTGGGGCGACCAGCAGATGCAATTATGGAAGATATAGACAAAATTTTCCGTGTTAATTCATGGATTGCAAGACAAAGGAAATTACCCAGAGATGTGGTGGTTTATTTTACAAAGAGAGCAATTAGAAATGAGGTTATTCAAGCCTCTTACAATACTAAATTTGCAATTGCTGAGCAAGAAGTCTTAGTTTTAAAAGAGATCCCTCCAAGAATCCTAAGGAGAAGGAAGGAATTTGCTTTTTGGCACAAGAATTAAGACGACATGATATTAAGTTCAGATGGGAGATACCAGTGGGTATGGTGGTGATGCATGAAGGCATGAGACATCATCTTACTACAGTGTTGCAGGCACGTGATTTTTATAGTAATGTTTTAAAAGCAGTCCCCATACCACTTTTGGAATCTACAAAGAAGAATGGTGAGGGAGAGCCTCAACTACGCAGTGATAATTTACAAGGTGCTGAAGGAACAACACAGATAGATGAGAAAGCTACAGGAGTGGATCAAATTTCAGTATCATCAGAGGAGGCCAGAGACCAGAGGATGACGCGTGCTGCTTCAAGATGAATGAGACGAGAGCAAGAACAAGACCAGCAGAAAGTCATGATGGCACCTCCAAAACTTACTTATAGTGAAGCTTTGGGAGGAGCGCGACCTAAGAAAGTGCAGGTGATCCTGGAAGAAGCGCTCCAAAAGCTTCGGGTCGCGAAGGATGGTGACAAAGTTTCTAACTTGGATTGTTAATGGTTTAAATTCACCACAGAAGAGAAAGAAAGTTTTTCAATATTTAAAACAATTTAAGAATGATGCTATTTGTTTACAAGAGTTACGGATCAAAAGTACTTATTAAATTCAAGACTGGGTACACAATTTATTGCCTCTGCAATGGATAAGAAAAATGGAGTGGTTGTTTATGTTAAGAATACCTTGACAGCGGAGTTAATTGAAGCAGATAAACAAGGAAGATATGTTATAATTGAACTGTTAATAGAAGGCAAGAAAACACTTTTGGTTGGATTATATGCTCCTAATCAACAACAAGCAGATTTTTATAGTTTACTACACAGCAAGATTACTCAGTGGGATTATAAATCTTTTATTTTTATGGGAGACTGGAACGGTGTTTTGGATGTACAAATGGACAAGAGTGGTTTTTTCAAAAGTGTTCCAAGTCATGCTAAACTACCTAAATCCTTTTTTGAAATGAAGGATGATTTGGAATTGTGAGATATTTGGAGAGAAAGGAATCTGCAAGAGAAGGACTATACTTTTTTTCCCAACAGACATCAATCTTTTTCTAGGATTGACTTTATACTAACTACTAATGATTTCTTTTCTAGGATTAAGAAGATTAAGATTTGTCCAAGAACTATGTCTGATCATAGTCCAGTCCGGTTAGAGATAGACAAGGATAATAGAGATAGGCACTCCTGGCGTCTAAATGAGAACCTGTTTAGAAATCAGGAAAAAGTGGAAGAATGTAAAAAACAGATGAAGGATTTTTTTAAAATTAATATGCATAAGGGTACTTCTATTGAAATGGTCTGGGATGCTAGTAAAGCTTATATGAGAGGTGTATTAATATATTTGAATAACAAATATAGACGCAATCTGGAATTCAGGAGGAAGGAATTAGAGAATGAAATTAGGGAAAAAGAAAAGGCTTTAATTTTGAATCCATCGGATGTGAAGATTAAAGAGGTAATTAATTTATTAAGGGGACAGTTCGACAAGTTGATGGCTGATCAAGTGGCAATTAACTTATGGTATGTTAGACATAATACTTTTTGTATTGCCAATAAACCAGGTAGATGGTTAGCTTACTTGTTAAGGAAGAAACAAAGGGCTTCTAATATAGATAGAATAGAACATAAGGGTAAGGTAGTGTACCAGCAGAGTCTTATTAAGAAGACTTTTGTAGATTTTTACTCTAAGTTATATGCTAGACATAAGATTAGTGAGGCAGATATTGATGTATATTTGATGAATGCTAATATTCCTGTTCTTTCACAAGAACAAAAGGAAGAGATGAATCAATTGATAACTGAGGAAGAATTTTTTTCAGCAATTAAACAATTGAAAGTGGGTAAGGCGCCAGGTACGGATGGATTGACTGCTGTGTATTATAAAAATTTACAGTTAGAGATGGTAAAGCCATTAAGGGAATTGTTTCAGACAATTCAAATGGGAGGAGGGGTGCCCCGTCCTGGAAAACTGCTTTTATTTCTTTGATTCCGAAGGAAGATCAGGATGTCACCCAAGCAAAAAATTATAGACCAATATCACTTTTGAATACGGACTACAAGATATTTGCTAAGGTTTTAGCTAACAGATTAATGAGGGTATTGCAACAAGTAATTCATGGTGACCAAACTGGGTTTATAAGTGGTAGACAAATGAAGAACAATGTGAGGCATATAGTTGATTTGTTGGAATTTCTGGAAAGAAACAATCAGATCCCTGCAGCGTTGATCTTTTTGGATGCTGAAAAAGCCTTTGATCAATTGGATTGGCAATTTTTGTTGAAAGTATTAGATAAAATGAATTTTGGGGATAAATTCTTACAACCAATTAGGGCACTATACCAAAAGCAAACAGCCCTTTAAGAAAAGGATAAAGTTTTGTCCGCAATTGTTTCTACTGGGCATTATTACTGATACTACTGTTGTGGACACTAAGTTGATGTTGAATTTAATTATGGCAGCTAGACTTTTAGTAGGGCAATATTGAAAGAAGGAAGAACTGCCGACTATAGAAGAATGGACTTTAAAAGTTTCCAACCTGGCGGAAATGGCAAAGATTTCAGCGTACTTGAAAGACCATTTGCAACAGAGATATATTGTGGAGTGGAAAAAATGGATTGATTACATCCAGAATAAATATGGGACTAAAAAGTTTCATTTAGCATTTGAATAAGTATTGATGTGATATTTATATTGCTTGTAGTTATTTTATAAGAGTTAAAGCGCGATAGATTTAATAGTTTATTGTTGTTTGCATAAGGTAGATTATGATTGTTTGTACTTTTATACCCTGTATTTAGCTCTGGAAAGTCAGGGAGGGGAGAGGGGGAGGGAGGGAGGTGTTGGGGAGGGTTGGGGAGAGGGGAGGGGGTTGGGAGGGGTTTTGTTTTGTTAAAAATAAAATGTACTGTAAAACTTTTTAATAAAAAAATAGTTAACACCTTCCTTCTAGATAACACAACCCAGTCCCTAATCCAAGCCAAGGCAGAGGCATGGCAATACAGCTCCCATTGTGGGAGCCCCAGTCCTCCCCTTGTTTTGTGCTCCTGCAGCATTCTCCTTTTAATATGCGGCTTTCGATTATTCCATATGAATTTACCAACTATCTGTTCTAGTTTTTTAAAAAAATTCTTACCTAGTTTTGCAGGAGCAGTTTGGAATAGGTATAACCACTTTGGCAAAATGTGAGTGTTAATCACTGCGATTCGTCCTAGGATTGAGAGTTGAATGTTTTTCCAGCTGTCTAATTTCTTCTCCATCTCGGTCATCAATTTTTGATAATTTAATTCCTTTATAGATGGACACCTTGAAGATAACCAAATACCTAAATATTTAACTTTTTTAACTATTTGGATCCCCATCACCTCTTGTAATTGTGCCTTGGATTCAGTTCCAATATTCTTTACCAAAAATTTAGTTTATTCCTTTGAGTTTTCTCTGCTAATTCACATTGATCCAGGAGGGAAATCTCGTGTCACGTAATATCTTTTCTCTCCCTCGCTATTACTGAGGATGGGTCTTTCTGAAGAGCCTCCTTGGCCTCTGTCAACATTCCCATCAACTCCAATCTCTTAACCCTCTCTTTCTTCCACTTATGTGCCGAGTACTTAATTGCTATCCCTCAAATCACTATTTTCGCAGTGTCCCATATAATTTGAATTGGTGTATCTTGGCTTAAGGGATTTCTTGTGTACTTTGTGGAGTCCATAGAACCTGGGTGTGGAGGAGTCTTGTGGTTGTATGTGCTTTCTCTCTTGTAGTGTTAGCTGTTTTTCTTCCAAAACAGGCACAAAATGCTTTGGTTCATGATCATTGATTCTACAATTGTCTGGAAAAATACCAGTGCATCACTGATGAACAAAAATCTGCTTGTTCAACTCCATTGGACAAGATCTTAGAATGCACTATCGACAGGATTACCAACAAAATAAAATTCAAAAATGCAACTTATTATAAGAGAAACTCAATACCATCGCTTCAAAATCACAAGATGACTACTCAGTACTATGGATCAGAAATTCATCCAGAAGACCTCTGTCTGATGACAAAAAGACTGTCCTCAGACGTGGCCTCAATTTCAATCACAAAGATGCTGACTTCATTGAATTCCTCACCAATCTCAACTCCATTCTAAAAATGAGCCACCTGGACCAAGAAACACTAGAAAACATTAGGCAAAGAATCATCCCCAATGTGCAACACAACAGACAAAATGAAACACTCAGCCAAAAGAAGACAGCACTGAAATAAGACGAAAGCATCATCAACCTACTGACAGACAAAGACAGACTGACAGCAAAGTCAAAAACAATGTCAACAACACCAAAACCTACAAAATAATCCACAATGATCTGACAAAATATTGTAGCTAGAGAAAAAATAAAAAACAAATGGAAAAAGTAAAATAGCTAACACCACTAGAGAGAAAGCACATGCAACCACAAGACTCTTCCACACCCAAGTTCTATGGACTCCCCAAAATACACAAGAATGGCATCCCATTATGCCCAATTGTGTCTCTGCCAGGAACATGGACATATAAACTAGCAAAAACCCTGCAGAGAAAACTCAGACATCTGGTCAATGACTTTACCTACTAAATAAATTTCCCAGAATAATTTTTCCAATGCATCAAACACACCAAGATCAAAAAGGAAGAAATTATTTTAAGTTGCCTGCAATAGGAGTGATGGTTATATGTATAAACTGTATATCATATGTCTATTTTTCTCTTTCCTGATCAGATGCAAACATAAATAAGTACATAGTTCACAATTCTTTAAAATTAAATGATCTCTGACTAAGAAGTCTTGAAAGAGCAACTTTGATGTCCTTGTTTCTCATGCTGTAAATCAATGGATTAGTCATGGGTGGAATAATAGAATATAGAATTGTAATTATGTATTGAAGGTAGGATGGTTTGCCAGATATGTCTTTAAAGTAAGCAAAGACAGCCATAATCACAAATTGAAAGGAGACAATAAGATGTGGCAAGCAAGTGGAGAAGGCCTTTTTCCTTCCTTGAACTGAAGGAATTCTCAAAACAGCAGAGAAGACATGCATATAAGACACAAGGATAAAAATAAAACAACCAAGTGTTAATATAGTACTGAAAATTAGAACTCCAGTTTCAGGTGCATATACACCAGGACAGGCAATCTTAAGTAAATAAGGGATTTCACAGTAGAACTGATTGATAATATTAGAACAGAAAGGAGTAATAAAAGTGAAAATAGTGTGCAATGAAGCATTGAGAAGACTGGCAATCCATACACTTCCAATCATTTTGGTGCAGGCTTTCCTATTCATTATCATTTCATATTGTAAAGGACTACAAATGGCAATATACCGATCATATGCCATCAGAGTAAGGAGGGAAACATCATAGGCCATGAAAAAGACAAAGAACATGACTTGGGCAACACATCCCAAATGAGAAATAGTTCTAATATTCATGAAAGAATTAAAAACAGCTTTGGGGACAATGACTGAAATGGAACCAACATCCTGCATGGCTAAATTCATCAGGAAGAAGTACATGGGTGTGTGAAGGTGGTAGTCACAAACAACAGCAGAGATGATGAGAAGGTTCCCTGATAATGTCATTAAATACAATATCAGTAGTAAAGCTGTGTGCATGACCCGTAGCTCCCAAATTTCTGAGAATTCCCAAAGAAAGAACTGAGAGGTGTCATTATCCATTCTTAATAATTACATCCCTAGAAGAAAAAGGAAAAGGAAATGTTAAATTGTTTCCATTTAATATCATTTTGAGTTATCTGTGGAATACTTCATTTCATAGATATTAGATTAAAACGTGACCTTCCATATTTATTCAAATTTTTGAGGCAAAAGATTTCTATGATCGTGCTTCCTAAAAGTTCAGGGTGATAACTCTTACAGATTTTTAACCATTCATATCATTAATATGAAATCTTAGGTCATCATTTTATAGTCTTCTGTAACAATAATTGTTCAAAACTGGGAGCCTAAAGACAACAAATATTTCTTATCCATTAGATGAGTTAAGACAAGAAAACATAAGTTACTCTTGGTTTCAATATACCCAATTGAAAGCTAGGTGGAAGTCAGATCAAAAGGTTGGCATCACAATTACAGATCAAAATTTAGTAAAACAAATTAGAGATTTAAATTGTGCACATATAAAGAGGATATATAATGCTTTAATTGAATTGGATTCGGAAACGGAATTGGTTAAAGACTGTATGATAAAGTGGGCACAAAATATTCAGGAACAAATTTCGCTGGATACTTGGGAGGTAATTTGGGTTAGAAATGTTAAATTTACTCAGGCTCAAAATTTAAGAGAAAATTTTGATAAAATGTTTTATAGACGGCATCTGGATCCCAAAAAGTTGTCTAACGTGTATCCTAACTTACAGTCTAAATGCTGGAGATGTGGTAGTTTAGAAGCCACCTATTTTCATATGTGGTGAACTTGCAGAAATATAAAAGCTTTTTGGATTAAAATTTGGTGGAACATTCAAAAGATTTTAAGAGAAAGATAAAGTTTTCGCCGCAATTGTTTTTATTGGGCATTGTTGTAGATTGTGATGCTAAAGAAACTAATTTGATGTTGAATATGATAACAGCAGCACGGTTACTGGTGGGACAATATTGGAAGAAGGATAGTTTGTCTACTATAGAAGAATGGGTGTTTAAAGTTTCAAATCTTGCAGAAATGTCTAAGATTTCTGCTTATTTGAAAGATCATTCACAGGAAAGATATATTTCAGTTTGGAGGAGAAGGATAGATTATATTCAGAACAAATATGGGACTAAAAAGTTCCATTTAGCTTATGAGTAGATTCTAGTGGGATACTGTTATTGGTACTTTGTTTGTAGTTATGTTAAAGGGGAGTTAAAGCACATTATGAATGGTTAATTGTATATTATGCATATTTTTTATTTAGAATATGTTTACTATAACTATAATCCTGTATTTAGCTCTGGGAAGTGGGGGGGGAAGTGGGCGGGTTTGGGGTGGGGGGGATTTGGGGATATATTGTAAAACTTTGTTTTTGTAAAACTCTTTAATAAAAAAAAATATTTCTTATCCACCAGATATAAATTGCTGGAAGTTAGATTTAAATTCAAGTACATTTAAAGATATTAATGTGACATACAGTAGTGGGCAAAATTGTGGAAACCTTCTGGGGAAAATTGTACAGTAGAAATGCCAATAGATGACAACACTAGGCCACTCAGAAATGAACTAAATCATATCCCTGACAAATATACAGTAGAGGTGACAAATAGATTTAAGGAATTAGATCTGATAGACAGAGTGCCTGAAGAACTATGGACGGAGGTTCGTAACATTGTACAAGAAGTAGCAACTAAAACTGTCCCAAAGAAAAAGAAATGCAAGAAAGCAAAATGGCTGTCTGAGGAAGCTTAGCAAATAGCTGAGGAAAGGAGGGAAGTGAAAGGCAGAGGAGAAAAAGAAAGATACAACCAAATGAATGCAGAATTCCAGAGAATAGCTAGAAGAGATAAGAATGCCTTCTTAAATGAACAGTGCAAAGAAATAGAAGAAAACAATAGAAAAAGGACTAGAGATCTCTTCAAAAAAATTGGAGAGATGAAGGGAACGTTTTATGCAAAAATGGGCATGATAAAGGACCAAAATGGCAGGGACCTAACAGATGCAAAAGAGATTAAGAAGAGGTGACAAAATTACACAGAAGAATTATACAAGAACAAGCTTAACATCCTTGATAACCATAATGAGGTGGTCACTGACCTTGAGCCAGACATTCTAGAATGTGAAATGAAATGGGCCTTAGGAAATCTGAGCAACAACAAAGCTAGCGGAGGTGACAGTATTCCAGATGAGCTATTCAAAATCTTAAAAGACAGTGCAGTAAAAGTGCTACACTCAATTTGCCAGCAAATTTAGAAAACTCAACATGGCCACAGCATTGGAAAAGGTCAGTTTACATTCCAATTCCAAAGAAAGGCAGTGCCAAAGAATGTTCAAACTATCTCACCATTGCACTCATTTCACATGCTAGTAAAGGTATGCTTAAAATCCTACAACCTAGACTCCAGCAGTATGTGGATTGAGAACTACCAGAAGTACAGGCAGGATTTTGAAGAGGCAGAGGAACTAAAGATCAAATTGCCAACATACGCTGGATCATGGAGAAGGCTAGGGAACTCCAGAAAAACATTTACTTCTGCTTCATTGATTATGCTAAAGCCTTTGATTGTGTGGATCACAACAAACTATGGCAAGTTCTTAAATACATGGGAGTACCAGACCATCTTACTTGTCTCTTGAGAAAACTATATGTGGGTCAAGAAGCAACAGTGAGAACTGGACACAGAACCACTGATTGGTTCAAAATTGGGAAAAGAGTCTAGCAAGGCTGTATACTGTTGCCCTGCCTGTTTAACTTATATGCAGAGCACATCATGAGAAAGGCAGGACTAGATGAATCAAAAGTTGGAATTAAAATTGCCTGGAGAACTATCAACAACCTAAGATATGCAGATGATATCACTCTAATGGCAGAAAGTGAAGAGGAACTAAAGAGCCTCTTGTTACAAGTGAAGAAGGAGATTGCAAAACTTGGGTTGAAACTAAACATTAAGAAAACCAAGATCATGGCATCCGGCCCTCTCAATTCCTGGCAAATAGATGGGGAAGAAATGGAGGTAGTGACAGATTTTATTTTTCTGGGCTCCAAGATCACTGCAGATGGGGACTGTAGCCAAGAAATTAAAAGATGTTTGCTCCTTGGGAGGAAAGCCATTGGAAATCTAGACAGCCCACTAAAAAGCAGAGACCTCACCCTGTCAACAAAAGTGTGTATAGTCAAGGCTATGGTCTTCCCAGTTGCAATGTATGGCTTTGAAAGTTGGGCCATAGGAAAGGCTGAGAGCCAAAGAATTGAGGCCTTTGAACTATGGTGCTGGAGAAGACTGCTGCAAGTTCCTTGGACTGCAAGGCGATCAAACCGGTCAGTTGTAGAGGACATCAACCCTGGCTGCTCTTTAGAATGCCAGATCCTGAAGTTGAAACTCAAATACTTTGGCCACCTAATGAGAAGGAAGGACTCACTGGAGAAGAGCCTAATGCTGGGAAAGATTGAGGGCAATAGAAGAAGGGGATGACAGAGAATGAGTTGGCTGGATGGAGTCACTGACGCAGTAGGTGTGAGCCTAAATGTAGTCCAGAAAATGGTAGAGGACAGGAAGGCCTGGAGGAATGTTGTCCATAGGGTCGCGATGGGTCGGACATGATTTTGCAACTAACAACAACAAAACTGCAGTGTTTGAATTATGGCATCCAGAAAGAAAAAAAATACTTTGATTCTATGTTCTCTACTTTGTTCTATGCAAAATTGAGATTTTGTATGGCATCAGATCAGAGCCTTCAATTCTATTTTATAATTTTATCTGAATTAAGAACTCTATGGAATCACCTTGTTAAGAAAATAAATGAAAATGTTTTCAAAGAGTCCATTTTAAATAGTGGCACAACCTTAAGGTGTAAGTAAAAAAACATGGGTTCTATACTAAAATGAAGACATAATCAAAATGATTAAAGAAAAAATAATGTGTTTATTTATTTTTCTCTTTCTTCTTAAATAAAAAATAATGATGAATCATTTCTTTGTAAACAGTTAACACATATTACAATCTATATGTTTTGGAATCATAATTGCAAAAGAAAGGGAAGGAAAGACTTATGAAAATTAAAAGAAAGAAACACACCATTAATGGACAATTCAAAAAAATAATAACTTACCACCTTAATCCATTTTTAGTCATGCAGATTTATTTATTTATTTTCTTATTGTCTTTTTAGATCCATGAGTAACACTGTGCTGAATTTCTACGAAGTTTTTATCTAACTTATCCTACCATTTCCCCAAGGATTAAAGAAAAAAACTCTTCATCAATAGTATAGATAAGGTCACTGTGGGGTGCATATAAAGAAAAAAGAAAAAGAAAGAAAGAAACAAAAACAGTTTTAATTATTGCCCAAGTGTCTTTATTATTATAATGGGGAAATGGGGGGGGGGGGTGTTTGGCAACTAATTTGCAGGCTTGCTAATGAAAAATATTTGAGCACTAAATCAGACTTTATCATTTTTAAGTAATGAAAATCTAAACTGTCACAATTTTATAATCTTTTATTTTTAAATTAAGGAAGATGTTATTAACTACTTCTATCATTTATTTTTGTTTCATGGGGTAGGAAATTCAATTTCAGTACAATTACTGTTACTTAAGAATCAAAAGAATTTTGTTGAGGCATGTTGCACAAATTTCTTTAGAAAATAAGATAATTTGGATTCTTCTCTAAATACCATGTTTCCCCCCAAAATAAGACCCAGTCTCATTGTTTTTTTGCCTCAAAAAGAGGCACTAAGTCTTATTTTAGGGGAGTGTCTTACCTCCCATGCTATGACACCTGTCATGCCACTGCTTGACTTCTTCAGTAGCCGCTTGCTATCCCTTGCAGCTAGATGCCATGTGGCACATTGCACCTATGCCACTTGCAGCCAGACACCACGTGGTGCATGGCCCCAGTACCACTGATTTTGGCAGGATGCCACACAGTGCTTCATGCTAGTGTGGCCAGTTGTGGCAGGAGGCTGTGTGGTGCTTCAGACCATTTGCAGGAGGCCACATTGTGCTTTGGGCCATTGGTGCCGCTCACAGCAGGAGGCTGCATGGCACTTTGGGCCGTTTGCAGGAGACCACATGTTGCTTTGGGGAATCCATTGCTGCTGGTCATGGCAGCACACTGCATGGCATTTCAGGTCCTGCCCCATGGAGGAGCTTGCCCCTAATTTGATTTTTAAGTATGTGCCTCACCTGAAAACTAGAGCTTATTTTTGTGGTAGCGCTTATATTAGGCCCAGCCCCAAAAAACCAAGCTAGGCCTTATTTTCAGGGTAGGGCTTATTTTTGGGGAAACAGGCAACAAGAAGATAGTGATATTTATTTAATTTATTTATTTATTTAATTTAATCTTTATACCGCCCTTCTCCCGAAGGACTCAGGGCGGTTTACAGGGCAATATAATAAAATACAATATATAAAAATTAAAAAATATTAAATACAATAGCCCAATTTAATAAATTACAAAATGTTAAAATACCCCTAAACCCATCAGACCAGGCCGGCTTGTTCAAATAATTATGTTTTTAGGTCACGTCGGAAGGAGCGAAGGTCAGGAGCCATCCGGAGCTCTACCGGTAAACGGTTCCACAGGTCTGGCGCGCCCACAGAGAATGCCCTCCCCCTGGGGGCCGCCAGTCGACACTCTTTCACCGACGGCACCCTAAGGAGGCCCTCTCTGTGGGAGCGCACTGGACGAAGGGAAGTTGATGCCGGCAGCAGATGTTCCCGTAAGTAACCCGGACCCATGCCATTTAGGGCTTTATAGGTCATAACCATCACCTTGAATCTTACCCGGAGGACAACTGGAAGCCAATGCAGCTCACGGAGTAGAGGTGTTACATGGGAGTATCGGAAACTCCCACCACCACTCGCGCTGCTGCATTCTGCACCAGCTGGAGCCTCCGAGTAGTCCTCAAGGGCAGCCCCATGTAGAAAGCATTGCAGTAGTCCAAACGGGAGGTCACGAGTGCATGAGTGACTGTGCACAAGGCATCCCGGTCTAGATAGGGCCGCAACTGATGCACCAGGCGAACCTGAGCGAAGGCCCCCCTAGTCACAGCTCCTATATGATCATCCAAGGAGAGCTGTGAATCTAGGAGGACACCCAAGTTACGAGCCCTATCTACGGGGGGTAATATCTCACCCCCCATAATTAACGGTGGAATATTCTGAATTTCCCGAGACGCCGGCACACACAGCCACTCAGTCTTGCCAGGGTTGAGCCGAAGCCTGTTCCTCCCCATCCAGACCCGGACCGCCTCCAGGCAATGGGACATCACGGAGAGGGCATCACTGGGGTGGTTTGGGGTGGAGATAAAAAGCTGGGTATCATCAGCATATTGATGATACCCAACCCCAAAACCACGAATGATCTCACCCAGCGGCTTCATATAGATGTTGAACAGGAGAGGCGAGAGGACCAACCCCTGAGGCACTCCACAAACAAGAGGCCTCGAGGCAGACCTCTGCCCTCCTGCCAACACCGACTGCGAGCGTCCCAGGAGGTAGGAGGAGAACCACCATAAAACGGTGCCTCCCACTCCCAACCCCCGAAGATGCCGCAGTAAGATACCATGGTCGATGGTATCAAAAGCTGCCGAGAGGTCTAATAGGACTAGGACATAGGAGCAACCCCTGTCCCGAGCCCGCCAGAGATCATTCACCAGCGTGACCAATGCCGTCTGCATGCTGTACCTGGGCCTGAAGCCCGATTGGTTCGGGACTAGATAATCAGCATCCTCCAGGAACAGAGGGAGCTGCTGCGCCACTACACTCTCAACAACCTTCGCAAGAAAGCGAAGGTTGGAGACTGGTCGAAAGTTGTTTAAAACAGCTGGGTCCAGGGCAGGCTTCTTGAGGAGGGGTCTCACCACCGCCTCTTTCAAGGCGGCGGGAAAACTACCCTCATTCAGAGAAGCAGTTATCACTGCATGGAGCCAGCTTCGTGTCCCCTCCCGAGCCGAATAAACCCTCCAGGAGGGGCACGGGTCCAATAAACAGGTGGTGGAGCTCAGCCTCCCCATAATCCTGTCCACCTCTTCCAGAGTCACAGGGTTGAACTCCTCCCAGATGACATCGACAAGATCACCCATGTTCTCACAGTCAGACTGCCCAGTCGGAGGCCAGACTGGTCCGGATCTGAGCGATTTTGTCCGACAGATGCTGGCTAAACTCCTCGGCACGACCCTGCAAGGGCTCCTCCCTCACCTCCTGATTCAGGAGGGAGCGAGTCACCCTAAACAGGGCGGCCGGGCGATTATCTGCAGACGCAATGAGGGCAGCAAAGTAGTTTGACCTCGCTGTCCTCATTGCCGCGAGGTAAGACCTTGTGAAGGACCTTAGTCGCAATCGGTCGGATTCAGACCAGCTAGACCTCCAAAAGCTCTCTAGGCCCTTTCTCCGA
The DNA here is from genome assembly GCF_964194415.1 of Vipera berus. Taxonomy (NCBI): domain Eukaryota; kingdom Metazoa; phylum Chordata; class Lepidosauria; order Squamata; family Viperidae; genus Vipera; species Vipera berus. Next base: position 25,352,489 of record NC_138205.1, on the reverse strand, counting down.
TGCTTCATCTCCCGGAGCTCCGTGGAGAACCATGGAGCCCACTGGGATCTACACCGGGTCAGGGGCCACATGGGTACAACTTGGTCGAGTGCCTCAGTGGCTGCCTTTTCCCAGGCTTCCACTAGGGCCTCGGCCGAGCTGTGAACTAAGGCGGCAGGTGGAGACCCAAGGGCCGCCTGGAACCACTCAGGGTCCATGAGGCGCCTGGGACGGAACCATCTAGTTGGTTCAACAGCCCCACGGCGGGGATTGGCAAAATGGAAGACCAGCCGTAGGAGATGATGATCAGTCCATGACAGGGGCATAACAATTGAAGAGCCCCCACCCAGATCATCCAACCACCAGCCAGATAGAAAAATCAAATCGAGCGTGTGACCCCCCTCATGAGTTGGGTCCTGAATTACTTGCATCAGGTCCATGGACGTCATGGAAGCCATGAACTCCTGAGCTAACTCAGATGATCCCCCCAGGGATGGCAGATTGAAGTCACCCAAGATTATAAATCTGGGGAACTCAATCACCAACCCCGAGAGGATATCAAGAAGCTCAGGCAGGGCTACTGCTATGTGACTAGGCGAAAGGTACACAAGCAGCAAGCCCAACTGAGCCCTAGGGCCATATCTCATGAGGAGAGACTCACACCTGGCTATTTGGACAACGGTGGCCTCCCGCGGACATAAGGTCTCCCTCACGACTACCGCCACACCCCCGCCCCTCTGGGCCCAACCAGGTGGGACACCTCCCTCTGGGCCCAACCAGGTTTCTGTGATGCAAGCCAGGTCCGCACGCTCCTCCTCAACCAGATCACGGATGAGCAGAGCCTTATTAACTACGGCCCTGGCATTAAAATACACAAGCCTGAGCTCAGGTGGCTGCTCATCCCTGTTCTCGGGACCACGGGATGAAACCAGAGGGTCGGAGCGCATCACCGCTTGAAGACAGCGGGGACGCACTCCCGGGTACTGATACGGCCCTCTGTTCAAGCATCTGCTGCCATTCCCTAACGTCGTGGGAATAGGTATTCCCACACCCCACTCCGGGGGCCCGGAGGCAACCCGCCCAAGCCCCGTCCGACCGTGATCTATTCCAGGCCTGGCCTGACCAACGAATGGTGGACACCCCCCAAAGTCCAACCAAGAACGCAAACCCTCCCCCTCCCTAACCCTATAAAATATTTACATAAGAAACAAATCAGGAGCCTCTTCTTAAATTTATACAAGGGGCTCCTCTCCCTACCCAACCATCTCTCAGGGTCCCAATAATTGGGCCCGTCATCAAGAGGAGAAATAGAAAAACAGGTGGGTCGCACCCAGGAAGGGGGGGTACCCCTGAGAGCGAGTAAATCTGTGCTGGAATAGTGTAAACAAACCATAATTGTCCATGAGGGTCCATCAGAGGCAGATCCATAATTAAAAGGAGGATCTTAAATCAGAGGGTAAATAAATGTCCAGACCGCCTAACCAACTCCATTGCCACTCGAGTTGGTAACCTCTGAGCAGGTCGGCCACCATCCTCTCACGATGGCCACAGGCCTGCACCAGGAAGCAGAATGGAAGATACATCCAGGGTAAGGCCTGCCCCCATAGAGCTCTCACCTCTAGGGGGCATAGCAGATGGTACCTCCGAGCCACTCTCTCACAGTGCCTCAGCATCTGGATCCTTCAGAGTCTTACAGGGGACGGAAGTCAGAGGAAATTAGACAGTTACTCATTAAAATGTAAAAGCCTGCTGGATGGCAAAGTCAGTAGATGTCCCAGCTGCGAAGGTTCTCGGCCATACCGAAGGAAATTGGATGATAGGCGGGTAAAACACTGGCTAACAAAGTACCAGGAGTTGTAAAGCCCTCTCCGCCAGTCACAATCTCACCATTCCACCATTCTACAGGATGCTCTGCGCGTCAGATTTACACACACCGTACCAAGCCGCAGCTCCACCGGCCCCGAAAATCGGCTGGTCAAAGCCATTACATGCCCAAAAACAGTTGGTCGGGGTCGATTACAGGCCGTGGCTCTTCCGGGAACTTCCGGGCCCAACCAGGCACCTCCGAAGGTCGGTGGAGCTCATGGAAGCAGCTAGAGGCTCCTCCACTACTCTGGTGTTCCAGCCACTCCAACACGCTGTTCTTCCGTGTGCCGCTCGGAGCCGCGGCTCCACCGACTCCAAAAAACTGCTGGTCGGAGCCATTACAGGCCCAAAACCAGCTAGCCGGAGCTGTTAAAGACGTGGCTCTTTCAAGATCTTCCGGGCCCAACCAAGGCCCCCTCCAAAGACCACTGGAACTCACAGGGGCGAACCTCGGGAACCTCAACCGCTCCACAACTTCAAACGCTCCGAAAACACCCCTTCTCGCGCTGTTCCTCCAGAGCATACCTCCTCACGCCGTTCTAAGCCGCGGCTCCCCGGTTCCAAAAATCAGCTGGCCATTGTTGTTGTTAGCTGCGAAGTCGTGTCCGACCCATCGCGACCCTATGGACAACATTCCTCCAGGCCTTCCTGTCCTCTACTATCTTCTGGAGTCCATTTAAGCTCACGCCTACTGCTTCAGTGACTCCATCCAGCCACCTCATTCTCTGTCGTCCCCTTCTTCTATTGCCCTCGATCTTTCCCAGCATTAGGCTCTTCTCCAGTGAGTCCTTCCTTCTCATTAGGTGGACAAAGTACTTGAGTTTTAGCTTCAGGATCTGGCCTTCTAAAGAGCAGTCAGGATTGATCTCCTCTAGGACTGACCGGATTGATCGCCTTGCAGTCCAAGGGACCCGCAGGAGTCTTCTCCAGCACCACAGTTCAAAGGCCTCAATTCTTTGGCTCTCAGCCTTTCTTATGGTCCAACTTTCACTGCCATACATTGCAACTGGGAAGACCATAGCCTTGACTATACGCACTTTTGTTGACAGGGTGATGTCTCTGCTTTTTAGTGTGCTGTCTAGATTTGCCATGGCTTTCCTCCCCAGGAGCAAGCGTCTTTTAATTTCTTGGCTACAGTCCCCATCTGCAGTGATCTTGGAGCCCAGGAAAATAAAATCTGTCACTACCTCCATTTCTTCCCCATCTATTTGCCAGGAATTGAGAGGGCCAGATGCCATGATCTTGGTTTTCTTAATATTAAGTTTCAACCCAAGTTTTGCACTCTCCTTCTTCACCTGCAACAAGAGGCTCTTTAGTTCTTCTTCACTTTCTGCCATTAGAGTGGTATCATCTGCGTATCTTAGGTTGTTGATATTTCTTCCGGCAATCTTAATTCCAACTTTTGATTCATCTAGCTCTGCCTTTCTCATGATGTGCTCTGCATATAAGTTAAATAGGCAGGGCGACAGTATACAGCCTTGCCGGACTCCTTTCCCAATTTTGAACCAATCAGTGGTTCCATGTCCAGTTCTCACTGTTGCTTCTTGACCCGCATATAGGTTTCTCAAGAGACAAATAAGATGGTCTGGTACTCCCATCTCTTTAAGAACTTGCCACAGTTTGTTATGATCCACACAATCAAAGGCTTTAGCATAGTCAATGAAGCAGAAGTAGATGTTTTTCTGGAACTCCCTAGCTTTCTCCATGATCCAGCGTATGTTGGCAATTTGATCTCTAGTTCCTCTGCCTCTTCGAAATCCTGCCTGTACTTCTGGTAGTTCTCGATCCACATACTGCTGAAGTCTAGCTTGTAGGATTTTAAGCATGACTTTACTAGCATGAGAAATGAGTGCAATGGTGCGATAGTTTGAACATTCTTTGGCACTGCCTTTCTTTGGAATTGGAATGTAAACTGATCTTTTCCAATCCTGAGGCCACTGTTGAGTTTTCCAAATTTGCTGGCAAATTGAGTGTAGCACTTTTACTGCACTGTCTTTTAAGATTTTGAATAGCTCAGCTGGAATACTGTCACTTCCACTAGCTTTGTTGTTGCTCAGCTTTTCTAAGGCCCACTTCACTTCACATTCTAGTATGTCTGGCTCGAGGTCAGTGACCACCTCATTGTGATTATCAGGGACGTTAAGCTCATTCTTGTATAGTTCTTCTCTGTAATTTTGCCACCTCTTCTTAATCTCTTCTGCCTCTGTTAGGTCCCTGCCATTTTGGTCCTTTATCATGCCCATTTTTGCATTAAACGTTCCCTTTATTTCTCCAATTTTCTTGAAAAGATCTCTGGTCCTCCCTATTCTATTGTTTTCTTCTATTTCTTTGCACTGTTCATTTAAGAAGGCATTCTTATCTCTTCTAGCTCTTCTCTGGAATTCTGCATTCAATTGGGTGTATCTTTCTTTTTCTCCTTTGCCTTTCGCTTCCCTCCTTTCCTCAGCTATTTGCAAACCTTCCTCAGGCAGCCATTTTGCTTTCTTGCATTTCTTTTTCTTTGGGATGGTTTTGGTTGCTACCTGTTGTACAATGTCGTGAACCTCTGTCCATAGTTCTTCAGGAACTCTGTCTATCAGATCTAATTCCTTAAATCTATTTGTCACCTCTACTGTATATTCAACAGGGATATGATTTAATTCACACCTGAGTGGCCTAGTGCTTTTCCCTACTTTCTTCAGTTTAAGCCTAAACTTTGCAAGGAGAAGCTCATGGTCTGAGCCACAGTCAGCTCCTGGTCTTGTTTTTACTGACTGTATAGAGCTTCTCCATCTTTGGCTGCAGAGCATATAGTCAATCTGATTTCTGTGTTGACCATCTGGTGATGTCCATGTGTAGAGCCGTTTCTTGGGTTGTTGGAAAAGAGTGTTTGCTATGACCATCATATTCTCTTGACAGAATTCTATCACCCTGTGCCCTGCTTCATTTTGCACTCCAAGGCCAAACGTGCCTGTTATTCCAGTTATCTTTTGGCTTCCTACTTTAGCATTCCAATCCCCCATGATGATAAGAACATCATTTTTTGGTGTTAGTTCTATAAGATTCTGTAGTGCTTCATAGAACTGGTCAATTTCATCCTCTTCAGCACTGGTGGTTGGGGCATAGACTTGGACTACTGTGATATTGAATGGTTTGCCTTGGATTCGAACTGAGATCATTCTGTCATTTTGAGGATTGTATCTCAGTATTGCTTTTCCTACTCTTTTATTGACTATGAAGGCTACTCCATTTCTTCTGAAGGATTGTTGTCCACAGTAGTATACCTGATGGTCATCTGAATTAAATTCACCCATTCCTGTCCATTTTAGTTCGCTGATACCTAAGATGTCGATGTTCAGTCTTGTCATCTCTTGTTTGACCACGTCCAGCTTTCCTTGATTCATGGATCTTACATTCCAGGTTCCTATGGAGAAAAAATCTTTACAGCATCGGACTTTCCTTTCACCACCAGACACATCCACAGCTGAGCGTCCTTTCGGCTTTGGCCCAGTTGCTTCATTCTTTCTAGCGCTACTAGTACTAGCCCTCTGCTCTTCCCCAGTAGCATATTGGACGCCTTCCGACCTGAGGGGCTCATCTTCCGGCGTCATATCGTTTTGCCTTTTGGTACTGTCCATAGGGTTTTCATGGCAAAGATACTGGAGTGGTTTGCCATTTCCTTCTCCAGTGGATCACGTTTTGTCAGAACTCTCTGCTATGACCTGTCCATCTTGGGTGGCCCTGCACGGCCATTACACGCCGAAAACCAGCTGGTTGGAGCCGACCCAAGCTGCGGCTCTTCTGGGGTCCTCCGGGCAGACCGACAACCTCGCAGTGCCAGTTTCAGGTCTGAAGACCTAACTGTCCAATTTTATCGCTCCGGCCCCCAGTATAGAGGGCAAAACCCCTCTGCTAACTCCCAGGGTCCCGAAGAAGCTGGAACCCATCATGGAGCTCAATCCAGCACATCCGCCATCTTGGGCATGCGCAAAGTCCAAATATGATTTGAATCTATAGTCTCAGTTATTTCTGGTAGAAGTAATAGGTAATTCCTAAAAAAATACTTTTCAGCCCTTTTCAAACATAGAATGAAAACACTGTGTTTGCAACTTATATAAAACATTGATCTAGCTATCTATATCTATATCATCTATATTTATATTATCTATATTTATATCTATATCATCTATTTCTATATCTATATCATCTGTCTATCTGTCTATCATCTCTCTAGGCCTATAGGTTACCATATACATTTTTAATATTTTTTAATATACCCTATACAGTCAATGGAATAATAAACATTTACCTAGTTCTTCAATAAAGTTTGGAGATGTTTTGATTAAGTGTTATCAGGGTGTATTCACTCTTAGCAAACATATAGATTTTCTCTAGGATAATCCATCTTTTGCTAGTCATCCTCTTCTCCTTATTTCTACTTTTCCCAGTCTTATATATTACTTCACAATACTATGACTTGGCATAAGGTGCCCAAAATATGAGAATTTGAACCATTTATATTGGCCATTTATACCTCATCTGACCCCTTCATGGATCACTGCCTTGTCGTGGAGAAGGGGCTTGCATAATTCAATGAAGCTATGAGCTATGCCATGCAGGGCCACCCAAGACGGAAAGGTCATAGCAGAGAGTTCTGACAAAACGTGATCCACTGGAGAAGGAAATGGCAAACCACTCCAGTATCTTTGCCACAAAAACTCTATGGACAGTACCAAAAGGCAAAACGATATGACGCCGGAAGATGAGCCCCTCAGGTCGGAAGGCGTCCAATATGCTACTGGGGAAGAGCAGAGGGCTAGTACTAGTAGCGCCAGAAAGAATGAAGTGACTGGGCCAAAGCCGAAAGGACGCTCAGCTGTGGATATGTCTGGTGGTGAAAGGAAAGTCCGATGCTGTAAAGATTTTTTCTCCATAGGAACCTGGAATGTAAGATCCATGAATCAAGGAAAGCTGGACGTGGTCAAACAAGAGATGACAAGATAAAACATCGACATCTTAGGTATCAGCGAACTAAAATGGACAGGAATGGGTGAATTTAATTCAGATGACCATCAGGTATACTACTGCGGGCAAGAATCCCTCAGAAGAAATGGAGTAGCCTTCATAGTCAATAAAAAAGTAGGAAAAGCAATACTGGGATACAATCCTCAAAATGACAGAATGATCTCAGTTCGAATCCAAGGCAAACCATTCAATATCACAGTAGTCCAAGTCTATGCCCGAACCACCGGTGCTGAAGAGGATGAAATTGACCGGTTCTATGAAGCCCTACAGCACCTTATAGAACTAACACCCAAAAATGATGTCCTTATCATCATGGGGGATTGGAATGCTAAAGTAGGAAGCCAAAAGATAACCAGAATAACAGGCAAGTTTGGCCTTGGAGTACAAAATGAAGCAGGGCACAGGCTGATTGAACTTTGTCAAGAGAATACGATGGTCATAGCAAACACTCTTTTCCAACAACCCAAGAGATGGCTTTACACATGGACATCACCAGACGGTCAACACAGAAATCAGATTGACTATATGCTCTGCAGCCAAAGATGGAGAAGCTCTTTACCAGACATGTCAAACACAAGGCCCGCGGGCCACAAACGGCCCGCCACATGATCGAATCCGGCCTGCACAACTCTCCCAGAAATTACAAAGGTCCGGCCCCCACCACCTTGGCGCCGGCCTGGCTGAGCACTTGCTCAGTAGGAGGCAAGTGCACGTGGGCTGGTGGAACCCAGCACCATTTGCATCTCATTAGTCTCCTGCGGCTCCAAAAAAAAAAAGTGGAGGAGGAGGAGGTAGGAGGGAGTGAGGTGGGATGTGGGGGGGGAGGGGGAGGACGAGCAACACCCAGCCTGTGAGGGGGAGAGATGCCCAGGCCAGCCCCAACCTCCGCAAGTGAAAGCAAGGGAGATTGCAATTGGCTCCTGCAATCTCCCTGCAGCCCGGCTTTCTCTTGCAGAAGGCAGGCTGAAACAGAGCAAGGAATGCTCGGTTTCAGCTTCTCTTGGTACAAGAGAAAGCAGGCTGAAACAAAGCAAGCAGGCTGAAACAAAGCTCGTTTCAGCCTGCTTTCTCTTGTAGGAAGAGAAACTGAAACCCAGCGGAGGAGAATGCAGGAGCGCGAGATCGGCCGATTCGCATTCCTTGCTCCGTTTCAGCCTGCCTTCTGCAAGAGAAAGCCGGGCCGCAGGGCTGCCTCCGTAGGTACTGCTCTAATGCGGAGAGGGAAGGACAAAGAGGGAGGGAAGGAAGAAAGAAGGAAGGAAAGAAGGAAAGAAGGAAGGGACAATGGGAGAGGGAGGGAGAGAGAGGGGGAGGGCGAAAGAGAAAGAGAAAAATAGAGAGAGAGAAAGAGGGAGAAAAGGAGAAAGAAAGAGGGAGGGAAACAGAGGAAGAGGGAGAAATAGAGGGAAAGAGAAAAAGAGAGAGGGAGAGAAAGAGGGAGAGATAGAAGCAGAAAGAAAGGGAGGGAAATGGAGAGAAAGGGGGAGAGAGAGACAAGGAGAAAGAAAGAGGGAGGGAAATAGAGGAAGAGGGAGAAATAGAGGGAAAGAGGGAGAGAAAGAGGGAGAGAGAGAAGGAGAAAGAAAGGCAGGGAAATAGAGGGAGAGAAAGGGGGAGAGAGAGACAAGGAGAAAGAAAGAGGGAGGGAAATAGAGGAAGAGGGAGAAATAGAGAGAAAGAGGGAGAGAGAGAAGGAGAAAGGGAGGGAAATAGAGAGAGAGAGAAAAAGGGAGAGAAAGAAAGGGAGAGAGAGACAAGGAGAAAAAGAGGGAGGGAAATAGAGGAAGAGGGAGAAAGAGAGGGAGAGAAAGAGGGAGAGAGAGAAGGAGAAAGGGAGGGAAATAGAGAGAGAGAAAGAAAGGGAGAGAAAGAAAGGGAGAGAGAGACAAGGAGAAAGAAAGAGGGAGGGAAATAGAGGAAGAGGGAGAAATAGAGGAAAAGAGAAAAATAGAGAGGGAGAAGGAGAAAAAGAGGGAAACAGGGAGAGAGAGAAAGAGGGAGAAATAGAGGGAAAGAGAAAAATAGGGAAAGAAGGAAATGGAGAGAGAGAAAGAAGGAGAGGAGAAAGAAAGAGGGAGGGGGAGAGAGGGAGAGAAAGAGAAGGAGAGAGAGAAATTAAATTAGTAACATGATTGTTAGGTGAATCTGGTTTCCCCACTAACTTTGCTTCTCAGAAGGTTGCAAAAGGCAATCACATGACCCTGGAACAATGTGACCATCATAAATATTAATCGATTGCCAAGCATCCGAATGTAAATCACATGACCCTGGGGATGCTGCAACGGTCATAAGTGTGAAAAATGGTCATAAGTCACTTTTTCAGTGTCGTAACTTTGAACGGTCACTAAGTGAATCATTGTAAGTCGAAGACTACCTGTACTTTATCATTTTTTTTTCCTTTTTAGGGGGGGGGGTCAAGTTTTTGACACGTTGCTGGGTGACATTGCCTTGTCCTAAAAGTGGTACAATGAATGAAAAGGTTGAAAAGCCCTGTTTTAGTATACTGGTACTGTTTGGTTCAGAATATTTTTTTTCTTGTTTTCCTGCTCTAAAAACTGGGTGCGTCTTATGGTCAGGTGTGTCTTATGGTCCGAAAAATACGGTAGCTCACACGCAAAACAAGCACAGCAGAGGAGCCCTTGTGTGAAAGAAGCCTGGCAGAGGAGCCGGAGCGGCTCCACTGCTGGGGGTGCGTCTTGGCTGGGGCCTTCCAGGATCCGAGCCGGGCGCCTCTGCTCGCCACTCCGGCTCCTCTGCCGGGCTTGTTTCGCATGCGAGCTACTTTGCCGGGCGCTGCTGAGGGCGAGCAGAGGCACCCGGCCCAGATCCTGCAAGGCCCGGCCGAAACGCGCCCCCAGCAGTGGAGCCACTCCAGCTCCTCTGCCGGGCTTCTTTCATGCATGGGCTCCTGTGTCGGGTGCTTGAAGTACAAGGATCACATCTAGGCAAGAATGTTCAGCTCACAGAAAATGAGATTCTGGGCATATGCCTGAAGTCACGAGAGATCTTCCTGAGCCAGCCCATTTTGTTGGAACTAGAAGCCCCACTCAAGATTTGTGGTAAACAGTGGTATAACATAAAATTATGGAAGACCTTCACTGATTGCTTCAACTGCCTATCTATCACTGCCGAGGGCAGAATCCTTTAATTCCAGGCTGTGTTATGGGTAATTTTGCAGCTGCTGGGTTTCTGCTGCACAGGGTAAAGCTGTAAAATGGAAACTGAAGTGGGATCCCCTGCTGCCGGTGTGGTTTTGAAAAGCTGGCATGGGTACAGAAGTGTGATTATGTGTTGAATTGCTGTTCAAGTGTGTGTACTTCAGGGGCACTCCTAGCCCGGGGAAAGTAAGTCTCTGGTCCTTTTTTAGGAAGGTTTCCTGAATTTGAAGCCCTCTACCACACCAAAAAGGACATAGAAATACAGGTAGTTCTCATTTACCGACCACAATTAGGACCAGCCACTTGGTTGTTAAGCAATGCAGTCACTCAGTGAAACTGCAACTGACTTAGGTTCTTACTTCAGCTGCCATTTGCCACACAAACCTGAAAAAGTTCTAAATGCAAGGATTGGCTGCAAAGTTACTTTGTCACCACTGTTGTAACTTTACTGTTGCTAAACGAGGACTACCTATCTTACGGCTATGCAATGCTCATCGGGGTGCCTGCAAATGAGCCAATATCCAGCCCCACCCCACTAGGCTTTTTCGGGGGCCTCGAGGCCGAAGGGGGAAGTTGGCCCTCTGGGAACCAGGTTGAGTGGCACTCTGCCTGCTTCAAGTGCACCTACCTACAAGGGTAACCCTGGTGTGATTGCTTGATTTGCTGGTATAGTAGAGCTGAGCGCTAAAAACCGTTTTTGCCACCCTGCCTGCCCCTCAGGGGCACTGCTGCCAACTTTCTTTCATTTTGAGTAAGCTGCGCTGAGTGAGCAGCATTGAGCTGGTCATGCCCACCTGGCCACGCCCCCCCGGCCCCCCCGAGGGCAACCGTAATGCTGATGTGGCCCTCAATGAAATTGAGTTTGACACCCCTGTACTAGATGTTCTCCAAGATCCCTTGCAGTTCATAGTTCCACAGATTTATGAACCAATAATATACATATATTTTTATCCATTTTTTTAAAAAAATATTTCTTTTTATTAATATATTGCTGGCTTCCGTAAGATCATTATTTTAGAAATTAACATATTAATGTGATAGGACTACACAGTTGTCTATCAACCTTTGGCACAATGGCTTAACCCAAGTTCTTGAAGCTGGATTATAAATTCACCTCTTTCCAAGGGGCATACTCTCCTAGGGATTTGCACAGTTTCTTTCTGGCCCCTTTCATAGTTTCCTCCTGCTCCCTTTGTCAAGGAACTGTCGTATAGGTATGACCATCATAATTCCTTCTGTGGCAACTCCTTTCTTTTCACATCCACCTTTGATCTCCTCTCCTTGCTTCTCCCTCTGCTTCTGGCCTTGACACTTGAGCTGCTGCTTCTTGTGGTGCTTTCTGGACTATGTGACTGATTTCTCCTAGCGCTGTCCTTGCTTCTTGTCCTCCTTCGTACCCTGAAACTTTGACTAAAGCTTTCTATCTTGTCTTTTATTCTGGAAACCACCTTTCCATGGCTGTACTTCCAAATGCTCAACCCATGTCGCAGACGCAATTTTCTCTCCAAGATTCTACCAAGGATGGACATTTTCTCATCAGGTTCCACGCCGACTAGGAAGTGAGTGTGGTGAACCTGTTTCTTCGGCTTCTTGGGCTGACCTCTTTCGAACATAGGCTTTCTTCTCTTTTGAGTTGTCCCAGATATCTTGTGTTCTATGAATGGTCTGATATCACTAAAAGGTTCCTTGGTAGATAGGTCTTTCCCCCAGTTCTGGGTCTTTTCTTCTACCTTCTCCATGCTGGAGTGCTTTCCACCGTGAAGTTCATCCATGCCTAGTTCTGTGACAGTTTGTTCGCCTTCTCTTCCGTAGTCCAGCACTGCTCTCTGCTCAACAGCTAGTGAAGGTTGCACTGCTTCCTGGAAGAACATATCTTTATTGGGTGAAGAAAATTGTTCAGAGGGCCCTGAGGTATTGGCCAGTTCACTTCCTGATGTAGTCAAATTCCGCAGGTCTGTATTGCTAGCAAAGACTCTTTCCTCCTGAAATAGGGCTACTTGATACCCTGGTCCTGGAAGCGAAGCGTTCCTCAAGGTTGCCCCTGAGGATAATTCAGAGATAGCATTTGCAGATGGCATAACTTTTGTCTTACGGTAGACTTTCCTAGGTTTGGAACCCTTTAGTGAGCCTTCTTTCTCTTCTTCCAACTCAGATGGCGAATGAGATCTCAAAGACAGAAATGCCTGCAAGGGCTGTTGAACTCGTTCGAGAAGACCCCATTGGTGCTTTCTTGTTATGTGTCTCACATGGATATCCAGGTGTTCCTCAACATCTGGGCTCAGAAACAAGGGAGTCTGGACATCTATGGGCACATCTCTTTTATCTCTCAGGATTTTTTTGGTCCCTCTATTTCTTGGGTCTTGCATGTCCTTCTGTTCTTCAAGAGGAAATGGGGCAAAGGCACGCAAGGATTTCAGGACCAAGGAAGGCAGGCTCCATGCTCTTTGAATTTTCTTCTGCTTAATGTGGAATTCCAGGTAATTCCTGTCCTCCTCAGAGAGAAAAGGAAGCTTTCCCTCCATTGGTACTAAGAAACACCTTCCATCAGGACCCACACAAGTAGATTCCCTCTGCTTTCTTGACTGGAAATCTTTACCCTTCCATATTTTCCTTCTCCTGTCTTTTTTAATTTCTTGCCACAACTCATCACCTTCTTCTTCCATTTTGGAAACACCTGTAGACCCCAGGAGGGATTTGCACTTCCAGCAGAGTGATGGTTGTTTATGAATGCTTTCAGGTTGAGAAGGAGGTCTGAAAGGCACAAATGATCCCAGGAGCTTTTGAATGGTTTTTGGCATGCTCCATTTATGCTCTGCAGTTCTCCTTTTCAAGTGAGCTTCCAGTATGTCTTTGGTTTTTTCACTGAGGAAGGAGAGGTTTGGGACAATCACCTCCACTTCTTGCCTATCCCATCCATGTGTCTTGTCTATGCGCTTCCTAGTGCTCTCGATGTGTCTTTCCTTTTCAGAGGAAAATGGGGCAAAAGCTTGCAAAGACTTCAAAACTGTAGAGGGCAAGCTCCATGCCCGCTGAATTTTCTTCTGCTGGATGTGGAATTCCAGATAATTCCTGGCCTCATCTGAAAGAAAAGAAAGCCTTGGCTCTGAGAATAGCAAGAATTGCCTGCTATTTCTCCCAGGAGATGTAGATCTTCTCTGGTTCCTTAGCTGGAAATATTTCTTTTTCCTTCTCTTCCTTCTCCTATCTTTCTCTGACTCTTCCAGCAAACTTTCACCTTCTTTTTCAGTTTCGGAAACACCTGTAGACCCTAGGAGGGATTTATACTTCCAGCAGAGTGATGGTTGTTCATGAATGCTTTCAGGTTGAGAAGGAGGTCTGGAAGGCACAAATGATCCCAGGAGTTTCTGAATGGTTTTTGGCATGCCCCATTTATGCTCTGCAGTTCTCTTCTTCAAGTGAGCTTCCAGTATGTCTTTGTTTTTTTCACTGAGGAAGGAGAGGTTTGGGACAATCACCTCCACTTCTTGCCTATCCCATCCATGTGTCTTGACTATGCGCTTCCTAGTGCTCTCGATGTGTCTTTCCTTTTCAGAGGAAAATGGGGCAAAAGCTTGCAAAGACTTCAAAACCGTAGAGGGCAAGCTCCATGCCCGCTGAATTTTCTTCTGCTGGATGTGGAATTCCAGATAATTTCTGGCCTCATCTGAAAGAAAAGAAAGCATTGGCTCTGAGAATATCAAGAATTGCCTGCTATTTCTCCCAGGAGATGTAGACCTTCTCTGGTTCCTTAGCTGGAAATATTTATTTTTCCTTCTCTTCCTTCTCCTATCTTTCTCTGACTGTTCCAGCAAGTCTTCATCTTCCTCCTTCTTCTCAGTTTGGGTATCATCGGTAGTCTGAAGGAGTGATTTGCACTGGTGACACAGTGGAGTTTGTTGATAAATGTCCTTGGGTTGGAAATGGGGTTGGGGAGTAGATAATGTCCCCAATGTCTGCTGAACTCGTCTGGGAACAGACCATTTATGCTCTGCAATCTTCCTCTTCATATGAGCTTCCAGAACCTCTTTGGTCTCCACACTAAGGAAGAACGTGAAGGGGACAACCACCTTTATTTCTTCAATAACCCACTGGTTAGCCCTGAGGCTCTTCTTTCCTGTACTTTGGGTCTTGATCAGAAATGGGAAGAAAGCATTCAAGGATCGGAGCACCACCAAAGGCACACCCCAAGCATGCTGGATTTTCTTCTGCTGAATGTGGAATTCCAAAAGATGTCGGTTGTCCTCTGTAAGGAACAGCAGCTTTGCCAAAGCTGAGCTTTGCTCTTGATGGCTTATAGTGTTGGATATTTTGGGGGCTCCCTTCTTAGAGGTGACTTGCTGTTGTGATGTCCGTCTCTCATGGTGGGAATAGATTTTCTGTGGTTGGGCAGATCTGCTATGCTGCCTGCGAGGTTGGTGCATTCCAGATGGGGATTCAGGTTGAGGAGAAGCAATAGCCCTCAGTGAACCCCGAATTAGTTTGGGGAGCTCCCATTTGTGCTTCATGGTCCAATTCTTCAAGTGGGCTTCCAGGCTATCCTTGATCTCTGTACTCACAAAATGTAGATCCAAATGAGGGATTATTGCCTGTACCATAGCAAGTGACCTATGAATTGCTCCTTTCCCTGGGCTCGTAATGGAGATGCGCCCTCCTGATCTGCTAGTTGTGCTGTGCAGCTCTGGTGGATGGTGAGCAAAAGCATTGAGGGATTTCTTGACCATAGAGGGCAGTCCCCAATCATGTTGGATCCTTTTGCATTTAATATGGAACTCTAGAGCAGCCCAAGCTTCCTTTGTATAGAACGTTGCAGCCCAGCTCTCTTGGTGAAACTTAGGAGAAACTTTTCCACTTAAAGTTGGAATTTGGTTCAATAAGTGTGGAGAGGAAGCGTTGGGATGTCTTCCTGCTATCAGTGGTAGTTGCCTGCCACCATATTCCTCTATCTGGCTCCTCCATTTTGGGCCTTTTCTAATTGTAGGCAGATGCTGAGCTCTAGTTTCTGAAAGCTCTTTAATTCTAGCTGGATAGACTTGATCAGGGGTAACCAATGGTATTCGGTCTATAAGATCTTCAGGCTGGCGAAAATATGTAGGGGGCAATAAAGTCTTCATTGATTCCTGTACTCGCTTGGGAAGGCCCCATCTGTGTCTTGTGATTTGTCTTTTTGTATGTGCTTCCAAGTGTCCCTTTGTGACTGGATCCAGGAACAGCAGCTTTGGAGTTTTTGTGACTCTCACTTCACTTTGCAGACTTGAAGGGGCAGCAATGGCCAATCTGGTTGAAGCTCTTTGTGGTTCTGGAGGCAAAGGAGCAAAAGCACGAAGGGACCTTTGAAGGACAGAGGGCAGCCCCCATTCATGCTGGAACTTTTTATGTTGGATGTGCTTTTCCAGAAGATCTGCACTTTCATCTGTGAGAAAGGCGACCTTCTTTTGTTGACCATCTCCAAAACTAGCCTGTGGCAATCTAGTGATACGCTGTGCTTTTTTGAACTTAGGTCCACTGACCAGAAAGTTTCTGAACTCCCTTAATTCTTCATGATCTCCTGGAGGGGTGGGACGAAAGCCACGCAGAAATTTCTGTAATCTTTTTGGCAGCCCCCATTGGCTGTGAATGACCATCTTTTTAATGCTGGATGCTAAGTTCTGCTGAACAAACTTAGAAACAAATGGCAGATCCTGCACTGAAATTATGATTTCCTGCCTTATTCTCTGTGGTGGGTGCGGGAAAATGGATAAATAGGTTGTAAAGGCTTGTAGAGAGCTTTGGATGATGGATGGCAAACCCCATAAATGATGAAGTCTCTTTTTCTGGATGTGATACTCCAAAATTTTTCTTGCCTCTTTCTGAACAAAAGGGGTCTTCAGCTGTAGGAATGCAATGCTTGCCTTTTGGGTTCGTGCTGAGAAAGGTCTAACTGGGACCACTATAGATAAGGATTCCATATATTTCTTGCTGACCCCCCACAAGAACATCAAATGTTTATGTCTTAAATTCTGTTCCAACATATTTATATTACTTGGCGGCAGGAAAAGTAAGGACAATGATCTGTTCGTGGGGGATTTCTGTCCAGCCTTGATCAACTTGGGAAGGTGCTTTGGAGGAATAGTACTGGATTCTTTGGTGGACTGTCTCACCAGTCTAGGGAGTATCTCTAGCTGTACCTGAATGTATTTTCTTCTGATGTGTTCCTTGAGGAGATCCAATTTCTTTGGAGCAGAATGCGTGGACTCAACCAGTTTGCAACAAGCCCTTTGACTTTCTCCAGCACCGAACCTTGCTTCTGTTAACTTAGTTTTCTTGTCACTTTGGGGGAGCTGAGCTTTTCCCAAAGGAGCAGAAGGACGGAGATATTTCAGTGACTCAAGGATTCTCTTTGGTAAGCCCCAATGCCGTTGTAGTTTCAGTTTCTGTACGTGAAACTCCAAGTTGTTGCAAGTTGGCCAAGGGAGAAATGAAAGCCTTTGTAGCAAAGCATGGACATTGATTGTGGTCCTGTGGGTGGTGGAACTTGGGGGAAAACCTTGCATGAAGACCCTGAGAGAGCTCTGGATGAGTGCTGGGAAGCCCCATTCATGATGCAACCTCTTCTTCCTGATATGTAGTTCAAAAATCTCTCGTTCTTCTGGTTGGAGAAATGGTATCTGTGTCTCTGAGAACATCACAATAGGAATGCTCTTTCTCTGGAGGGGTGAGGCATATGATATAGAAATCATTGCATCAATGGCTTCCACATATCTTTTGGCCAGACCCCAGAGGGAACTAAAATAGTGAAGTTGTACTGCCATCTCCAACCTTTTTGCCTCCTGCTTTTGCATGAAGGGTAGGAAGATCCATCGGGGCTGCAAAATCTTAGCACTATGGGAGATTAATTTGGGGAGTGGTTGCCTTGTTGCCAATACATTATGTTTCCAAGAACCCATTACAATGTCTGGGAAAACCTCCAACTGTATCTCCACATATTTCTTAGACAGGTGAAAGCAAATCTTCTCCAGATAGTTGGATCTTTTTAAGGAAAGCTTGTGAGGAACATATGAAGGAATCACCACCATCCTCTGTTTGCAGCACATGGTGCATAGAACAGTCTTAGTTTGGAATAGAGGGAGGGTTTTATAGGTGGATATTGTTCTTCTTGTCTGGTGCACCAGTGTTTTTGGCCTTGGAGCATGAATTTTTACTTCTGTCTGTAGCTTCTTCAGAGATCCAAGAACCCTTTGTGGCAGGCCCCACTGGTGATATAGTTTTGTCTTCTGCACGTGAAGTTCAAGGTTTTTGCAGATGTCCTGTGGAAGGAACGATAGCTCCTGAACCAGGGTATGGACACTGATTTTTGTCTTTGTTAAAGATGAGGCTGAAGGTGGCTGATAGATGAAGCTCTTGATTGATTTTTGGATAAGGACTGGAAAACCCCATTCATGTTGGATTCTCTTCCTTTTAACGTGCAGCTCTAAAGTTTCCATGCTGAACCCTGGAGGAAGCACCCACTGAATTTTAGTGAATAAGAAGGCAGTCCTTTTCTGACCTCTTAGGGGCTGGGACAAAGGTTTGGGCATCAATTGTTCAAGTGCCTTGACATAATGGGTGGTCAGCTCCCACAAGGAAGCAAAATGATTACATTGCACAGTCATTTCAATCCTATCAATGGCTTTCCTGCATGCAAAGGGCAACAAGGTCCTGCGGGGAAGCATTGGCTGGGGACTCGAAAGAATCTTAGAGAGAGGGATTCTCAAAGAGAAAAGCATGTGCCTCCAGGAAGTTCTAACAATTACTGGAAGAGCATCCAAATAAATTTCCAAATGTTTCTTAGCCAAATGGAGCTGCAGTTTGAGGTGAACCTCAAGCTGGCTTCGGGCATGAATCCGTGGAGGTGCAGCAATCTCAATTTTGGAGAGTCTGCTACCTTGCTCTTTGTTCATTCCACCCACTTGCCAAGGGACCGTGGGTTTTAGGTAACTATAACTTGAGTAGAACAGCTTCATAGACTCCAAAATTCTTTTAGGTAGCAACCATCGCTGATGCACTACCCGTTTCTGCATGTTTCTTTCCAGTTCTCGTTTGATGGTATTACTAAGAAAGGAGACCTCTGATGGTAAAATAATCACCTCTCTATGCAATTTCTTCTGGGGATGAGCAGAAGGGGTAGCTGGAAGAAGATACCGGACAGATCTCCAAATAAGACCTGGAAGACCCCAAATATGATGAAGAGTCTTCTTTCTCACATGCCATTCCAGTGCTTCTCGGGCTTTGGGGCCAACAAATGGAGTGTCCTTTTCGGTGAAACTAAAAGCAGCAGGTTTTCTGGGTTGGTAGTGAATGAAAGCTGATGGGTTGATATTCTGAAACATCAGGATAAGTGACTTACTAATTAATGTGGGCATTTTCCACTTGTAGGCCAGGTCTTTGTGTATAATGTTTAATTTGATATGACTAAGAGTTTCTTGGTCCAGAAACAGAAGCTGCTGTGATCTGGGTTTTAGAGAACATGTTTGAGGTGGAATGATTTGAGGAAGCTTATGCACTACCCTTTGGTTAGTCCTTCTCCAAGACTGCTGAGCTGTGGGAACAGTAGGACTCAGATGTCTCTCAAGGACTTTCTTGGCCACGTTTCTCTGCACTACTTGGCCCTTTGAGCATTGAACTGATTGATGCTTTTCTGGTTTCTTACTGTAACTGACTATTGCTGTTGAAGGTATCCCCATCTTAAATTCCCTTCCAAAGGACTTCCCATCTACTTTGAGACTCCTGATCAGCATGGAACCAGGTGGAACAAACATCTTCAGGGATTCAAATACTCGTTTGGGTAAGCCCCACTGCCTCTCTGTGATTTTGCTCCTGAGGTGGGTCTCCAACTTCTGCTTTACCTCAGACGTGATGAAAAGGAGTTGGCTAAAGCCAATGAATATTTGAACTTCATACTGATCATAGGATTTGGTTTTAAGATGAGCCTGTGATGGTGGAGCTGGTAAAAGGAACTCTCTCAGGGACCTGAACACCAGGCGAGGTAATCCCCATTGGTGCTGAAGTCTCTTTTTCAGAACATGGGTCTCCAAGTTCTTTCTATCACTGGAGATCATCAAGGCAGGTGTTGTAAGACCAAATTCAATCAAGGAGTGCACTATAGTGAAGGAAATGGGTTGAGAAGGAGGACTAGGGACAAACTTGCTCAGGGATTTCATATAAAGTGTTGGAAGCCCCCATAGGAAGTAGATGCATTTACTCTTAACATTCATCTCCACGGTATCTGCTTTCTTTCGAAGACTTAATCCCAGCTTGTCCCTCGGTTGTGGATGAATCTGACCAAGTGGAATAAGTTTAGGCAGAAGCCAACTTCTTGCCTTTGTGGTACTTATTTTCTGAGAAAGCCTCACGATTGAATGAAAAGTCTCCAACCTAATCTCCAGGGACTTCTTCGTAATGTGCACTTGTAGTTTTTCTTGGAGAGCTGGCGTGGTTTTGGAGTCCAAGACCGCCACTGTGGCTGATTGCTTTGTGACGGGTTTTCCTATCCTCCTTGCACTTTTAATTTGACCTATGTCCTTGTGCTTATGTCGCCAGCCTGCTGAAGAAAACTTCTCTGTCCTTGACTGAGAGTAAGGTTTAATGTGCTTGAGGGCATCTTGTACCTTCTGAGGCAGCTGCCAACATTTTTGCTGAACCATTTTCCTTAAGTGCCTCTCTAGCTCTTTCCTGATACCTGTGGCCATAAAGGAAAGGATCTGAGGCCTTGTAACCACCATCACTTTCTTCTTGTGCTTCTGAGCAGGGGAATCTGGAGCAGAAGGTATGAACTTTTTGAAAGACCTCAGGAGAACTAATGGCAATCCTATGAGATGTTGCATTCTTTTTGCCACCATGTGAGATTCCAAGCTTGCCAGCATGGTTTTATCCATAAAAGAAATGGGCATGCCACTGAATCCAGCTGAGCCTGTCTTGCTGGTCTCAGCCGGCTCTGGCATGGATTGGGTCTTTCTACTAGATCTTTTCTTGAGTTCTCTCCCCGTGATAGCCTTTCCTGGGGAAATCTGGGATGAGTCTTTGTAGGTTTTGTGATGGACTTTGGAATAGTACTTCTTGACACGCTTCGTTGATGTGTGCACCTTCAGACTGCTAGACGAGACCTCAGAAAAGCTGAAAGAGGAATTTGAGCAACTGCTAGAAGCACTATGTGTGAATGACATTGACCTGAAGGAGTCTTCCTTCAGAATATCCTCATTGACAGAAAGGTTGCTGCCTTCCTTCCAGTCATAGGGAACTCCATGGTGTGGAGCGGAAGGTGCTTTACCTTCGTCATGCATTGGCAACAACTGTGAGCTCGATAAAGCAAGGGTCTTTTGGTCAGGAAGAGTATGTTTAAATAATGGTGTAGGTTCACTGGCACTCCGCAGAACTGAATAATGGCCTTTAACTAGAAAGCCACAAGGTGGGACAGAATATTCCGTGCAAGACACAGGAGGCTCCTGGCTCCTTGAGACTTTCAATCTATCCTGCTTGGTTCCCCAGTTGTAGATAAACGCCTGGGCTTCCTGAGCAGCATGCCCACACACCCTACAGTCTGCATCATCACACAACAGTTGACGGACAGAACTTCCACGAGTGTCTGGATGAATGCCTTCTTGGGTTTGGGCAAATACTTGTTGCTTGATGTCTGTAAGGAGAAAGAAAAGCCAATAAACCAGAATTGACTCTCATATCATTAAAACACATCACCACTTGCTATTTCTTAGCTGATTCTTAATAAATACATTAGTAGCTAGAGAGACCTGCATGAGTTGTAGGTTTCCCCAGCAAACCAGACATCCATAGTCACCCAGAGTTGCTTGATAAAAGAAAAAAAAGGAGTAAAAACAAAAAGCAACAAAGATGATTAGGGGACTGCAGGCTAAAACATACAAAGAATGACTGCAGGAATTGGGTATGTCTTGTTTAATGAAAAAAGGACTAGGGGTGACTAGGTAGCAGTCTTCCAATATCTAAGAAGAGGGGAATCAACCTATTCTCCAAAGCACCTGAAGGCAGGACAAGAAGCAACGGATGGAAACTAATCAAGGAGAGAAGCAACCTGGAACTAAGGAGAAATTCTCTGACAGTGGGCACAATTAATCAGTGGAACGGCTGGCCTCCAGATGTTGTGGGTGCTCCATCACTGGAAATTTTTAAGAAGAGACTGGACAGCCATTTGTCTGAATTCCTGCTCAAGCAAGAAACATCATCTGATGAGGTAACCCATATGGGTAATGAAATGTCTTCAAGAAAACAAACAGGCTCAGAAAGCACCACTTGTTATTTGTTTATTTATTCAGCTTGCACAGCTGCTCATCTCATGGATGGCTTCTACAGTGGAGCAATCAACTAAAGGACCAGTAAATAAAATGCAAAGGTCAAAAACAATGGTAAACAAATAGCCCCTTTAAAACCTAATTAAAACCAAAATGTAGTAAGCAGGGAAATACAACTCATGCATCCACCAACATAGCCATCTAGCAGGTTTCAAACCCTTGCCCAGATCCCCAGTCACATTGATAGAGAGATGTCTTTCAGAAGGCAGTCTGACTTTTGGGGAGGATTGATGCTGCAGCAAAAAAGCTTTATTTCTAGTGATAGTAATAGTACTTAGACTTATAATACTGCCCCATAGTGCTTTACAGCACTCTTTGGGTGGTTTACAGTGTCAGCATATTGCCCCCAACAATCTGGATCCTGATTTTACTGATCTTGGAAGGATGGAAGTCTGAGTTAACTTTAAGCCCCATCAGGATTAAACTCAAACTAGACCCAGAGCCTCTTCTACTCAACACTTAAGAGCTCCAATCTCTGAAAAGAGATTTTTAAGGCCAAACAGGAAAAGAAGGATCTGATGAAAGAATTCAGATCTGATGAACACTTGCTGTGTTTAGGTGGAGTCTAACATTGCTGTTTTTAGAGAAAACCTAGTTTCACCTAAGTTGTTGAATTGTGAAAGCTTCTATGGATGTTTACCCTAGAATTTGTAAGTGCCAAGATGTTTTTATTTGGATCTGACTTGGTTTATCTTTGGATTCTCTCTGTCTTGTTTTTCCTTAAAACCCCATTTGCCTGGTGACTCTGCTTATGTACATATGACTTTGACAATACTGATATAAACTACACGGATTTATTGCAGCCTTAATCCAGGTAAATGCCACTGTGCATTAGTGTCTATGGGGATTCTCACTCATCCATGGTAATCTCAAAGGTGTTTTTTTCCAAAAGCATCTGGACTCTCTTTGTCTTTCATTGAAGACATTTCTCTTCTCATCCAAGAAGCATCTTTAGCTCGGACTGAATTCTCCACCATTCAGTGAGAACCGGAGAAGCTTCTTGGATGAGAAAGTCCAGTTGCCTTTGGAAAAAGCACCTTTGGGACACTGTGCATCAGGCTGGCTAAGACAAATGCTTTTTGACCACGTTGCTCACTTTGACCACTAATGTAGCTCATAGGATTAGAAAAGGCCTCTCCTGCTGCAGTGCTTTTGCAATGGAAATGCTGGAAACCGAATGAGGCATCGTTTGCACAAAGGTAGATATTGTATAAGAGCTGTGGTGGTGCAGTTGTTAGAGTGCAGTATTGCAGGCTAACTCTGCCCACTTCCAGAAGTTTGATCCTGACCAGTTCAAGGTTGACTTAGCCTTTCATCCTTCTGAGGTCAGTAAAATGAGAACACTAATTGTTGGCTGACTTTGTAAACTGCTTAGAGAGGGCTGTAAAGTGCTGTGAAGCAGTGCTATTGCTATTGTAACACTGAGTATGGAGTAGAGGGATTGCTACCTTTTCTCCTTTGTGTATTCTTCTCCTGCCTCTCTGCTGTTCTTTGGTGCATCAGCTATGGAGGGCAAAGAAGACAGAGATGGGAAGTTGTCAAGAAAGTAATGAATAATGACATAAAAGTAATGAGGTATAAGCTGAGATGACCTTCTAGTATACATGGTGATATTGTGATACAAGTCTTATCCTGATGTGCTTACATTACCTGTTGCAAGCAGGTAAGTCAATGTATTTGCTCCATAATATCATGATGGCCATTTGGTCCCTTTTCTCCACCTTACCATCCTGCAGCTCCTGATGCACCATCCAAGGACAACCTAAAGCATCTGTACTGGACAAATGATTCTATGGCAGTCTAACATCAGTCAATCATGGTCTTCATCTCCTGGTTCCAAGCTTTACTTTTATCAGATGCACATTGTGGGACCTTCTTATCTTCTTGCTAGAATTATTTATCAAGAACTGTTTGGGCCTTTTCTAATTCTTAGCATCACCAACTCATTCCTTCCATTTGTCTCAGGTTCATAACTGTTTCACAAATCACAGGCAGTATCTTCATACACTATGATGACCCAAAAGAAATTACACATTCATAGAAATGTTGTGCTAATGCTTCTCTTATCTTTGATACAAGATTGTAAGTCATATTATTTGTGTTATAATGTCATCATACATAAATTCACATCTTCACATATCTGAACAGGAATCTGGAATCTATTACCTAATGTCAACATGCAAATCCCCCCTCTCCAATTTTCTGCTTTCTTATGATAATCTCAAGAGTAGCTCAAAATTACAAACAAACCACTTTTGTTTCCATCTCTACTTCTACTCTAATCCAGAGGTTCTGGGTGATCCAACACTGGAGGTGTTTAAGAAGAGATTGGATAACCATTTGTCTGAAATGCTATAGGCTTTCCTGCTTGAGTAGGGACTTGGACTAGAAGACTTCCAAAGTCTCTTCCAACTTCTGGTATTCTGTTCTTTTTTGTCAGATTGTGTAGACTTATTTGGAATTCAGAACGAATAACAATCTGATCCAAAGGGAAAAAAAACAGCAAAAAGAGTGTGATTGCCAAACTGGGTCTTAGTGGAGGCTCTTGATTTCAAAGAAATTAATCATGACTTTCAAAGATTCCAGTGAGTTTACTCTAAATAGAAGTAAGCTTTGATCCAACAAAACACATTTTTTTGTTTTTAGCAATATGCTGATTATCAGCCTTATGTATATTCTTAGGAAAATATACATATATACTGCCAACAGAACTCCGGACTGCCCCCGACCTTCGTTCATTTCGCCAGGACCTAAAAACCTGGCTCTTTGAGCTATCTGGCCTGGACTGAGGGGTTTTAATGATTTTAAATTGTGATTTTAACTTTTTGGGGCTATACGTAATTTAATGTTATTTTAATTTTATATTGTATTGTTTTTAAATTTTGCCCTGTAAACTGTCCTTCGGGAATAGGGCAGTATATAAACCGAATTAATAAATATTAATAAAGAATAAAATTAAAGAACTTCTATATTCACTAGCGAATATTAATTAATAGTGAATTTGCCATTAATTTGTTCTCAATTTTTCTTAAATTGTGTGTCACTGAGCCTATTTGACAGAAAGTTTCACAAATGTGTCATGTAGTCAGTGTGTTTTTGCCTGGAGCATTGAGTAAGAGCTTCACCAAACTGTAAGGAACAAGTTACACAAATTCTTCTATCCCGTTTTCAGTTAAGCTGATTTATTTTTGCACTGACTTTCCTGTTAAAAACTCTAGACCATTGTATAATATAACCATTACCTTTTAATTTTATTTTATTTTATTTTTTTGGAGGCATCTTCCTTTTATTACTAGGTATAATGCCAGAAAAACCTGATATTTGATTTTACATGTGATAAGAAGAATTATATTTGCACAATGCTGGAAGAACAAAGAAACACCACCAGAAGAAGAAATAATTAAAAAAATACCAGAGTGTGCAGAAATGGACAGACTTACTTGAAGGTTGAAAGAAAAAGAAGAAACAGAACATTTTCAAACTTGGGACCTATTTTATCAATGGTTAGAGAAAAGATTCAGGGATTAGGAATTTAATTTCTATTTTTGAATAAGATACTCAGACAACACATTTGAATGATTACTATTGAATTCTACAAAAAAATAATAAATAAAACTTTATATAAAAAGATGACTCTGGCACACTGAAACCGTCATAAACGTGAATCAGTTGGCAAACATCCAAATGTAAATCATGTGACCACGGATGCGGCAATGGTCATAAGTGTGAAAAATGTTATTGTAACTTAGAACTAACTAAACAAACTTTGTAAGTCGAGGATTGGCTTGTATTTGTAAATGTGACCACCATGTTAAATCAATGCTCTGATCTCTTGTCTAGATTTTAAGTTCCCTTCAGAATTTAGAATATCTTTATATGCCCATATTTTATCGACACTGATTAGACTTGGTTGTACAAATGCTTCCATTGTTGAGAGCCATCATGGAATTTTCAAATAGATCTTACATTTTATTTTCCCCCCATGTTAATACTAGTGCATTTCTAATATAGTGGTTTTGGAAGTATTTATGTATTTTATTTTTTTCCATACCATAAAAAAACAACACCACGTGTCATGTAGTCAATGTGTTTTTGCCTGGAGCATTAAGAGCTTCACCAAACTGTAAGGAACAAAGCACTGCATTCACAAGTTACACAAATTCTTCTATCCTACATTCAGTGAAGCTGATTTATTTTGGCACTGACTTCATGGGCCCATTAAAAACCCTGGTACATTGTATAATATAATAGCTACCTTTTTAACTGCAGGTGTAAATCGGGGGGACATTTCAGAAAAGCCAGAGGAATGGATACAAGGACTCCAGAACCTGCTACAAAACTCATCCAATACAAAAAAGGTGAAGTAGAGAATCCAGGTAAACAAAACTCCAAACAAGGTACTATAAAAAGTCAACTCCATTACTACCAAAGAAGTTCAAGGATGCCCTGCAAGCAGGGCAACATCCTCTAAACCAATGGCTGGATGTGCTTCCAAGCAGGATGCTAGGAATTTCCTAGATTGCATCATAAAGGAACAGAATTATGGGCTCTACCTCATGTGTTAAACTAGAAGTCAAAAAAGAATCCTTGCGAGTCTCTGTTCTCATGGCTTTCACTAATTAATGCTCTCTGGAAAAGAGTTGCAAACCTCTTAAAAAAAAGACATCCAAGCAATGTTGAAAACCACGATCACCAACAAATCAGGCTTATGAATAAGAAGAATAAAAATAGATTGAGGGAAAGGAAGATGATAGCAAAACATTTAGACAACTGACCTCTATAAAGGAAGTCTTTGAGAAAAGATAGACCTCTTTTCTGTTGGGTCTTAGCACCAACAGGTTTTAGCTTAAGATCTTAGTCTATTGTACGGGAACTGTCAGATGAGAAATGTTAGAAACCACCCAATTTGTTACGTGAAATATTTTCTCTCGAGAAAGAAAGTTCATTGCAAAGAATTTTTAAGAGGTTATCAGATTAAAATAAAGTTAACCTTCAAGTAATGTTGAAAGGTCACCACCAAATTAGGCAACAGAGGAATTGGGTAGATGTCTGCTCTGATTTTTATAGGGCATGCTGAAGCTTTGGATTTACAGTTTACAATTTTACAGTGATTTACTAACATCTGAAAATAAGGTCTCCTGTTTGGGGTAGGGGGTTGGACCAGAAGACCTCAATGGTCCCTTCCAGCCTAGTTTGTACTGATTATGCATGCATTCTTAACTCTAAGTAGAAATATAGATTCAAGACCACCCCTTGACGAGAGATGAGGGGGGACATGACAGCAGTGTTCCAATATCTCAGGGGTTGCCACAAAATCAAGCTATTCTCCAAAGCATCTGAAGGCAGGACAAGAAGCAAAGAATGGAAACTAATCAAGGAGGAAGCAACCTGGAACTAAGGAGGAATCTACAGACAGTTAGAACAATTAACCAGTGGAACAACCTGCCTCCAGAATCTGTGAATGCTCCAACAGTGGAAGTTTTTAAGAAGAGACTGGACAGCCATTTGTCTGAAATGGTCTAGGGTTTCCTGCCTGAGCAGGGGGTTGGATTAGATGACCTCCGAGGTCCTTTCCAACTTTATTATTATTATATAACTTTTATTCATTAAACATGAAACTCAGTCTTCTTCTTCTTCTTCTTCTTCTTCTTCTTCTTCTTCTTCTTCTTCTTCTTCTTCTTCTTCTTCTTCTTCTTCTTCTTCTTCTTCTTCTTATTATTATTATTATTATTATTATTATTATTATTATTATTATTATTATTATTATTATTATTATTATTATTATTATTATTATTATTATTATTATTATTATTATTATTATTATTATTATTGCTTATGGAGTGACTGAATAGGATTCAAATCAAGGCAGAGCCTCACAAAGTATGAGGGATGAGGGGATAGAAGGGAAACTCATCAACTTTGCAGATGACACTAAACTGACTGGAATAGCCAACACCCCAGAAGACAAGCTCAGGATCCAAAAAGATCTTGACAAACTGGAACAATGGGCCCTATTGAACCAAATGAGTTTTAATGTGGAGAAAAGCAAAAGTTTACATTTAGGCAGGAAAAATCAAAGATATAAGTACAGATTAGGTGAGACCTGGCTCAAAAACAGTAACTGTGAGAGGCACCTTGGAGTCCTATGAGCCAGCAATGTGCAGCAGCAGCCAAAAAAGCTAACACAATCCTGGGTTGTATAAACAGAGGCATAGAATCAAGATCATGCGAAGTATTATTAATAATAATAATAATAATAATAATAATAATAATAATAATAATAATAATAATAATAATAATAATAAAGTTGGAAGGGACCTTGGAGGTCATCTAGTCCAACCCCCTGCTCAGGCAGGAAACCTTATACCATTTCAGACAAATGGCTGTCCAGTCTCTTCTTAAAAACTTCCAGTGTTGGAGCATTCACCACTTCTGGAGGCAGGTTGTTACACTGGTTAATTGTTCTAACTGTCAGGAAGTTTCTCCTTAGTTCTAGGTTGCTTCTCTCCTTGACTAGTTTCCATCTGTTGCTTCTTGTCTTGCTTTCAGGTGCTTTGGAGAATAGCTTGACTCCCTCTTCTTTGTGGCAGCCCCTGACATATTGAAACACTGCTATCATGTCACCCCTCACCCTTCTCTTCATTAAAGTACACATACACAATTCCAGCAACCGTTCCCTATATGTTTTAGCATATATGTTTTAGCACAGTTGTATCATCTGAACTTGATTATTGCAGTGGATGGGTCAGATGCTACACAATCATAAGTGTATAAAGAGTACAGGTAGGGGCTAAGCACACAGCCCTGTGGCGTGCTGGTGCAAAGCTTCAGGGGGGTGGACAAAGCAGACCCGACCCTCACTGTTTGTAACCACCACTATTTAAAATGGACTCTTTGAGAACATTTTCATTTACTTTCTAAACAAGGCAACTCCATAAAGATGTAAAATAGAATAAATGCCTGTTATTCCGGTTATCTTTTGGCTTCCTACTTTAGCATTCCAATCCCCCACGATGATAAGGACATCATTTTTGGGTGTTAGTTCTATAAGGTGCTGTAGGGCTTCATAGAACTGGTCAATTTCATCCTCTTCAGCACCGGTGGTTGGGGCATAGACTTGGACTACTGTGATATTGATATTTGCCTTGGATTCGAACTGAGATCATTCTGTCATTTTGAGGATTGTATCCCAGTATTGCTTTTCCTACTCTTTTATTGACTATGAAGGCTACTCCATTTCTTCTGAGGGATTCTTGCCCGCAGTAGTATACTTGATGGTCATCTGAATTCACCCATTCCTGTCCATTTTAGTTCGCTGATACCTAAGATGTCGATGTTCAATCTTGTCATCTCTTGTTTGACCATGTCCAGCTTGCCTTGATTCATGGATCTTACATTCCATGTTCCTATGGAGAAAAAATCTTTACAGCATCGGACTTTCCTTTCACCACCAGACACATCCACAGCTGAGCGTCCTTTCGGCTTTGGCCCAGTCGCTTCATTCTTTCTGGCGCTACTAGTACTAGCCCTCTGCTCTTCCCCAGTAGCATATTGGACACCTTCTGACCTGAGGGGCTCATCTTCCAGCGTCATATCGTTTTGCCTTTTGGTACTGTCCATAGGGTTTTCATGGCAAAGATACTGGAGTGGGTTGCCATTTCCTTCTCCAGTGGATCACGTTTTGTCAGAACTCTCTGCTATGACCTGTCTGTCTTGGGTGGCCCTGCACGGCATAGCTCATAGCTTCATTGAATTACACAAGCCCCCTCGCCACAACAAGGCAGTAATCCATGAAGGGGATGTAAAAGCTGTACCTAGCTGTATTTTGGAGAAGTAAGAATCCCAATGAGAAAATTAGTCATACATATTCAATAGAAATATATTTTGTTTTTAAGTGAAATGACATATTCTGATTTTTTTCTTTTATTTTACAAGGTAAAATTTGCAATGTTTGCACTACCTGCTGCAAAATGGCAGGAAATTGTGTTGCCATTTCAACCATTCTTGTGTTAAAAATATTATTTTATTATTTACTCTATAGAGTTAATAGAAGAATAAACATTTATCTGCTTTGATAAAGTTTGGAGACTGATTGATTATGAGTTGTCAAGTTTGTATTCACTCTTAGCAAACACACAGATTTTCTCTAGGATGATCAATCAGTTTTTTAATATGGTCTTTCAGATTTCAGCTGTAGCTGAGTCCATCTCTTCTTCATCATGCTCTGATTTTTCCTTCCAGTTATGTCAGTTTTATATACTTCTTCAGAATTCTATGACTTTGCATAAGATGCCCAAAATATGGAAATCCGAACCTGGTCATTTATACCTCAACTGAGAACTCCTTACTGATGTTTTTCAATTATTCATTCATTTGGTTTCTTAGCTATTCATTGTAGTTTCAGAATTCTTCTCCAACAATGAAATGAAAGAAAAAGTCCTATCCTGATTATTTCAAATAATTTCAAGTTTGATATATGAAGTTCACTAAGGATGACAAAGGTCTGCACATTTCTAATCTTTGCAGGTATAAACACATCCAGCATCCACACATCTTTTTCAAACCCTTCATTGCTTCCTTACTAATTCCTATTTCACAGTATATTTCTCCACTGCTGGTTGCTTACAGGTAGTCCTTGACTTACAAACCTTCATTTATTAATCTTTTTAAAATTACAACAGCACTGTGATTTATTACAACCTCGACTATCAGTATTCTACCCTCTTTGTCGTTATAGATTTGTTTTGCTATCAATTTTGGGTTTACATATAATGCCACTCCTCTCTTTTTCTTGTGTCGGTCTAAGGAAACGAATAAATTCCCTATTTTTGGTTGTACTAACAAATATTTTTGTTGTTCCTTTATGTGGACTTCTTGTATTGCAACGATATCCAATTGTTGATGAATAAGACTATTAAAAATTTTCCGCCTTTTCACTGGCGAGTTCAGTCCATTAATATTTACAGACATAATACTACACTCACCTCCCTTCATCTTACTTATTTCTGGTTTTTGTAGATCTCGTGATTTGGGGCTCTCTCTCTTCCTTGTCTCTGGCTCCATGTTTCTCTGTTAACTCTCCAGGTTTATTCCTTCTATCCTCTGTTACTAAGACCTTCCCATCCATTGCTACTCATATCGTATCTCTTTCTCTTACCTCCCTTCCATCTTGATCTTCTGATTCTGCTTCCTCTTGGCTATGAAAGTGGAGTTTGTAAAAATCTTCTGCCTTCTCTATCGTGTCCAGTCTATGCCTTCTATCCTGCCATGTGACTAGAATACCCTCTGGAGTTAGCCATCTAAAGTTTACATTTTCCCTAATTAATTTAGATGTTAAGAATTGATAGCCACGTCTCAGATCCCTCATCCTTTTAGGTATCTGTTTAAGGATAGTAATTGGTTGACCCCGAAATTCTAATGGTTCCTCTCTAGATCTATGCAAAAGCTCATCCCGAATTGATTTTTTAACTAGCCTTACATGTACTTCTTTTGGGAGGTTGTGCCTTCTCGCATAGTTAGTTTGAACCCTGTATGTTTCATCAATTTCCGCCAACATTTCCTCCTTCCCTACACCGAGTGCCTTTGCCATTAGTTCTGCCATCATAACCAACAAATCTTCCCCTCTTTTTTCTTGAACATTTTGAAAGCGTAGATAATGAGCAGCCTTTTCTGCTTCCAGAAAAATGACTGTTGTCTCTAACTCCTTATTAGCCTGAAGAAGTGTTTCATTTAAATCATCTACTCTCTTTTCCTCTTTTTCCATTCTAGCTTCCATATCTTGAAGTCTTTGTTCATTTTTAACTAATTGTTGTTGAATCCCTTCAAATTTATCATCTATCGCTTGGATTTTCCCCTTAAGTTCACCTGTATCGTTTCTTATTTGGCCTATTTCTCTCTTCATCTCCTCATGATTTTTGGCCATTGCCTCGTGTAGATTTTGCAAAAGGGCATGTAGGTCTTTAAAAGAATTTGAGTTAGATCTTTCCCTTTGCAGCATATCCTCTATAGATTTCTGATTGGAGGGACTTGAGGACATCCCTTGTCCCTGTGTTGCCGCCTTTTTGCCAGCGCTAGGCTTAGTTACTCCCAAAATACTTGTCATGTTTTCCTGGTTGTAATACCCTTAATCTTATATGAACCTTTTAACTCTATGACAAAAAATATGTATAACAGTTACAACCAGATACTTATTACCAACTAAGCAATTTATATAATATAATTCTATAATATATATGTCTGAATATATTCGAAGTCATGGTCTTTTTTTTTTTTTACCCCGTTTCCGGCGCAAAGATTAACACCTTTTTCGTCTTCCTCTACTATCAAAGACCAGTAGGCGTCCCACTAAACAGACCTTCAATTACTAAATTGCTATGTCAAATGGCCGCCCGCAACAAGTAGAGTAGAATTTCAAATTTCAAAAGTTTCAAAAGTTCAAAATTTACCAGGATAGACCAGGATAAACCAGGCTGATCGCTTTCCACGCCCGATATTCAAGAGTTCAGTCTCCAAGGCTCCAAGATCAGACTTTGACCTGTTGTATTTTATCCCCAGCTAGAATGCAGTCATATGGTCTTCGGGTTTCCTTTTCTTGCTGTTCTTGCCAAACGCCTCCCTCGGGGCTTCTATCACCGCTTGTACCCTCTCCGTGAGGCACCCACTTCAAACCAGTATCTCTTTCTCAAGCGCTTCCTATTATTTCCAAATGTAAATATTCGGATATACTCTCCATCAGCTCCGCTCTACCGTTGTCCCGCTGAGTTCGTGCTAGCTCCGTCCCTCTGTCAGATCTTCATGTCAGCCATTACTGGCCTCCTTCTCCCCGGTTCGCTCGCATCAGACTTTCTCCGGATCTCCAACACGAACCGCCGCTCATGAAGGTTCTCCGGGCTGCCTGCAACTTCGGATGTCCCTACAGGACCTCCTGAAGCTCCGAAAAGCCCCCGCGAACACTGGGTGAGAGGTTGTGCGTGGAGAGGACTCTGTTCACACAGCCGCCCACTCTGACAGCTGGCTCCAAATATATGCTCCAAATCATAACCAAGAACAGTTTTTCAAAACACTTCACAATAAGATATGTAGCATTGATTATGAGGAGATCTGCTTAATAGGAGATTTTAATGCTATCCTAGATACAAATTTGGATTATATGGGTAAGATGATTAGGAAAAAGAAAAGAAGAACTCTACCGAGATCTTTTCTCAACTTGGCTAATGACCTAAATATTCAAGATGTCTGGAGGGAAAGAAATCGTAAGGCTAGACAATATACATACTACTCCAATCGACACAACTCATGGTCTAGAATAGACATGGTATGGATGACGAAAGAAATTAGTTCTGAAATAGACGAGGTGCATATAGCGACAGGTACTTGGGCAGACCACAATCCTATTAAATTTAGCTGGAAAGGCTCCAAAAAAATATCCAGATGGACGTTACAAAGAGCAATTTTAAAAGAAGACGAATTTAAATCCAAGATGGAGAGAGAACTAAGTCTTTTCTTTAAGGAAAATAAAGCTATAGACACCTCAGTACAAAATAATTGGGATACGGCCAAGGCAATAATGAGAGGGGTAGCGAGGGCATATATGATAAACAAGAACAAGGGGAAAAGACAACAACGGGAAAGATTAGAAGGGGAATATAAGAGTTTAGAAGTTATACTCCAACAAGATCCACAAAAAGAGAATATCAAACAATCTATGGACTTGATTAAACACAAGCTTAATATCTTAGACAAAGAGAAATTAGCACAACAATTGAGAAGCACGAAACAAAACTTTTTTGAAAATGCAAACAAACCGGGCCGTTGGCTTGCATATAAATTGAAAAAACAAAAGGAAAAAAACTGGATTCGTGAACTACGAGATGAGGAAGGGAGAATATTCCACCAGGAAGAGGAGAAAAAAATTATAGCCCAGGAATTTTATGAGCGTTTATACAAAGAAGATAGTCAGGCAAGTGTGGAGAAAATGGAGGAATACTGTTGTGACTCAGGGCCAGCCTGTGGTTTCGGCAGCCGGCTCAGATGTGTCGGATGACTCAGATGAGGGGGAGGAGGACCGTGTGGGAGACGAACCGGTTGATGATGGTGTGGAGGCTTGGCAGAGTTCCCAGCCGGGGCCCTCTTCTCAGCTGCGTGAGCCCGATAGTGCGGAAGATGATGACCCACAGCTGGCCCTGTTCAAGGACGCCCGACGCAGGAGGCAGTCGAGCAGGAACAAACAAAGAAAGAATGTGGGACTCCTCGGGAGGAGGCACAGGGAGACCACGCCCTGAGCTCTCTATAAAAGGAGTGTTTGGGGAGGGGCTGGTTGCTGAAAGCAACTTTTCCGCTTGAGAAGACAAGCTCTAGTGTTTTTGTTAACTGCGTAATAAATCTTGGCGGATGCCTTTTAGCCTTGGACGCTCTCCAGTCTCTTCTTTCTAAATAGGGGTTTGCCTTTACAAGGCCAGAAGAGGGCTGGTTCAGAACAGTTTGCTTTCAGCCACCCACCCCTTATTACTACGATGGAGCAGCTTCTTGCCGAGAATGCCCAGCTCACCCAGCAACTCACTTTGCTGGCAGCTCAGGTGGCACAACTGCAAGCTCAGGTACATGCTGCACCCCCACCCAGGAGGAAATGTCAGATAGCTATGCCGGATAAATTTGCTGGTAAACCAGAACTGTTTCCTGCCTTCCTGGGACAATGCCAGCTTTATATCAGCGTGAGAGCAGCTGATTTCCCCACTGACCGAGATAAGGTGGGATTCACGTTGAGCCTTCTGTCGGGAGATGCAGCTCGTTGGGGCACGCCTCTGTTGGCACAGCCTAGCCCTTTGTTGGATAACTTTGGGGGGTTTTGTGACCATATGCGCCTCATGTACGAGGACCCGATTAAGGCGCAGACTGCCACCCGACGCCTGAAAGCTTTGAGGCAGGGTCAGCGCCCTCTACAGGCCTATATCAGCGATTTCCGGCTGCTTAGCCAGGATTCCGCCTGGAATGAGGCTGCGCTCGTGGATGCCTTTCAGGATGGCTTGTCAGAGGAGATGTTGGATGAGCTGGCCCGCGTGGACATTCCCTCAGACCTGAATGGGCTGATCCATCTTTGTCTGCGGATCGATGCCCGGCTGCAGCAGCGTAAGAGTCGCCGTGCCACCCCACAGACCCCTGCCGCCCCTGTTGTGCGTGAGCCCCCAGTCCAGAGGGAGGAGCCAATGGAGCTGGGTGCCGCCAGGTCCCGTCTATCGGTGACGGAAATGGACAGACGACGATCGGAGGGGTTGTGTTTTTACTGTGGGGACCCTGGACATTTGGCTGCTTCTTGCCCGAAGAAGCGTCAGCGGGCGTCAGTGACCAAGCCTGCCCCGAGAAAGTCCCCTGCTTTGCTATCGGGAAACGGCCCGAGCCCGATCTAGACGGTGTGAAAGATCGGGCGACCCACAACGACCACGCCGAGCGACGCCGTTCCGACGGTGCCTGTGAACCTCCACGGCATTTGATTCTGGAGGCACGACTGATCCTTCCTGGCAAGCCAGAGGGGATTCCGGTCCATGCCTTAATTGACTCTGGGGCTACCACTAACTTTATGGATTCGGCCTTTGTGGCCAAATGGGCTATTCCCCAGTGTCCAGTGGATCCGCCCATGCTTGTGGAGACCATCGATGGTCGAGTGCTCCTGTCCGGGCCTATTACGGCCGCCACGCAACCCGTGTGTATGGCCATCAGTACCCATGTGGAGGCCATTCAGTTTTACGTCACTTCGGATCTGCACTTCCCCGTGGTCTTGGGACTGGCGTGGCTCCGGGCGCATGATCCACAGATCTATTGGTCTCAGAACTTGGTCACCTTCCCAAGTTTGCAGTGCGTGGACCACACCCGCCATATCTGTGCCGGCCAGGTGGAGGGTTCCTCAGGGGTTTCCTTGCCTCCCGAACTGTCCGACTTTGCTGATGTGTTCAGCGAGTCAGAGGCGGACCAATTACCCCCGCACAGGCCCTATGACTGTTCCATTGATCTAGTCCCTGATGCGCCTCTCCCAGTGGGGCGTTTGTACTCCATGTCGGAGCCCGAGTTGGCTGCATTGCGGGACTTCCTGACAAAGAATTTGGCTCGTGGATTCATCCGGCCCTCGTCCTCGCCAGTGTCTGCGCCCGTGCTCTTCGTCAAAAAGAAGTCGGGCGAGTTACGGCTTTGCTGTGACTACCGGAAACTCAACGCCATCACGGTGCGTAACCGCTACCCGCTGCCCCTCATCCCCGAGCTCTTGGACCGACTCCGGGAGGCTAAGATCTTCACGAAACTGGACCTGCGTGGAGCTTACAACCTCGTCAGGGTTCGGCCGGGTGATGAGTGGAAGACGGCGTTTGGTACTCGCTATGGACATTTCGAGTACACGGTGATGCCGTTTGGCCTGACCAACGCCCCCGCTGTGTTTCAGCATTTTATGAACGATATCTTTCGGGATCTGTTGGACCAGTTTGTCGTGATTTACCTGGACGACATCCTGATTTACTCCCCGTCGCGTGAAGCGCATCATCAGCATCTCCGTCAGGTCCTGCAGCGCCTCCGGGAACATCGGCTGTTTGCCAAGTTGGAGAAGTGCCAGTTCTACCAGGTGACCATCGATTTCCTGGGTCACCGCATTTCTCCTGAGGGCATCGCCATGGAGCCGAGTAAAGTCGAGTCGTTGCAGAGTTGGCAACCCCCGCGTCGCGTGAAGGACGTTCAGCGACTCCTTGGATTTGCCAACTACTATCGGACATTCATCCCTGGCTTTGCTGCCTTGATAGCCCCCCTCACCCGGCTCCTGCAGAAGAAGACTCGGTTCCAGTGGAACGCCCCCGAACAACAGGCGTTCCAGGCTTTGAAGGACGCCTTCATGAAGGAGCCCATCTTGAAACATCCCGACCCGCAACGGCCATTTGTCGTGGAGGCGGACGCCTCCGACATTGCCATTGGGGCCGTGTTACTCCAGGCAACGACGCCCAGCGGTACCCTTTTCCCTTGCGCGTATCACTCTCGGAAATTGAACCCCTCGGAGCGCAACTATACCATCTGGGAGAAGGAGCTGCTAGCCATCAAGGCGGCGTTCGAGGCTTGGAGGCATCATCTGGAGGGGGCGCGGCATCAGATCGAGGTCCGGACGGACCACAAGAATCTGGAAAGCCTGCAGACCGCTCGGAATTTGAATCAACGCCAGATCCGGTGGTCCCTCTTCTTTGCGAGGTTTGACTTCCGGGTGCGGTACATACCAAGCGGGCACAACCAGAGAGCGGATGCTCTGTCCAGAAAGCCCGAATACACCCAAGCGGAAGACAAGCTTCCGCCCAGGACAGTGATCCCCGTCGAGTCTTTTGCTGCGGTGCGGGAGCCGGTGGATATACGGGCTCGGATCCGGGAGGCGCAGCAGCAGGAGGCGTGGGTGGCTCAGCGGAAGGAAGAGGTGGGGCCAGATTCGCCTTGGTCGGTCGCGGATGGACTCCTGTATTATCGTGACCAGCTCTATGTTCCAGGAGGGCCACTCAGGGGACTCGTCCTCAGCCAGTGTCATGATAACCCGGCTGCGGGGCATTTTGGCCTGTTCAAGACTCTGAACCTGGTCTCCCGTACCTTCTGGTGGCCCCGAGTCCGACACGATGTCCAGTCTTATGTCACCTCCTGCATTCCTTGCAGGCAGGCCAAGTCAGCGACAGGGGCCCCGCCTGGTTTACTGCAGCCCTTGCCAACACCCAAGAGACCCTGGGGGGCTGTGTCCATGGACTTTCTGACGGATCTACCCCCATCCTCCGGCTTCACGACAGTGTTTGTGGTGGTGGACATGTTGACCAAGATGGCGCACTTCATCCCCTGTCGCGGCTTACCGTCAGCTCGCGCCACTAGTCGCATGTTCATCCAACAGGTGTTCCGGCTGCATGGCCTTCCCGATAGGGTCATCTCCGATAGGGGGGCCCAGTTTACAGCCCGCTTCTGGCAGGAGTTGATGCGGGCGTTGGACATTAAGGTTTGCCTCTCGTCCGCGCATCATCCTCAGACCGACGGGGGTACCGAGAAGGTCATCGGCATCTTAGAGCAGTATCTGCGCTGCTACGTTAACCTGCAGCAGGACAATTGGGTGGACTATTTGGCCATAGCCGAGTTTGCCTTTAACAACTCGCAGCACACCTCCACGCAGATGACACCGTTCTTGGCCAACGTGGGTTATCACCCCCGGTTTTTCCCCCTTTCTCCCGTGGACTCATCGGAGCCGGCAGCGAACGAATTTATGGCGGAGTTACAGGCGATCCATCGGTTGGTGCGACGGCAGCTGGAGAAGGCCAAGGCCGACTACAAGAGGTTCGCCGATCGGTCGAGAAGGGATACGCCTCCACTATCGGTGGGGGATCGGGTCTGGCTGTCCACCAGGAACCTACCATCCACTCGGCCGGCGAGGAAGCTGGACCACCGTTACCTTGGACCGTTCCCAGTCGAGGCCGTCATCAATCCAGTCGCCTATCGTTTAACTCTGCCACGTTCCCTGCGCGTGCACCCCGTCTTCCATCGGTCCTTGTTGGTCCCCGAACAACCGGCCTGTCCACTTCGCCAAGCGGAACCTCCCCCATCAGGAACTCGTGATGGAGGCAGCACCCCCGAGTATGAGGTCGCCAGCATCAGGGATTCCCGCTGGCTGAAAGGTCGCTTCCAGTACCTGATCGAGTGGAAAGGGTACGGGCCGGAGGACTTCACATGGGAAGACGCGACCGCCGTTCATGCCCCTGCGTTGGTGACTGCGTTTCACGAACAGTTCCCATCCCGACCGCATCCGGAGCGGCAGACCCGGGGGAAGGGCCCTGCGGTGCGGGATAGTGTTGTGACTCAGGGCCAGCCTGTGGTTTCGGCAGCCGGCTCAGATGTGTCGGATGACTCAGATGAGGGGGAGGAGGACCGTGTGGGAGACGAACCGGTTGATGATGGCGTGGAGGCTTGGCAGAGTTCCCAGCCGGGGCCCTCTTCTCAGCTGCGTGAGCCCGATAGTGCGGAAGATGATGACCCACAGCTGGCCCTGTTCAAGGACGCCCGACGCAGGAGGCAGTCGAGCAGGAACAAACAAAGAAAGAATGTGGGACTCCTCGGGAGGAGGCACAGGGAGACCACGCCCTGAGCTCTCTATAAAAGGAGTGTTTGGGGAGGGGCTGGTTGCTGAAAGCAACTTTTCCGCTTGAGAAGACAAGCTCTAGTGTTTTTGTTAACTGCGTAATAAATCTTGGCGGATGCCTTTTAGCCTTGGACGCTCTCCAGTCTCTTCTTTCTAAATAGGGGTTTGCCTTTACAAGGCCAGAAGAGGGCTGGTTCAGAACAAATACTTTCAAAAAGCCAAATTACCCAAGATTACAGAAGATACTAGAAATATGCTAAACGAGGAAATTCGGCTATCTGAGGTGATAAAAGCTATTAATGCACAAAAGAATAATAAAGCATCGGGCCCTGACGGTCTCCCGTCAGAAATCTATAAAGAACTACAAAATATCTTAGCACAACCCCTAGTGGAGGTATTTAACGCAGTATTAGAAGGCGCAAGAACGCCTAAATCTTGGTCTGAGGCAAACATAGCCCTCATTCCGAAAGATAATACGGACCATACATTAATCCAAAATTATAGACCCATATCACTTCTTAATTCGGACTATAAGATATTTACATCAATTATAGCGGAACGATTGAAACGATTTCTGAACGATTTCATACACGTAGACCAGAATGGTTTTCTCGCTAAGAGACACACCAAGCACAACATTAGAATAATATTAGATACGTTGGAGTATTATGAATTACATAGTGGACAACAGATGGCATTACTTTTTTTAGACGCCCAAAAGGCATTTGACAATGTTAAATGGTCTTTTTTGCACCAACAACTTAGCTTCATGAATATGGGTGAAAAATTTATAAATATAATTAGGGCAATTTATGACAACCAGGAAGCAAAAATAATTATTAATGGGGAAGCATCTAGGAAGTTTCAAATTCAAAAGGGAACACGGCAAGGCTGCCCCTTATCACCATTGCTGTTTATATTGACACTTGAAGTATTAACGAGAATTATAAGAAATGACCCAAAGATAAAAGGATTAACCATTAAAAAGGAAACCTTTAAACTTCAAGCATTCGCGGATGATCTGGTTTTTATTATGGAGGATCCATGTCAGACGGGACCAAATCTATTGGAAGAACTATCTAAATATGGTGAGGTTGCCGGACTGCGAATAAACAGAAATAAGACCAAGATGATTGTTAAAAACATGACTAATAAACAAAAAGAAAATTTGGCTGGAATCATGGATATAGAAATAGTCAAGAAAATAAAATATCTAGGGATTAATATTACGGCTAGATGCACCTCACTCAAAAAAGATAATTATGATAATGTAGTGAATCAAATAAAAGGTGATCTGGAAAGATGGGGAAACCTAAAACTCTCATTATTGGGAAGAATCGCTGTCATCAAGATGAATATTCTGCCTAAAATCCTGTTTCTGTTTCAGAATATCCCAATACAACTCGATTCTAAGTTTTTTCGAAATTTGAATAAATTATCATTAAATTTTGTCTGGCAGGGGAAAAAATCAAGAATTAAATTGAAATATTTACAGGACACGAAGGAAAATGGGGGTTTTGGATTGCCAGACTGGGAATTATATTACCATGCCGCGGCCCTGAGTTGGATTAGAGAATGGGTAATTTTGAAAAATAGAAGACTATTAACTTTAGAGGGTCACGATTTGCAATATGGCTGGCATGCTTTTCTATGGACGGAGAAACAAGGTCTCTTCTCACACTTTCAAAAACATCGGATTAGGCAAGCGTTACTCAATACCTGGAAAAAAATTAGATCTCACAATTACACTAAAGTACCGGTCTGGCTATCCACCCTTGAAGCGATTGTTTACCCAAATCTATTTGATGTGGGTAACATAATTTCATACAAGGATATTATGAATGAGGAGGGGGAATTGAAACTTAGGAATGAATTAGAATCACAAGGTATAAAACTCGATTGGTGGGCCTACTTAGAAATCCAATCAAGATTTAGGAAGGATAAAAAAGAATGAGGGATATATACCTCTGAAACAGCATTGGATAAAATATTATTGGGTCCAGACTCCAAACAGATAAAGAAATTATATAAATTGCTTTTGGGATATAAGCTGTTTGAAGAGCAAGTGAAGGATCCTATGTTGATTTGGGCTAACAATTTAGGACATAACATTGATTTAGGTACTTGGCAAACAATTTGGGACAGAAATAAAAGGATAACACTGGCCTCATCTTATAAAGAAAATTTATTTAAAATGTTTTATCGATGGCATCTTCCCCCAGCCCGTCTAGCAAAAATGTATACAACAGCATCTCCCAAATGTTGGAAGTGCTCTGAAGAGATAGGCACATATTTCCATACGTGGTGGTCTTGCAGTAAAACACAAAAATTTTGGAAAATGATTTGGATTTGGCTGAAAGAAATACTAAAACAAGATATTGAGTTTAGTCCAGAACTTTTCTTGTTGGGAATTATGAAAGAGAAATATCCTAAAGATGTTCTATATTTGATGATCCATATTATCACAGCAGCTAGAATGTCATTTGCGCAAAAATGGAAAAAGAATGAGATCCCAGGAGAAAAAGAGGTTATTAGGAAAATTTGGGATTGCGCAGAAATGGACAAACTAACTTTGGAACTAAAGAATAAAGATCAATCAGATTATTATAGAATTTGGAACAAATTGTATCTTTGGAAGGATAAAAAGAAAGGTCTCTATTAGGTTTTACAGACTAGCTCATTGTTTTAAATATTGTGTTATTTCACTAATTTGTAATTTAAGTGTATTTAAGTGTATTTTTGATGTACATATATACATGTATATATATATATATTTGAACATTGTAGACAAGAAGGCTTGTCAGCCCGCTGGTACTGTGTCCAATGTTTTTAAACAATAAACTTAATAAAAAATTAAAAAAAAAATTACAACAGCACTGAAAAAAGTGATTTATGAAAACTTTTCACACAACCATTACAGCATCCCATGATCATGTGATCAAAATTTGGGCACTTGGCAAATAGCATGTGTTTATTACAGTTGCATGGTTCCCAGGTCATGTGATCACCATTTGCAACCTTGCCAGCAGGCTTCTACCATGCAAAGTCAATGGTGGGATATTTGCTTAATGAGTGCATTGTTCACTTTACAACTGCAGTGATTTGGTTAGCAACTGTGGCAAAAAAGGTTGTAAAATTGGGCAAAAACACATTTAACAACTGCCTTAGCAATGAAAATTGTGGACTCAGTTAAGGTTGTAATTTGAGATCTACCTGTACTATTGACCCACTGTTTAGGGTCAACTATCTATCACTTTAATATTTTCACTGTCAATTCAAAATTTGGGTGCTGTTTGTGTTGCCATTGGTTTTTTATTCTTTATATTTAATCATCAACCATTTCTTTCTACTGTGCTCCTTGATTTTCATTACTAGAAGTAATAGATTGTGTGCATTTTCAACTTTCAGGCTAGCACCATCAACATAATGCAGCATTTAGGCTTATACATCACCCCATAGTGCTTTGCAGTGCTCTTTGGATGGTTTACAATGTAAGCATTATTTGTATATTGCCCTAACAATCTGGATCCTCATTTTACCAACCTTGGAGCTTAAAGCATTGTTAGAGCTCAAAACATTGTTAGAGACTCCACATACCCACTTTATGGTCTGTTTCTGTTGCTCCCCTTTGGGAGGAGTTTTCAAAGTATTTATGGCAGAACTACTAGATTCTGTAACAACTTTGTTCCTTAGGCCATCTGTTTTGTAAATTAACAGGATTCTTTTTTTAATATGCTTTATTATTTTTTTAACATAATCACCTTAATATTTGGTAAACAGTGTGTTTGTTGTCTGGGTTTACATTTAAGAAACATTCACTAACAGTTGATTTCTATAATCTATAATCCACATAATAACTTTACTTGATTTCCTCTTTTTCCCATAATGTTCTCTTTCACCAACCTAAAATTAATACAATTCTTGTTATTTTAGTGAATGATAATTCAGTATAAAAGATTTCTAATATTTCTACAGATAATAATCACATCAATATAATATTCCTTTTCTGTCTAGTCATTCTGGTTGTCTCATCATAGATCTTATTTACAGTTCTTGTTTACATTTGTTTTTCCCACAATGTTCAAAAAATTCTCACTGGTTAAGAATTTTTCAAAGTTAATTACATTTAAATATTTAAGTCTATACTTTTACCTTTCTTAAGGAAGAAATAAGACTAAAAAAAGAGAAAAAAAGAATAAGAATAAAAAAATTAAAAAATAGTATGCTACTTAAAATCCCTATTTCCTATAAGCTAATAGATATTTATTTCCAAAAAAATTCAGTTTTTTACCATAATTAAAAATATATTTAATCTTTAAATATTCCATTTAATAAATCTAGTCCTCTAGTCTTTTAACTCTTATTCAAAACATTGTTAATCCATTGTAATTTTATTAAAGTCAATCGCCTTTAAATATCTAAAACATTTCCTTTATGTAAGCCATTCCAACTCTTTTATATTATTCATATCAAGAAATAAAATAAAAAGAAAGAAGAAAAAGAAATTACTATGTTACTTGAGGGGCTCTTCCCTCTTAAAATCAAATTCATATCAAAAAAATTTCTATTTCTTTAATCATATTTCGACAGTGTTTCTTTTTTAAATATTGTCTCTGATAGGCCCCATCATCTATTTTCTTAATTTTCACTTTAGCGTTTCTCTTTTGCCCAATATCTTTCTTAATCAATTTGCTCTGCTGAATCAAAGAATCTTTCCATATTCTTGTAAGTGTTACTGTAAATATAAAAGGTAAGTCAAGCACAATATCTTTGTGAAAGGCATTTGCCCTTTCATTTTTTGTTGAAAATCTTTTTCTTTCTTTTTCTCTCTGCTTGTCTTATCATTTTTTGTCTTTCCAGTTCTAGTGTTTTTCCTGGAATCTCTGCAGTCCATTTTGTCCAATCTTTTTTCTTATCCTCAAATTTGCTTTGTGGTGTTAAAGTATAAGTTATCTTTTCCAAATCCAGTATTTCTTTTTCTCCCACTTGGGTTAAATCATACTTCTTTGTTTTATTAGGTTCCATCTTTAAGTCTCTATCCTCATATTTGTATTCAGTTGTCTGTTTTATCTATTCCTTCTCTGTTGTTGTTTCCTGGGATTTTTGATGTTGTTGTTGTAAAGTTAAATTGGAGATGAATTGGTTTATATTTTCAAAGTAATTTTGGATTTCTTTGTGGTTTGAAATCATTGTTATTTGAATTAGTTGCAACATATCATATGTCTCCTCTTAAAAAGTATTTACCTTTTCTCGATAAGTTCTTTCTATAAATGTCTGATTTTCTAGGATGACCAAGAATCCAAATGTTCTTTTCTCTGCAAATAGCTTTAGGGTCAGAGTTAAATAGATAATTATAATTCAGAAACTTCAAAAAAGTTTTTTTTTGTTCTTTTTTTGTTCCATGAAGTTTGTAAGTCTCACTTTGTCTGTGGCCCAGATTGTTTTCTTTTTTATCGCAGCTGCTCTGTATTTTTAGAGCTTTGAAAGTCACAAGTAGAGATTAGTTTTTTTCCAGATTTTGCCAAGTTCTGTATGAAAGCCATAGCTGTTGTAGTCTTCATCCACCACTAGATGTCAGCACTGATTTATTTTTTTTCAAATTTTCAAAATGAAAATTTCAGCTGTCTTATTTTCCCCTTTTGAAAATAAGAAGGTACACAACTCATTCTCCTTAAAAAAATAATAACTTCTGACCAAAAATTCTCAAAAGAGCAACTTTGATGTCTTTGTTTCTCAAGCTGTAGATTAAGGGATTCAACATA
Organism: Vipera berus; assembly: GCF_964194415.1. Lineage (NCBI taxonomy): Eukaryota > Metazoa > Chordata > Lepidosauria > Squamata > Viperidae > Vipera > Vipera berus. The sequence goes on along the minus strand of NC_138205.1, from coordinate 25,308,265 downwards.
GATGGAATAATGGAATACATTAATGTTATTATAAAATTTGGATGTGATACACTGTCTGTTGTAGGTTTGAGGTAAGCAAGGCAAGTAGTAAATAAAAATACGAAAAAAACAACCAGATGTGGTAAGCAAGTAGAGAAGGCCTTTTTTCTTCCTTGAACAGAAGGAATTCTCAGAACTGCAGAGAAGACATGCACATAACTCATAATGACAAAGGCAAAACAACCAGTGGCTAACATAGCACTGAAAATTTGAAATCCAATTTCAGATACATATAATTCAGAACAGGCAATCTTAAGTAAATATGGAATTTCACAGAAAAACTGGTTTATTCTATTAGAGCAGAAAGGAATCATAAAAGTGACAGTAGTGTGTAATGAAGCATTGAGAAGGCTGGCAGTCAATACAGCAGCAATCATCTTGGTACAAGCCTTCCTGTTCATTATCATTTCATAATATAAAGGGTTACAAATGGCAATATATCGATCATAGGCCATGACAGTAAGAAGAGAAATATCACAGCTCAGGAAAAATAACAAAAACAGGACTTGGGCAACACATCCAGAATGAGAAATACTTCTAATATTTGTAAGAAAATTAAAAAGAGTTTTAGGAACAATGACTGACACTGAACCAATGTCTTGCATGGCTAAATTCATTAGGAAGAAGTACATGGGGACGTGAAGATGGTGGTCAAAAACAATGGCAGAGATGATGAGAAGATTCCATGTTACTGTCATTAAATAGAGTATCAGTAGTAATGTGACATGCATAATCTGTAGCTCCCAAATCTCTGAGAATTCCCAAAGAAAAAACTCAGAAGTATCATTAGCCATTCTTAAACAATACACCCTAGAAGAAAAGGGAAAAGAATTGTTAAAATATTTCCTATTCAGTACAGTTTGGAGTAAGTTGTAGAATGATGGATTAACTTTTAGTGAAGATCATATTAAAACCTGATTCTAAAAATGTATTAAAACATCCTGAATATAATGAAATTGTGTTTTCTTAAAATTAGGATGATTACTCTTAAAGATATTTAACCACTGTCAATTTCTTAGGTCTTGGGCTTAGAGATATTTGAATGTATTTGTTCATTTACACTAACCTTATCAGAAATAGGAGCCTAAAGCAAGAAGGTTACTTTTATCAAGTCAGATAAAAGCTGCTGGAATTTGAAGTATTTTCAAGCATGCCAATGTGATAATTGAATTTGCTATTTTTCTTTCTCTAAGTTTTTTCAGCTTTAACTGGCACAGTTAAGGCAGGTACAATACACTACCATTATGTGCTGAAATGAATTTGATGTACTATAACACACAACTTTAATAGAACAGGTTTTGAAATTTCATAGAAGTAGCTCTAGAATTCTGTGTCTGAGTTTTGTAAATTTTTCCTGACTTAGAATTACCATCTCTATTAAACCTCTTTCTTTAATTAGAAACATTTTATTTGTGTTGGGTTATGATTAGCTTTATTTATTTATTTAGGCATCTGTGAACAGAGCAAAAGTTTTTGTTACTTTTAAAGCATCATTTAAATTTTAAGGTTTCATATATATATATATATATGATACACACATACACACACACATATACATATACATATACATATACATACATATACATACACACACACACACACACACACATATAAACTTATATGATCTGAGTTATGGCATTGGTTATATTTTTTAAACCTTTGAATGATCTTTTCATCTTTACCTAGCTCTACACAAAAGGAAGATTATGAAAATAGCTTCTAATGCGAACCTCCAACTCTATTTGATAACTTAATTTGAATTAAGAACTCTATATGATCATCTTGTTTATAAAGTGAATGAAAATGATTTGAAGAGTCTATTTAAACACTGACACAGCCCTAGGTTTTAAGGATACATATAAAATGAAAAAGAAAACATATTAGATTAAAGGATAATAATTGAAATTAAATTACATGAGATTATGGTATTTTTTACTCAACTAAATCTCAGCCACTAACCTGAAAAATTGAAGAATGTCTGTATAATACCTAAAGCAGGAGGTGGAGGGGAAACTGATGGAAAAAGTACTGTTTGTTCTATTTGATTAATTTAGAATGTTTTAAGTTCTAGTGTTGTTTATTTCCATCTCTCCCCTTAAATAAAAGTTCCTGAAGAATGATTTCTCCATAAATAGTTAACTCCTAAATTGTAATCTGTACTTTGTTGGAATTTTAATTGCAAAGGAAAGGGAAGACTTATGAATATTTAAAGGAAGAAAGTGACAAATAGTGTATAATTCAAAATAAATAGAAATTAATGACTTACCATCTCTATCTATGTTTATTCACGAAGATTTCTTTATTATTCTCTTTCCAAAGCCACCAGTAATTTTTTTTTGTGCTATATTTTCATGAGATTTTATCTATTTTTTCTTGCCATTTCTCCAAGGATTTTTTTTTTAAAAAACAGTCTCAGTTCATAGTATAAATAATCTACTGGGATGGATTCTTAAAAAAAAACCAAACAAAGGCAACAAACCTTCTTAATAAATTACCCAGGTGTCTTTATTATTATAATGGAAGACAGGGGTGGGAGAGGGAGAGAAGAGGGCTAAATTGTATGTCAGTCATGAAAAAGCCATCAGCACTAAATCTGCGTTTATCACTTTTTAAGCAATGAAAAACTAAACTGCCTCAATTTCATAATCTTTTAATTTTAAAGATTTCAACAGCACTTAAACTTACAATTTACCACTCTCTGAGTGGTTTTCAGAGTCAGCATATTTTCCTCAACAATCTGGGTCCTCATTTTACTGACCTTGAAATGATGGAAGGCTGTCAGCTCCTTCTATCATTTATTTTGGTTTTATGGGGTGGGAGATTCAATTATTGTTACTTAATACTCAGGATAATTTTGTTGCTATTCATACAGCATATTGTATGAGATGAGATATTTTGGATTCTGAAAGGACAGTGATATGCAGAATTGTTCTGAGTTCTTTGTGGTATAAGTAATCCCTAAAAATCCCTTGTCAGCTCATTTGCTGCATATTATCTTAAAAATCCAAGATTGACAAACATTTTGCTGAATAGGAGTTGTTCCCAGCTATATTTTAGAGAGATTCCTATCTCAATGGGAAGAATGATCGTGAAAGTACAATAGAAACAGATTATGCTTCTAGGTGATGTAACATCTCTCTTTCTCTCACACACATATATATTTCAGTCAGAATAGAGCTAGAAGGGACTTTGCAGGTGCTCAGGCAGGAGACCCTATACCAGGGGATTCAAATTGCCAGCCCGTGGGCTGGATGTGTCACGTGGAAGTCATGCCCACCCCATTGCCAGAAATGGCAAAACTGTCCTGATACATTGTACAACGTCACGTAATGTCATGAGTTTGACATGTCTGCCCTATACCATTTCAGACAAGTGACTATTCAGTCTCTTCTTAAAAACCTCCACTGTTGAAGCACCCTCAACTTCTGAAGGCAAACTGTTCCAGTGGTTAATTGTACTCACTGTTAAGAAGTTTCTCCTTAATTCCAGGTTACTTCTCTCCTTGATTAGTTTTCCTCCATTGTTTCTTGCCCTCTGATGCTTTGGAAAATAAGTTGAATCCCTCCCTTTTGTGGCAGCCCCTTAAATACTGGAATACTGCTATCATGTCCCCATTAGTCCTTCTTTTCTCTAGACTGGCCAAACCAGTGGTGGGATTCAAATATTTGAACAACTGGTTCTCTGTGTGGATGCTGCTTCCAGAAGTCCATTCTGGGCCTGGGCAACAAAAAATTAGGTACTGGTTCTGCTGAAGTGGTGCAAAATGTCTGAGTCCCACCACTGGGCAAACCCAACTCCTGCAGCCTTTCTTCATATGTTTTAGTCTCCAGGCCTTTAATCATCTTAGTTGCTCTTCTGTGCACTTTTTCCAAAGTCTCAACATTTTTTTTGTAATGTGGTGACTAAAACTGGATACAGTATTCCAGGTGTGGCCTTACTAAGGCTTTATAAAGTGGTATTAATACTTCACATGATTTTGATTCTATGCCTCTGTTTAAATGGATTTGGCTGCTGCCACACACTGCTGGCTCATATGTAAGTTATCATCAATTAGGACTCCACGGTCCCTCTCACAGTTACTGTTTTTGAATCAGGTTTCACCTAATCTTTGGTTTTACCTTTGGTTTTTCCTGTCTAAGTGTAAAACCTTGTTTTTTCTCCACTTTAAATTGCATTTTGTTTGATAGATCTCATTGTTCAAATCTTTCAAGATCTTTTTGAATCCTGAACTTCTCTTCTGGGCTGTTGGCTATTCCTGACAGCTTAGTATCATTTGAAAATCTGATGAATTTTCTTTCTACTTCCTCATTTAAATCATTTATGAAGATATTGAAGAGTATTGGGCCTAAGATAGAACCTTGTGGTACCAGTTGATATCAAGGTAGTTAAAGTCTCCCATTACTACTGTGGTGTGTTTCCTACATACATTTGTTAATTGATGAGCAAAAAAATCCATCTATTTTTCTTCTTGATTTCTTCTTCTAGCAACGTCATATTTTTCTCATTTTTGTATTGACCCATATGGAATCTAGGAGGTTTTCATCCTTGGTTTTATGGACTTCTGTTGAGATGTAGTGACCTTTTATATATAAAGTAACTCCACCTCCTCTTTTGTTTGGTATATTTCTTTTGAATAGTTAATATACGTCCATCAGTACATTCTAGTCATGTTTCATCTCACCAAGTTTCAATAATGATAACTATATCATATCTGCCTTCATGTACTAGCACTTCACGTTCATCCTGTTTTTCCCTAAACTTTGTGCATTTACATATAGTCATTTGAGTCCTTTATGAGTCCTAGGTATTTTCTTACATCTCCTACTTTGTAACTGGGTTTTCCATCCTTTCCATCACTCTATACTTCATTGTGTGTGTGTGTTTCTTTATTTCTTCTTTGTCTTTATTCCTTATGTAATTGATTATCTAGTAGTTTTTGCTTGGAATTAGGTTGTAATAGTTGTGAAAATTGGACCCACTACCCCTTCAATTTTAGTTTAAAGCCCTTATTGTAAAATCAGCCAGTCATTTTCTGAATATATTCTTTCCAGTTCTTGTGAGGTTCACTCCATCCCTTGCCAGTAACCCTTCATGGTCTAGGAAACCAAAGTTCTCTTGATGACACCAGTTTTTAAGCCAGTGATATGTTTCCAAAATTCTTTGCTCCCTCATTGGATGTTGGCCTTTTGTTGGAAATATAGATGAAAACACCACTTGTGCTCCTAATTCTTTAACTTTCTTCCCTAATCTCTTGTTATTGTTTTTAGATTCATTGTCGTGTCATTGGTCCCCAAGTGTAAGAAAGGAAAGGAGTAGTAATCTGTTGAGGTCATTATTTTAGTAGGTTCTCAGTTACATCTTTGATTTTTGCTTCGGGGGGGACAACATACTTCCCTTGATTGACTGTTTGGTCTGAACAGTCAAGAAACATTTTGCATTTTTTCCTTCATATCTCAAAATGTCAGGAACTTGTGATTCAAACTCATTGAAGCAAGTACAACTTTCCAAAATGTCATTCGGTCAGGAATGTGGTTCCTAGACAGATTAGCTCATTTGTGGTAACTATGCATTTTATGAATATTTTGGCTTGTGTGGTAACCTTGAACAGGAAGCATTTTACTGCTTGATTTTTTGGGAGGACAGGGGAATATGCAAAATGTTGAAAATGACTTATACAAATAAATACATATTTTTCTCCCAGTTTATTTTGGAAATATGTGAACAAAAATGACAATGTTCCTTACTCTTCCATCTTTACTAAAGTTTTATTAACAAATATTTCACCAGATGACTGTTAATCCATCATTCCAAAGTCTTAATATATGTGCATATATGTACTTTATATAGGAAAGAATCATAATAGTATCTTTAAAAAGACCTGTAAAACAATGAGTGTAGAAATCTGTCCATACATCTGTCAGTCTTCATTTTTATAGGTATGGGAATGGTATTTAATTCTATAAAAATGTATTTTCAATGAGAATAACTTTCACTATTTTCCAGATAAAATACCTCATGGCAAAAGTGAAGTTTATTTAGTATTTTCCATATACTAAAATATTAACAGAACCAAACATTTTCCAATTCTTTGGGTATATCAATATAATTGTAAGTAAATTGGCAGTTCCTAAGATTAATTTTTTAAATTAACAATTTGTATAACATTATCTGTCTATCTTTTCCATTTCTTTCCAGCCTCTTTTTATATATCCTGAAGAAAACTAACAGGAATATATATTTTCTGAAGATAAGCAATCAAATTCTTAAGCAATTAACAAAGAGTTCTTAGTGGGAGGTAGCACTTAGCTTGCATTCTCTCCATCTGTCCTGTTTTACTTAGAAGGAACATCAAATGTAAGCTTTAACTATATTTTAAGTTAAATAAAAATATGAAAAAATAATAGTAAAATCACAATATAAACATCCTAAAATTAATTATTGTTTTATAAATATTTCTATGTTTACTAGCTTATTAAACTTTGAAACTAAAACATTGACAAAAGAAATGAAGAAATTTAAATCTTTTATTTATTATGGGGTAATATGGAGAGCCAATCAAAGTAAATGTTCTCAAAGCATAAAAAGTTCTTAATGTAACCTTGTATGAATTTGCTTGGAATTGAACTTGACTTGAAGGAAACTGCCAATATGAAATGGAGATATGAAAGAAAATATTGGCTGGTCAGCATTGTAAATAATGCAACAGAGAAATGTTCTATATTCACCGGGGTTAGTATTGCTTTAATAGACCCTAACCATAACCATAACCATTGTCAGATATGTATCTTAGGTAAGCAAAGAAAGCAGTAAAAGAAAACAGGGTAAAGACAGTAAGATGTAGCAGAGAAATGGAGAAAGCCTTTAAAAGACTTTTAACAACAAGTGCAGAAATTTGTGCATACAACTGACAGCCTTTGTTTTATAGGATAGGGAATTGCATCTGTTTCTATCAAAATATATACAAATTGTTACATCTAACTGTTTTTCCATGCAAATCAATGAGAAAATCTTTCACTTTTAGCCAAAGCTATATTTTCCACATAAAATGCCTTGTGCCTAAAGTGAAATGTATCAAATAACATTATTTTCCACATACTAAAATGTTAATAGAACAAAACTTGTCCCAAGCTAATTGTAATTATATTGATATACCCAGAAAATCAGGAAAGGTCCTTAAAGCAGTCCCTAAGATTTATTTTTAAAATTGAATAGCCACATCAGCAAAGATGAAATCAGGCTTATAAAAGAATAAAATGAACATTTTAAGCTAGAGTTAGTTACCTGCAATATGAATGATGGTTATATAAACTGTATGTCGTATGTCTATATTTTTCTTTCCTAATCAAATGCAAATATAGATAAGTACATAGTTCACACTTCCTTTTAATTAAATGACTTCTGACCAAGAAGTCTTGAAATGCTCTTTCAACTTTGATGTCATTACTTCTTGTACTGAAGATCAATGGATTGGTCCTGGGTGGAGTAACGGAATACATAATTGTAATTATGTAGTCAGGATAGGATGGATTGTTAGATATGTATCTTAGGTAAGCAAAGAAAGCAGTAAAAGAAAAAAGGGTAAAGACAGTTAGATGTAGCAGAAAAATGGAGAAAGACTTTTACTGAATTTTAATCACTAATTATGTTTAATGGCATAATTTTATAGTCTTTTGTAAAAAATAATTTAAAAATATTTTACAGGATTCAAATGACCTGAGGACATAGATAGATAAACCTCCAAATGGCCTTAATGACTCTCAGAAAGAGAGCTAACAACCACACAAGTGCAAGGAATATAAATCCTTGCATTCTCCATCATTCAGTCAGAAATGAAGAAACTTCACGGATGAAAAGCCAAACGCCTTCTAATAAAAACAAGAAAGTTCAGTTGCCTTTTGAAAAAAAAAGCAAAATCACATTTGGGACAGTTTAAAATATATTTTGATGGAATGTAATGCAATTTGAGAATTGCATAAACATGAAGTCTTTCAGACCTCTGCACAGGTTTCTTTCAGAAGTGTTTTAAAGATTTAAGAATCTAGCCCATTGCATGTATATGTATATAACAGTTTAGTTTTGAAATCTAACTGACTCTAACTTTATACATTTCATTTCAATATCTTTTCACATATCCTGAAGAAAAATAACATGAACTATACTTTTCTGAGGATATTCTTCCAAAGGCTTAAGCAGTTAACAGTCAGTGTGAATTAACCCTTAGCCTATACTGGCTTAACTCATGAACTACGTACTGCAGCTAAAAAATTCAAACTTGTTTAAAATGAAATGACATCTGACCAAAAAGTCTTGAAACAGCAACTTTGATTTCCTTGTTTCTCATGCAGTAGATGAACGGATTCATCATGGAAGGAGTAATGGAATACGTAATCGTTATTAAGAAGTCAAGGGGGGTTGGACTGTCAGATATGGGCTTTAGATAAGCAAAGCAACCAGTAAACATAAATATGGAAAAAACAGTGAGGTGTGGTAGACACGTAGTGAAGGCCTTTTTTCTTCCTTGAACTGAAGGAATTCTTAGAACAGCAGAGAAGACATGCACATATGTGACAAGGACAAAAATAAAACAACCCATTGCTAATATAGCACTGAAGATTACAACTCCGGTTTCAGATACATATATACCAGGACAGGCAATCTTAAGTAAATAAGGGATTTCACAGTAGAACTGATTGATAATATTAGAACAGAAAGGAGTCATGAAAGTGAAAATAGTGTGCAATGAAGCATTGAGAAGACTGGCTGTCCATACACCTCCAATCATTTTGGTGCAGGCTTTCCTGTTCATTATCATTTCATAATGTAAAGGGTTACAAATGGCAATATACCGATCATAAGCCATCAAAGTGAGGAGTGATACATCACAGGTCATGAAGAAGAAGAAGAACATGACTTGGGCAATACATCCAGAATAAGAAATAGTCCTAATGTTCATAAGAATATTAAAAACAGCTTTGGGGATAATGACTGAAACTAAACCAACATCTTGCATGGCTAAATTCATTAGGAAGAAGTACATGGGTGTGTGAAGTTGATGGTTAAAAACAACAGTAGTGATGATGAAAAGGTTCCCTGTTATCGTTGTTAAATACAGTATCAGTAGTAAAACTATATGGATAATCTGTAACTCCCAATTTTTTGAGAATTCCCAGAGAAAAAACTCAGATGTGTCATTATCCATTCCTAAAATTTTCACTCTAAAAGAAAAGGAATTTTAAAGTATTTACTATTCAATACTATTTCAGTGAAAATTCAATGAAGATCACATTAAACCTTTTTTCTAAAAATATACTAAAACTGTCTGAGCAATAGCAGTTCAATAGAAGAGTGGATTTAATATGTAAGCCATTCCGATGCTGATTATTTTCATCTCTTTCCTTTTAAAAAGTGTCTGAAAAATCATTTCTCTATAGGCTCCAATCCCTTGTAATCTAAATTTCACTGAAATTCTAATTGCAAAGGAAAAGAAGATTTAGGAACATTTAAAAGAAGAAAAGAACAAATAAAGTACAATTCAAAGCATAAATAAATGAATGACTCACCATCCTGATCCACATTTATTCTTCCAGATTTCTTTATTTGTTTTCTTATTATCTTTCTAAAGCCATTAGTGAGATGTTTTCTATATTTGAATTTCCATGAAATTTTATCTAGTGTTCTTGCCATTTTTTAGACAATGAGGAAGACAAAGCAACCAAATCCTAATGTAGAACTGTACATATTTCAAATTTAGGGTACATATAGATTAGAACAAGCAATTTTATGTAAATATGGGATTTTACTGACTTACGATATTAGACAGAAAGAAATAGTGAATGTTGTACTAGTTCAGTTTTAAAAAATAAAATTAAATTACATGAAACCATGGTAATCCTTCATACTCAGCCAAATCTCCACATTTGACTTGAATAACTGAAGAATGTTTGTACCAGTGGTGGGTTTCAGCTGGTTCTCACCGGTTCAGCAGAACCGATACCTAATTTGTTGTTGAGTTTGGTGAACTGGTTGTGATAAATCTGTTTTCTGGAACAAGTCTGGTTTCCGTTCAACGTCCTTCCAGGTGGGCAAAAAAGTACAAGAGAGGAGCAACAGAAATGGAGAGGTGGCGCCTTTAATCACATCACTCAGGGGAAAACTAGGTGATGTTTCTCAGAGGTAATTTCAAGAATAGATGCTTCATCTCTCTAGTTTTTGTATTGGTGCATACGGGAAAGGGGGTGAGGCCACCAAGTATTAGCTAGGGTTGTGGCTCTGGAACGTTTTCCTGTCTAGCTATACAGATCACAACCAATGATGAGCTTTCACTCTTAAAGGGTTCTGTGATTTCATGCATTAAACTCTAATGTAGTTCTTTGTAGCAGAATGGGCTGTCCTATTTTATACCAAGATCTATGATTTAAATTTAAATAGGAGAATTTCAATTTCATATATTAAATCTTAGTTTAGTGTTTTAATATAATAAGCACTATTTACGTGACAGGTGCTATTTCAGATGGCAAATAGTGGTTCAGTGGCAGCAACCTCTGATTTCATATAGCAAATACATGAAGTAATAAACTAACTTTTGGTATATTTTTTTCATAAAACAATCATTAGTGCAGACAGCTGGTTGTTAAATTGGTTTGTACAGTAACCAAAGTTGGAGGTGAAGGTAGAAACTGTGGGAAAATATATTGCTTTCTTTATTATCTTGATTAATTTAGGATATATTAGTCCTGAAGCTGTTTATTTTTATCTCTCCCCTAAAATGTAAGTTCCTGAAGAATGATTTGTCTATTGGCAGCTATATTATAATCTGTATTTTGTTGGATTTTTAATTGTAAAGGAAAGGGAAGACTACTGAATATTTAAGGACAGAAAGGGATAAATAATGTATACTTGAAAATAAAAATAAGTAAATGACTTACCATATTTATCCATATTTATTCATGCAGTTTTCTTTTTTTATTATTGACTTTCCAAAGCCATGAGTAAGATTCTATGCTATGCTTCATTTTAATGAGATTTTATCTATTTTTTTTTCTTGCCATTTCCCCAAGGATTTTTTTTTAAAAAAATGATAGTATATATAACCCACAGGGGGAGGTTTAAAAACAAACAAACAGAGGCAACAAAACCTCCCTAAGAGATTGCCCAAGTGTCCTTATTATTATAATGGGGGAGAGAGAAGAGGACTAATTTGAAGACTCAATAATTTAAAAAAAGATGGACACTTAATCTGACTATATTTTTTTAAGATGAAAATCTAAGTTGTCTCAATTTTATAATATTTTAGTTTTAGATTAAGAATGGCATGTTATCAACTTTTTCTATCATTTATTTTGGTTTTATTAAAAAAATGTTGCTATTCATATAACATGTTGTGTGACACGCAGAATTATTTTGAGTTCTTTGTGACATAAATTACTTGAAACTCACTTTGCTTTCATATTTTCTATGTATTATTTTGAAAATCCAAGATTGAGAAATATTTTGCTGAGTGGGAGCTGATCCTAGCAAAATATTTGAAAAGTTGCAATTAGAATGGGAATATTTACTATGAAAAAAATAATATTACACTTTAGGTAATGTAACATCTCCCCCCCCCCACTCTTCCTCTGTCTCTATCTCTATGTCTCCCTCTCTCTCTCCCTCCCTCTCCCTTTCTCTCTCATTCTCACACACACACACAAAGAGAGAGACAGAGGGGGAGAGACTACACACACACTCACACAAATATTTCAGGAAACATTTTGCTTAGTTTTTACTTCATACCTCAAAATGTAAGGAAATTGTGTTGCAAATGAGCTGAAGCAGCTACAGCTTTCCAAAATTTCATTCCCTTATGAATGAAGGCTCCTGGATTTTGGACACATTCCTCAAATTAGCCCATCTGAGACAACTATGTATTTTATAGGTTCTTTTCTCTGTGTGGTAACCTTGAATAGGCAGCATTTTACTGGCTAAATTTCTTCTTTTTGAATATGCAAAACACTGGAAATCTGATATTCAAACAAATATTTATTTTCTTCCCTTTTTAAAAAAAAATGTGTGAATGAAATTGGAAAAACACAAAAAGTATCGGCCATGTTACCACCCACCATGTTCGAGAGTTCATTGAAGCCTGGCACTCCACAAGCAATTCCATCAACAGACATATTGATCTACAAGCAGCATATGAACCCCTCAGAATCCAAATCAATCAAACAGCCATCTAGAGACAGCACCAACCTTGAAGCCCCTCTCCCCCTCCCTCAGCAGCTCACCTTCCAATGATCCTGATTTGATGTAATCTCCACATCACAAGGCCTGTCACCAGCCTCTCTCTGATGACTCACACCTGTCCCATCACAAGACCCTCACTTGACATTCCCACACCTGAAACCCTTATATAAGTAGAACACTGACACAGACATCCACTAAACACCACTGAAGATGTTACCTAGGCTGGCAATGAAACTTTCGGAAAGCAACTCTCAAGCTTGGGGTATGAACCTACACCGTCAATGTCTTCAGTCCTAGAAGGGAATTTGATCAAAGCTATATCTCCTAGATAAAATATGTCTTGCTTAAAGTGAATTGAGTCAAACAAGTCTACTTTCTATGCACTAAACTATTTAACAATCTGATGATAGAGAATTTTAAATATATAGGGAAATATAGCTTTGATTAAATCTTAATATATTACTCATCCATCTGCATGAAGAAACTGATAGATGCAACAGTTTAAAATATATTTTGAAAGAACTTGAATTTCCATATTTCATAATAATGAAGACAGGCTTATGCACAGATTTCTGCACTGGATGCTTTTAGAAGTATTTTAAAGACTTTAAAGTATTTAATTCATTGCAGATATAATAGTTCAGTTTTGAAAACTAACTGACACTTCCTCTTTCTTTCTATTTTAGCATCTTTTCACATATCTTGAAGAAAAATAATATGAAATATATATATTATATACTTCCAAAGACTTGAGAAATTAACAAACAGGTATAGCTGGCAGTTAGCACCTAGCCTTTACTGGCTCAACTCAGGAAATACATACTTTAGGTACAAAATTCACACTTCTTTAAAATAAAATGACATCTGACCAAAAAGTACTGAAAGAGCAACTCTGGTATCCTTGTTTCTCGTGCTGCAGATGAATGGATTCATCATGTATGGAATAAGAGAAAACTTACAGTGATTATAAAGTTGAGGTGGATGGATGTCAGATCTGGGCTTAAGATAAGCAAAGGAACCAGTAATGAAAAATATGCAGAAGACAATAAGGTGTGGTAGACAAGTACTAAAGGTCTTCTTCCTTCCTTGAACCAAAGGAATTCTGAGAACAGCAGAGAAGACTTCTACATAAGTCACAAGGACAAAAGTTAAACAACCAAATGTTAATGCAGCATGGAAGATTAGAACTCCAGTTTCAGATATATAAAAACCAAGATAGGCAATCTTAAGTAAATAAGGGACTTCACTGTAGAATTGATTAATAATATTAGAACAGAAAGGAGTCATGAAAGTGAAAATAGTGTGTAATGAAGTATTGAGAAGGCTGGCTGTCCATGTAACACCAAATATTTGGTGCAGACCTTTCTGTTCATTATCATTTCATAATATAAAGGGTCACAAATAGCAACATATCGATCATAAGCCATGAGAGGAAGGAGGCATATATCACAGGCCAGGAAGAAGAAGAAGAACATAACTTGGGCAACACAGCCAGAATAAGAAATAGTCCTAATGTTCCTAAGAGTATTTATTTATTTATTTATTTAATACTATTTCTATACCGCCCTTCTCCCGAAGGACTCAGGGCGGTGAACAGGGCAAGAATAAAAATACAGATTACAAAAGTTAAAACAAGATTAAATAAATACCCACATACTAAAATACATCTTTAAAACCCAATAAAATAGCCATAACAAACCCCCCCCCAATCCCTTCATCAGGCCAGGCTAGCTTGTTGAAAAAAGTATGTTTTTAGGTCGCGGCGAAAGGAGCGAAGGTCGGGCGCCATCCGGAGCTCAACCGGTAGCTGATTCCATAGCTCCGAGGCGCCCACAGAGAAGGATCTCCCCCTGGGGGCCACCAGTCGACATTCTCTGACCGGTGGCGCCCTGAGGAGGCCCTCTCTGTGGGAACGCACAGGGCGGAGGGAAGTCGATGCTGGCAGCAGGTGTTCCCTCAGGTACTCCGGACCCCTGCCATGTAGGGCTTTGAATACCATTACTAGTACCTTGAATCTCACCCGGAAGGCAACCGGTAACCAATGCAGCTCGCGGAGCAGAGGTGTAACATGGGAGTATTGGGAGACTCCCAACACAACTCTCGCGGCTGCATTCTGTACCAGTTGGAGCTTCCGGGTGGTCCTCAAGGGCAGCCCCATGTAGAGAGCGTTGCAGTAGTCTAGTCGAGAGGTCACGAGCGCATGAGTGACCGTGCATAGATCATCCCGGCTTAGATAGGGCCGCAACTGGCGCACCAGGCGAACCTGGGCGAAAGCCCCCCTAGTCACAGCTCCTATGTGGTCTTCCAAGGTAAGCCGTGAATCTAGGAGGACTCCCAAGTTGCGAGCCCTATCTACGGGGGGTAATAGTTCACCCCCCCATAGCGAGAGGTGGAATGTCCGAATAAACCCGGGATGAAGGTATGCAAAGCCACTCGGTCTTGTTGGGGTTGAGTTGAAGTCTGTTCCTCCCCATCCAGACCCGAACTGCCTCCAGGCAACGGGACATCATGTCGAGGGCATCACTGGGGTGGTTTGGGGTCGAAAGGAAAATCTGGGTTTCATCAGCATACTGATGATACCCAACTCCAAAACCACGAATGATCTCACCCAGCGGTTTCATATAGATGTTGAACAGGAGAGGCGAGAGGACCGACCCCTGAGGAACTCCAAAAACGAGAGACCTCGCGGTCGACCTCTGCCCTCCTGCCAACACCGACTGCGAGCGTCCCTGGAGATAGGAGGAGAACCACTGTAAAACCGTGCCTCCCACTCCCAGTCCCCTGAGACGCCGCAGCAAGATACCATGGGCGATGGTATCGAAAGCCGCTGAAAGGTCTAATAGGACCAGAACAGAGGAATGCCCCCTGTCCCGAGCCCTCCAGAGATCATTCACCAGTGCGACCAATGCCGTCTCCGTGCTGTACCCGGGCCTGAAACCCGATTGGTACGGGTCTAGATAATCCGCTTCATCCAGGACCAGAGGGAGCTGATGTGCCACCACACTCTCAACAACCTTCGCAAGAAAGCGAAGGTTGGAGACAGGACGAAAGTTGTTCAATACAGCTGGGTCCAAGGCAGGCTTCTTGAGGAGAGGCCTCATCACCGCCTCCTTCAAGACGGCGGGGAAGCTACCCTCGCTCAGAGAAGCCGATATAACTGCCTGGAACCAGCTGCGTGTCCTCTCCCGGGCTGCATAGACCAGCAAGGAAGGGCACGGGTCCAATAAACATGTGGTGGTGCTCAACCTCCCCATGATCCTGTCCACTTCCTCCAGAGTCACAGAATCAAACTCCTCCCAGGTGATATCGACAAGACCGCCCGTGTCCTGCTCGACAGACTCTGCCCAGTCAGAGTCCAAACCGGTCCGAATCCGAGCGATTTTGTCCGACAGATGCTGTCGATTTTGTCCGACAGATTTATTAAAAACAGCTTTCAGGACAATGACTGAAACTAAACCAATATCTTGCATGGCTAAATTCATTAGAAAGAAGTACATGGGTGTGTGAAGATGATGGTAAAAAACAACAGTAGTGATGATGAAAAGTATCAGTATCAGTAGTAAAACTATATGCATAGTCAGCAGCTCCCAATTTTTTATTTTTATTTATTTTATTTTATTACATTTATATACCGCCCTTTCCCGAAGGACTCAGGGCGGTTTACAGAATTCTCAGAGAAGAAAGCTCCATTCTGAACACCAGGTGGTAAAAATATTTTTCAGCCCTTTTCAAAAATATTTGCTGTATATTATCTTGAAAATTAGACACTGACAAATATTTTACTGGGCAAGAAAGGTGGCAATCAAAATAGTAAATTTGATCATGAAAGTTCAATGTAAACATATTACACTTGTAAGTAACATAACATCTCTCTTTCTCCCTGCAGTGGTTAGAAAGCATCATTGCAGAATAACTCTGCCCACTGCCAGAAGTTTGATCCTGACAGGCTCAAAGTTAACTCAGCCTTCCATCCTTCCAAGATTGGTAAAATGAGGATCCAGGTTGTTGGGGAAAATATGCTGACATTATAAACCATTATAAACAGGGACACATTGATTGATCAGTTCATTGATTGAATGAATGAATGGTTGATTTGCAGTCCATCACTCAGTTTTGCATGACTCCACTTAAAGGAATAAAGGGTTATACACTGATTAAAAATATGAAAAGTCAAAATAACACAATCATGAAAAAGAAAAGATGTCCAAACAAAGACACAATCATAATGACAACAAAAGTAACTTATAGATAATATATACCATACATTTGTCAATATCTGAATGAATAGCCAGATTAGAGAAGATATAACTATTGGGCCTCATTAGCCAAACGCCTTCTAATAAAAACAAGAAAGTTCAGTTGCCTTTTGAAAAAAAGCAAAATCACATTTGGGACAGTTTAAAATATATTTTGATGGAATGTAATGCAATTTGAGAATTGCATAAACACGAAGACTTTCAGACCTCTGCACAGGTTTCTTTCAGATGTATATAACAGTTTAGTTTTGAAATCTAACTGACTCTAACTTTATACATTTCATTTCAATATCTTTTCACATATCCTGAAGAAAAATAACATGAACTATACTTTTCTGAAGATAT
This sequence comes from Vipera berus, assembly GCF_964194415.1. Classification (NCBI taxonomy): domain Eukaryota; kingdom Metazoa; phylum Chordata; class Lepidosauria; order Squamata; family Viperidae; genus Vipera; species Vipera berus. Next base: position 25,291,403 of record NC_138205.1, on the reverse strand, counting down.
TCTTCCAAAGGCTTAAGCAGTTAACAGTCAGTGTGAATTAACCCTTAGCCTATACTGGCTTAACTCATGAACTACGTACTGCAGCTAAAAAATTCAAACTTGTTTAAAATGAAATGACATCTGACCAAAAAGTCTTGAAACAGCAACTTTGATGTCCTTGTTTCTCATGCAGTAGATGAACGGATTCATCATGGAAGGAATAATGGAATACGTAATTGTTATTAAGAAGTCAAGGTAGGTTGGACTGTCAGATTTGGGATTTAGATAAGCAAAGCAACCAGTAAACATAAATATGGAAAAAACAGTGAGGTGTGGTAGACAAGTAGTGAAGGCCTTTTTTCTTCCTTGAACTGAAGGAATTCTTAGAACAGCAGAGAAGACAGGCACATATGTGACAAGGACAAAAATAAAACAACCCATTGTTAATATAGCACTGAAGATTACAACTCCAGTTTCAGATACATATAAACCAGGACAGGCAATCTTAAGTAAATAAGGGATTTCACAGTAGAATTGATTGATAATATTAGAACAGAAAGGAGTCATGAAAGTGAAAATAGTGTGCAATGAAGCATTGAGAAGACTGGCTGTCCATACACCTCCAATCATTTTGGTGCAGGCTTTCCTGTTCATTATCATTTCATAATGTAAAGGGTTACAAATGGCAATATACCGATCATAAGCCATCAAAGTAAGGAGGGATACATCACAGGTCAGGAAGAAGAAGAAGAACATGACTTGGGCAATACATCCAGAATAAGAAATAGTCCTAATGTTCATAAGAATATTAAAAACAGCTTTGGGGATAATGACTGAAACTAAACCAACATCTTGCATGGCTAAATTCATTAGGAAGAAGTACATGGGTGTGTGAAGTTGATGGTTAAAAACAACAGTAGTGATGATGAAAAGGTTCCCTGTTATCGTTGTTAAATACAGTATCAGTAGTAAAACTATATGGATAATCTGTAGCTCCCAATTTTTTGAGAATTCCCAGAGAAAAAACTCAGATGTGTCATTATCCATTCCTAAAATTTTCACTCTAAAAGAAAAGGAATTTTAAAGTATTTACTATTCAATACTATTTCAGTGAAAATTCAATGAAGATCACATTAAACCTTTTTTCTAAAAATATACTAAAACTGTCTGAGCAATAGCAGTTCAATAGAAGAGTGGATTTAATATGTAAGCCATTCCGATGCTGATTATTTTCATCTCTTTCCTTTTAAAAAGTATCTGAAAAATCATTTCTCTATAGGCTCCAATCCCTTGTAATCTAAATTTCACTGAAATTCTAATTGCAAAGGAAAAGAAGATTTAGGAACATTTAAAAGAAGAAAAGAACAAATAAAGTACAATTCAAAGCATAAATAAATGAATGACTCACCATCCTGATCCACATTTATTCTTCCAGATTTCTTTATTTGTTTTCTTATTATCTTTCTAAAGCCATTAGTGAGATGTTTTCTATATTTGAATTTCCATGAAATTTTATCTAGTGTTCTTGCCATTTTTTTAGACAATGAGGAAGACAAAGCAACCAAATCCTAATGTAGAACTGTACATATTTCAAATTTAGGGTACATATAAATTAGAACAAGCAATTTTATGTAAATATGGGATTTTACTGACTTACGATATTAGACATAAAGAAATAGTGAATGTTGTACTAGTTCAGTTTAAAAAAATAAAATTAAATTACATGAAACCATGGTAATCCTTCATACTCAGCCAAATCTCCACATTTGACTTGAATAACTGAAGAATGTTTGTACCAGTGGTGGGTTTCAGCTGGTTCTCACCGGTTCAGCAGAACCGATACCTAATTTGTTGTTGAGTTTGGTGAACTGGTTGTGATAAATCTGTTTTCTGGAACAAGTCTGGTTTCCGTTCAACGTCCTTCCAGGTGGGCAAAAAAGTACAAGAGAGGAGCAACAGAAATGGAGAGGTGGCGCCTTTAATCACATCACTCAGGGGAAAACTAGGTGATGTTTCTCAGAGGTAATTTCAAGAATAGATGCTTCATCTCTCTAGTTTTTGTATTGGTGCATACGGGAAAGGGGGTGAGGCCACCAAGTATTAGCTAGGGTTGTGGCTCTGGAATGTTTTCCTGTCTAGCTATACAGATCACAACCAATGATGAGCTTTCACTCTTAAAGGGTTCTGTGATTTCATGCATTAAACTCTAATGTAGTTCTTTGTAGCAGAATGGGCTGTCCTATTTTATACCAAGATCTATGATTTAAATTTAAATAGGAGAATTTCAATTTCATATATCAAATCTTAGTTTAGTGTTTTAATATAATAAGCACTATTTACGTGACAGGTGCTATTTCAGATGGCAAATAGTGGTTCAGTGGCAGCAACCCCTGATTTCATATAGCAAATACATGAAGTAATAAACTAACTTTTGGTATATTTTTTTCATAAAACAATCATTAGTGCAGAGAGCTGGTTGTTAAATTGGTTTGTACAGTAACCAAAGTTGGAGGTGAAGGTAGAAACTGTGGGAAAATATATTGCTGTCTTTATTATCTTGATTAATTTAGGATATATTAGTCCTGAAGCTGTTTATTTTTATCTCTCCCCTAAAATGTAAGTTTCTGAAGATTGATTTGTCTATTGGCAGCTATATTATAATCTGTATTTTGTTGGATTTTTAATTGTAAAGGAAAGGGAAGACTAGTGAATATTTAAGGACAGAAAGGGATAAATAATGTATACTTGAAAATAAAAATAAGTAAATGACTTACCATATTTATCCATATTTATTCATGCAGTTTTCTTTTTTTATTATTGACTTTCCAAAGCCATGAGTAAGATTCTATGCTATGCTTCATTTTAATGAGATTTTATCTATTTTTTTTCTTGCCATTTCCCCAAGGATTATTTTTTTTAAAAAAAATGATAGTATATATAACCCACAGGGGGAGGTTTAAAAACAAACAAACAGAGGCAACAAAACCTCCCTAAGAGATTGCCCAAGTGTCCTTATTATTATAATGGGGGAGAGAGAAGACGACTAATTTGAAGACTCAATAATTTAAAACAAAGATGGACACTTAATCTGACTATAATTTTTAAGATGAAAATCTAAGTTGTCTCAATTTTATAATATTTTAGTTTTAGATTAAAAATGGCATGTTATCAACTTTTTCTATCATTTATTTTGGTTTTATTAAAAAATGTTGCTATTCATATAACATGTTGTGTAATTGCCCTTAGAAAATGAGATGATTTGGATTCTTCTTTAAATAATAATAGGATAGTGACATGCAGAATTATTTTGAGTTCTTTGTGACATAAATTACTTGAAACTCACTTTGCTTTCATATTTTCTATGTATTATTTTGAAAATCCAAGATTGAGAAATATTTTGCTGAGTGGGAGCTGATCCTAGCAAAATCTTTGAAAAGTTGCAATTAGAATGGGAATATTTACTATGAAAAAAATAATATTACACTTTAGGTAATGTAACATCTCCCCCCCCCCACTCTTCCTCTGTCTCTATCTCTATGTCTCCCTCTCTCTCTCCCTCCCTCTCCCTTTCTCTCTCATTCTCACACACACACACAAAGAGAGAGACAGAGGGGGAGAGACTACACACACACTCACACAAATATTTCAGGAAACATTTTGCTTAGTTTTTACTTCATACCTCAAAATGTAAGGAAATTGTGTTGCAAATGAGCTGAAGCAGCTACAGCTTTCCAAAATTTCATTCCCTTATGAATGAAGGCTCCTGGATTTTGGACACATTCCTCAAATTAGCCCATCTGAGAACAACTATGTATTTTATGGGTTCTTTTCTCTGTGTGGTAACCTTGAATAGGCAGCATTTTACTGGCTAAATTTCTTCTTTTTGAATATGCAAAACACTGGAAATCTGATATTCAAACAAATATTTATTTTCTTCCCTTTTTAAAAAAATATGTGTGAATGAAATTGGAAAAACACAAAAATTATCGGCCATGTTACCACCCACCATGTTCGAGAGTTCATTGAAGCCTGGCACTCCATAAGCAATTCCATCAACAGACATATTGATCTACAAGCAGCATATGAACCCCTCAGAATCCAAATCAATCAAACAGCCGTCTGGAGACAGCACCAACCTTGAAGCCCCTCTCCCCCTCCCTCAGCAGCTCACCTTCCAATGATCCTGATTTGATGTAATCTCCACATCACAAGGCCTGTCACCAGCCTCTCTCTGATGACTCACACCTATTCATATTTTGTATCAACATTGGAAAAACTACTCAATTCCAATAAAAAATTGCAATAGATTTTAGACCATTTCTGACTGAACTCTACACCATCTATATAGTATAGGAATCAGTAAACAATTACGGTAATAGAGTTAACATATACATGTTTTCCATGTCCTAAAATTGTTTTGTTCTAGTAAGAATGAGTTACATTTATTCTTCATTTGAGATATTTTTAAATTTGTAGACATCATATTAAGATTTGGAAGAGATTGCCTAAATGAGACATGGAAAAATGAAGAAAAAATGTTGGCAAGCTACTTGTGAAAATGTTGCCAAGAAAACTGCAGAAACCTGTCCCTGGGTATCCACATCTTTTCCATTCCTTTCCAGCCTGTTTTTATATATCCTGAAGAAAACTAACAGGAAATATATATTTTCTGAAGATAAGCAATCAAATTCTTGAGCAATAAACAAAGAGGTCTTAGTGGGAGGTAGCACTTAGCTTGCATTCTCTCCATCTGTCCTGTTTTACTTAGAAGGAACATCAAATATAAGCTTTAACTATATTTTAAGTTAAATAAAAATATGAAAAAATAATAGTAACATCACAATATAAACATCCTAAAATTAATTATTTTTCTATAAATATTTCTATGTTTACTAGCTTATTAAACTTTGAAACTAAAACACTGACAAAACAAATGAAGAAATTTAAATATTTTATTTATTATGGGGTAATAAATCATTATTACTTCTTGTACTGAAGATCAATGGATTGGTCCTGGGTGGAGTAATGGAATACATGATTGTAATTATGTAGTCAGGATAGGATGGATTGTTAGATATGTATCTTAGGTAAGCAAAGAAAGCAGTAAAAGAAAAAAAGGGCAAAGACAGTAAGATGTAGCAGAAAAATGGAGAAAGACTTTTACTGAATTTTAACACTAATTATGTCTAACGGCATAATTTTATAGTCTTTTGTAAAAAATAATTTAAAAATATTTTACAGGATTCAAATGACCTGAGGACATAGATAGATAAACCTCCAAATGGCCTTAATGACTCTCAGAAAGAGAGCTAACAACCACATGAGTGCAAGGAATATAAATCCTTGCATTCTCCATCATTCAGTCAGAAATGAAGAAACTTCACGGATGAAAAGCCAAACGCCTTCTAATAAAAACAAGAAAGTTCAGTTGCCTTTTGAAAAAAAACAAAATCACATTTGGGACAGTTTAAAATATATTTTGATGGAATGTAATGCAATTTGAGAATTGCATAAACATGAAGACTTTCAGACTTCTGCACAGGTTGCTTTCAGAAGTGTTTTAAAGATTTAAGAATCTAGCCCATTGCATGTATATGTATATAACAGTTTAGTTTTGAAATCTAACTGACTCTAACTTTATACATTTCATTTCAATATCTTTTCACATATCCTGAAGAAAAATAACATGAACTATACTTTTCTGAGGATATTCTTCCAAAGGCTTAAGCAGTTAACAGTCAGTGTGAATTAACCCTTAGCCTATACTGGCTTAACTCATGAACTACGTACTGCAGCTAAAAAATTCAAACTTGTTTAAAATGAAATGACATCTGACCAAAAAGTCTTGAAACAGCAACTTTGATGTCCTTGTTTCTCATGCAGTAGATGAACGGATTCATCATGGAAGGAATAATGGAATACGTAATCGTTATTAAGAAGTCAAGGTAGGTTGGACTGTCAGATATGGGCTTTAGATAAGCAAAGCAACCAGTAAACATAAATATGGAAAAAACAGTGAGGTGTGGTAGGCAAGTAGTGAAGGCCTTTTTTCTTCCTTGAACTGAAGGAATTCTTAGAACAGCAGAGAAGACATGCACATATGTGACAAGGACAAAAATAAAACAACCCATTGTTAATATAGCACTGAAGATTAAAACTCCGGTTTCAGATACATATAAACCAGGACAGGCAATCTTAAGTAAATAAGGGATTTCACAGTAGAACTGATTGATAATATTGGAACAGAAAGGAGTCATGAAAGTGAAAATAGTGTGCAATGAAGCATTGAGAAGACTGGCTGTCCATACACCTCCAATCATTTTGGTGCAGGCTTTCCTGTTCTTTATCATTTCATAATGTAAAGGGTTACAAATGGCAATATACCGATCATAAGCCATCAAAGTAAGGAGGGATACATCACAGGTCAGGAAGAAGGAGAAGAACATGACTTGGGCAATACATCCAGAATAAGAAATAGTCCTAATGTTCATAAGAATATTAAAAGCAGCTTTGGGGATAATGACTGAAACTAAACCAATATCTTGCATGGCTAAATTCATTAGGAAGAAGTACATGGGTGTGTGAAGTTGATGGTTAAAAACAACAGTAGTGATGATGAAAAGGTTCCCTGTTATCGTTGTTAAATACAGTATCAGTAGTAAAACTATATGGATAATCTGTAGCTCCCAATTTTTTGAGAATTCCCAGAGAAAAAACTCAGATGTGTCATTATCCATTCCTAAAGTTTTCACTCTAAAAGAAAAGGAATTTTAAAGTATTTACTATTTAATACTATTTCAGTGAAAATTCAATGAAGATCACATTAAACCTTTTTTCTAAAAATATACTAAAACTTTCTGAGCAATAGCAGTTCAATAGAAGAGTGGATTTAATATGTAAGCCATTCCGATGCTGTTTATTTTCATCTCTTTCCTTTTAAAAAGTGTCTGAAAAATCATTTCTCTATAGGCTCCAATCCCTTGTAATCTAAATTTCACTGAAATTCTAATTGCAAAGGAAAAGAAGATTTAGGAACATTTAAAAGAAGAAAAGAACAAATAAAGTACAATTCAAAGCATAAATAAATGAATGACTCACCATCCTGACCCACATTTATTCTTCCAGATTTCTTTATTTGTTTTCTTATTATCTTCCTAAAGCCATTAGTGAGATGTTTTCTATATTTGAATTTCCATGAAATTTTATCTAGTGTTCTTGCCATTTTTTTAGACAATGAGGAAGACAAAACAACCAAATCCTAATGTAGAACTGTACATATTTCAAATTTAGGGTACATATAAATTAGAACAAGCAATTTTATGTAAATATGGGATTTTACTGACTTACGATATTAGACATAAAGAAATAGTGAATGTTGTACTAGTTCAGTTTAAAAAAATTAAATTAAATTACATGAAACCATGGTAATCCTTCATACTCAGCCAAATCTCCACATTTGACTTGAATAACTGAAGAATGTTTGTACCAGTGGTGGGTTTCAGCTGGTTCTCACCGGTTCAGCAGAACCGATACCTAATTTGTTGTTGAGTTTGGTGAACTGGTTGTGATAAATCTGTTTTCTGGAACAAGTCTGGTTTCCGTTCAACGTCCTTCCAGGTGGGCAAAAAAGTACAAGAGAGGAGCAACAGAAATGGAGAGGTGGCGCCTTTAATCACATCACTCAGGGGAAAACTAGGTGATGTTTCTCAGAGGTAATTTCAAGAATAGATGCTTCATCTCTCTAGTTTTTGTATTGGTGCATACGGGAAAGGGGGTGAGGCCACCAAGTATTAGCTAGGGTTGTGGCTCTGGAATGTTTTCCTGTCTAGCTATACAGATCACAACCAATGATGAGCTTTCACTCTTAAAGGGTTCTGTGATTTCATGCATTAAACTCTAATGTAGTTCTTTGTAGCAGAATGGGCTGTCCTATTTTATACCAAGATCTATGATTTAAATTTAAATAGGAGAATTTCAATTTCATATATCAAATCTTAGTTTAGTGTTTTAATATAATAAGCACTATTTACGTGACAGGTGCTATTTCAGATGGCAAATAGTGGTTCAGTGGCAGCAACCCCTGATTTCATATAGCAAATACATGAAGTAATAAACTAACTTTTGGTATATTTTTTTCATAAAACAATCATTAGTGCAGAGAGCTGGTTGTTAAATTGGTTTGTACAGTAACCAAAGTTGGAGGTGAAGGTAGAAACTGTGGGAAAATATATTGCTGTCTTTATTATCTTGATTAATTTAGGATATATTAGTCCTGAAGCTGTTTATTTTTATCTCTCCCCTAAAATGTAAGTTTCTGAAGATTGATTTGTCTATTGGCAGCTATATTATAATCTGTATTTTGTTGGATTTTTAATTGTAAAGGAAAGGGAAGACTAGTGAATATTTAAGGACAGAAAGGGATAAATAATGTATACTTGAAAATAAAAATAAGTAAATGACTTACCATATTTATCCATATTTATTCATGCAGTTTTCTTTTTTTATTATTGACTTTCCAAAGCCATGAGTAAGATTCTATGCTATGCTTCATTTTAATGAGATTTTATCTATTTTTTTTCTTGCCATTTCCCCAAGGATTATTTTTTTTAAAAAAAATGATAGTATATATAACCCACAGGGGGAGGTTTAAAAACAAACAAACAGAGGCAACAAAACCTCCCTAAGAGATTGCCCAAGTGTCCTTATTATTATAATGGGGGAGAGAGAAGACGACTAATTTGAAGACTCAATAATTTAAAACAAAGATGGACACTTAATCTGACTATAATTTTTAAGATGAAAATCTAAGTTGTCTCAATTTTATAATATTTTAGTTTTAGATTAAAAATGGCATGTTATCAACTTTTTCTATCATTTATTTTGGTTTTATTAAAAAATGTTGCTATTCATATAACATGTTGTGTAATTGCCCTTAGAAAATGAGATGATTTGGATTCTTCTTTAAATAATAATAGGATAGTGACATGCAGAATTATTTTGAGTTCTTTGTGACATAAATTACTTGAAACTCACTTTGCTTTCATATTTTCTATGTATTATTTTGAAAATCCAAGATTGAGAAATATTTTGCTGAGTGGGAGCTGATCCTAGCAAAATCTTTGAAAAGTTGCAATTAGAATGGGAATATTTACTATGAAAAAAATAATATTACACTTTAGGTAATGTAACATCTCCCCCCCCCCACTCTTCCTCTGTCTCTATCTCTATGTCTCCCTCTCTCTCTCCCTCCCTCTCCCTTTCTCTCTCATTCTCACACACACACACAAAGAGAGAGACAGAGGGGGAGAGACTACACACACACTCACACAAATATTTCAGGAAACATTTTGCTTAGTTTTTACTTCATACCTCAAAATGTAAGGAAATTGTGTTGCAAATGAGCTGAAGCAGCTACAGCTTTCCAAAATTTCATTCCCTTATGAATGAAGGCTCCTGGATTTTGGACACATTCCTCAAATTAGCCCATCTGAGAACAACTATGTATTTTATGGGTTCTTTTCTCTGTGTGGTAACCTTGAATAGGCAGCATTTTACTGGCTAAATTTCTTCTTTTTGAATATGCAAAACACTGGAAATCTGATATTCAAACAAATATTTATTTTCTTCCCTTTTTAAAAAAATATGTGTGAATGAAATTGGAAAAACACAAAAATTATCGGCCATGTTACCACCCACCATGTTCGAGAGTTCATTGAAGCCTGGCACTCCATAAGCAATTCCATCAACAGACATATTGATCTACAAGCAGCATATGAACCCCTCAGAATCCAAATCAATCAAACAGCCGTCTGGAGACAGCACCAACCTTGAAGCCCCTCTCCCCCTCCCTCAGCAGCTCACCTTCCAATGATCCTGATTTGATGTAATCTCCACATCACAAGGCCTGTCACCAGCCTCTCTCTGATGACTCACACCTGTCCCATCACAAGACCCTCACTTGACATTCCCACACCTGAAACCCTTATATAAGTAGAACACTGACACAGACATCCACTAAACACCACTGAAGATGTTACCTAGGCTGGCAATGAAACTTTCGGAAAGTAACTCTCAAGCTTGGGGTATGAACCTACACCGTCAATGTCTTCAGTCCTAGAAGGGAATTTGATCAAAGCTATATCTCCTAGATAAAATATGTCTTGCTTAAAGTGAATTGAATCAAACAAGTCTACTTTCTATGCACTAAACTATTTAACAATCTGATGAAAGAGAATTTTAAATATATAGGGAAATATAGCTTTGATTAAATCTTAATATATTACTCATCCATTTGCATGAAGAAACTGTTAGATGCAACAGTTTAAAATATATTTTGAAAGAACTTGAATTTCCATATTTCATAATAATGAAGACAGGCTTATGCACAGATTTCTGCACTGGATGCTTTTAGAAGTATTTTAAAGACTTTAAAGTATTTAATTCATTGCAGATATAATAGTTCAGTTTTGAAAACTAACTGACACTTCCTCTTTGCTTTCTATTTTAGCATCTTTTCACATATCTTGAAGAAAAATAATATGAAATATATATATATATATATACTATATACTTCCAAAGACTTGAGCAATTAACAAACAGGTATAGTTGGCAGTTAGCACCTAGCCTTTACTGGCTCAACTCAGGAAATACATACTTTAGGTACAAAATTCACACTTCTTTAAAATAAAATGACATCTGACCAAAAAGTACTGAAAGAGCAACTCTGGTATCCTTGTTTCTCGTGCTGCAGATGAATGGATTCATCATGGATGGAATAAGAGAAAACTTATAGTGATTATAAAGTTGAGGTGGATGGATGTCAGATCTGGGCTTAAGATAAGCAAAGGAACCAGTAATGAAAAATATGCAGAAGACAATAAGGTGTGGTAGACAAGTACTAAAGGTCTTCTTCCTTCCTTGAACCAAAGGAATTCTGAGAACAGCAGAGAAGACTTCTACATAAGTCACAAGGACAAAAGTAAAACAACCAAATGTTAATGCAGCATGGAAGATTAGAACTCCAGTTTCAGATATATAAAAACCAAGATAGGCAATCTTAAGTAAATAAGGGACTTCACTGTAGAATTGATTAATAATATTAGAACAGAAAGGAGTCATGAAAGTGAAAATAGTGTGTAATGAAGTATTGAGAAGGCTGGCTGTCCATGTAACACCAAACATTTGGTGCAGACCTTTCTGTTCATTATCATTTCATAATATAAAGGGTCACAAATAGCAATATATCGATCATAAGCCATGAGAGGAAGGAGACATATATCACAGGCCAGGAAGAAGAAGAAGAACATAACTTGGGCAACACAGCCAGAATAAGAAATAGTCCTAATGTTCCTAAGAGTATTAAAAACAGCTTTCAGGACAATGACTGAAACTAAACCAATATTTTGCATGGCTAAATTCATTAGAAAGAAGTACATGGGTGTGTGAAGATGATGGTAAAAAACAACAGTAGTGATGATGAAAAGTATCAGTATCAGTAGTATTTGACTTTTGCCCTGTGAACCGCCCTGAGTCCTCAGGGAGAAGGGCGGTATATAAATATTATTAAATTAAATTAAATTATATGCATAGTCAGCAGCTCCCAATTTTTTGAGAATTCTCAGAGAAGAAAGTTCCGTTCTGAACACTAGGTGGTAAAAATATTTTTAAGCCCTTTTCAAAAATATTTGCTGTATATTATCTTGAAAATTAGACACTGACAAATATTTTACTGGGCAAGAAAGGTGGCAATCAAAATAGTAAATTTGATCATGAAAGTTCAATGGAAACATATTACACTTGTAAGTAACATAACATCTCTCTTTCTCCCTGCAGTGGTTAGAAAGCAACATTGCAGGATAACTCTGCCCACTGCCAGAAGTTTGATCCTGACAGGCTCAAAGTTAACTCAGCCTTCCATCCTTCCAAGATTGGTAAAATGAGGATCCAGGTTGTTGGGGAAAATATGCTGACATTATAAACCATTATAAACAGGGACACATTGATTGATCAGTTCATTGATTGATTGAATGAATGGTTGATTTGCAGTCCATCACTCAGTTTTGCATGACTCCACTTAAAGGAATAAAGGGTTATACACTGATTAAAAATATGAAAAGTCAAAATAACACAATCATGAAAAAGAAAAGATGTCCAAACAAAGAAACAATCATAATGACAACAAAAGTAACTTATAGATAATATATACCATACATTTGTCAATATCTGAATGAATAGCCAGATTAGAGAAGATATAACTATTGGGCCTCATTAGATGAAAATGATTGATAGACGTGATTATTCCATCAGAAATGAGAGGACAAGCAACGAAACAGGAGAAACTTATTTCCTTGTTACTTGACAAGTGTTTTACGAAGGGTTTTGTACCTGACAATTAGCAGAAATATGATTGCATCCAAAATCCTACAGTTCATGTACCAAAGCTGTTACCACGACATTCTCATAGCATTTTCTTATGTACCTCTGCTACCTCTTTCTGGACCAGCTCAAACCTCTTAAGTGGTTTTAAAGCTAGTACCATGTAGTAGGTGTTTCAGTCACCAAGAGAAGAAGTCACCAAGGCATATATTTCAGTTTGCAGGTTCAACAGATTATAATTTATAGAGAGAGATGTTTTATAGCCTCTGATGTAGACATTATTATGAAACATTTCTTTATGAATGATACTGAAATGCCAGGCAAAATTTCCATTTTGAAAAAAATTCCAAAGACATAATATATCCTCAATTTTATGGGTTTTTAGTTCATAAACTGAAAACGGTACAGTTGTCAACTAAAGACAAAAGAAATGGTATCCCTAATCTATATTTCATGTTTCATATCTTTTGAGTAATATAAAAAAATCTATAAAATCCTGCTTCCTGGACCTTTTGAAATTAATTGCACTACTTAGTGGTAAAAATATAATAGAAGGGATGAGTCTCCTGACAGTATTAAATCTTTTGGAAAATTGTGAAAATGAATATTTTATTCTTTTTCTCATGTCCAAATGACAGCATGGGATCATGCAGACATTAGTATTGATTAATATAACCTGTTATATCCAAAATTAAATTTATACTGTGACTTTTAGTTTAGAAAAATTATTAGGTATTTCAAATAGGTTTCAGTCTTTCCTATGCTAAAGGCTAAACATGATTATTATTTTGTTCCTACTTGCTGGAAGTAATTATAACCATTGATATTTACAGCTACAGAGAAATACAAATTATTTTAAAATATGAGAATTGTGAATTATTTATTATAAATACCTGTTATTGTTAAATCAATTCGATATGCAGATTTTAGATACTGTATGGAATAGGAAATTTGTTATTCATATTTTGTATCAACATTGGAAAAACTACTCAATTCCAATAAAAAATTGCAATAGATTTTAGACCATTTCTGACTGAACTCTACACCATCTATATAGTATAGGAATCAGTAAACAATTACGGTAATAGAGTTAACATATACATGTTTTCCATGTCCTAAAATTGTTTTGTTCTAGTAAGAATGAGTTACATTTATTCTTCATTTGAGATATTTTTAAATTTGTAGACATCATATTAAGATTTGGAAGAGATTGCCTAAATGAGACATGGAAAAATGAAGAAAAAATGTTGGCAAGCTACTTGTGAAAATGTTGCCAAGAAAACTGCAGAAACCTGTCCCTGGGTATCAGGGGACAGTATTAACTCAATGGTCCATAACATCATCAGTCTCTACATAGATGAAATCAAGCTTAAAAATGAATAAAGTAAGTGTTGTCTGCAATTGGGGGAATGGTTATATAAGTTTTATATCATGTAGCTATTTTTCTCTTTCCGGGTCGTATGAAAACCTCGCTCGGTACACAATTCACATTTCTTTAAAAAGCAATGACATGTGACCACAAAGTCTTGAAAAAGCGACTTTGATGTCCTTGTTTCTCATGCTGTAGATTAACGGATTCATCATGGGTGGAACAATGGAATACATTATTGTAATTATGAAATCAAGATGGGGTGGACTATCAGATATGACCCTTAGATAAGCAAAACTAGCAGTAAAGAAAAATATGGAGAAAACAATAATGTGTGGTAGGCAAGTAGAGAAGGCTTTTTTCCTTCCTTCAACTGAAGGAATTCTCAGAACGGCAGAGAAGACATGGACATAAGTCAGAAGGACAAAAATAAAACAACCCAGTGCTAATGTACCAGTGAAGGCCATAACTCCAATTTCATATATATATGAACTAGAACAAGCAATCTTAAGTAAATATGGGATTTCACAGTAAAACTGATTAATAATCTTAGAACAGAAAGGAGTAAGAAAAGTGACAGTACTGTGTAATGAAGCATTGAGAAAGCTGGCTGTCCATACACTGCCTATCATTTTGGTGCAGGTCTTCCTGTTCATTATCATTTCATATTGTAAAGGGTTACAAATGGCAATATACCGATCATAAGCCATCACAGTTAGGAGAGATACATCACAGGTCAGGAAAAAGAAGAAGAACATAACTTGGGCAACACATCCAGCATGAGAAATAGTCCTAGTATTCATAAGAGAATTAAAAACAGCTTTAGGGACAATGACTGAAATGGACCCAATGTCTTGCATGGCTAAATTTAACAGGAAGAAGTACATGGGGGTATGAAGGCGCTGGTCAAAAGCAATAGCAGAGATGATGACAAGGTTCCCTGATAATGTCATTAAATAGAGTATCAGTAGTAAAGCCATGTGCATAATCTGTAGCTCCCAAATTTCTGAGAATTCCCAGAGAAGAAAATCAGATGTATTCATTCTTAACAATGATATTCCTAGAAAGAGAAGGAAAAGGACTTGTTAAAATATTTCCATTCAATAACACTTGTTAATTGGAGAGTATTGAATTAATGTTTAGAGAAGATTAGATTATACCTTGGTTCCTCATATTTATTAAAATATTCTGAGCAAAAGAGGAATGTAATTGTGTTTTCTTAATGTCTGCGGTGTCAAGTCTTATGCCATTATTTTATAGTCTTGGGCTTAGAGATCTTTGAAATATTTAATGTTTAATAGTTTTTTCTAACACTAATTTCATCAGAAATGGGTGCCTAAAGAAATAAGTTCTTTTTATCAGGTCATAGAAAAACTACTGGAAGTTTGATATGAATACATACATATTCAACTGTGTCAGTGTAACATATTTGATGTTGTTAACACTCTCATATTTTGAGTGACCATCACACCTTTACCTAATGGGGCTTGTGAAGAATGGCTTCAAATCAGACTCTTCAAATCAATGTGACAACTTCATTTCAATTAAGAAATCTATATGGTCACTCAGTGGCTCAGTGGGTTAGGACGCTGAGCTTGTCGATCTGAAGGTCGGCAGTTTGGCGGGTCGAATCCCGAGTGCCGTGTAGCAGAGTGAGCGCCTGTTACTCGTCCCAGCTTCTGCCAACCTAGCAGTTCGAAAGCACGTAAAAATGCAAGTAGAAAAATAGGGACCACTGCGGTGGGAAGGTAACAGCGTTCCGTGCGCCTTTGGCGTCTAGTCATGCCGGCCACATGACCACGGAGACGTCCTCGGACAAGCGCTGGCTCTTCGGCTTTGAAACGGAGATGAGCACCGGCCCCTAGAGTCGGAAACGACTAGCATGCATGTGCGGGGGAACCTTTACCTTTACCTTTATGGTCACCTTGATTAGAACATGAGTGATTTTTTTAATGAGTCCATTTTAAATACTGTCAAGGCCCTTGATTCTAAAAGTATGTTAAAATGAGAAGACATTTCAATTGATTTAAAGAAAATAATTGAAATAAAATTACATGAAGCCATAGTAAATCTTGATACACAGTCAAATCTCAGCTTTTAAACTGAGTGAGGAATGTTTGAACAATCACTGAGGTTGCGAACTCTGGGGAAATTTCTTAGATTACTTGATTAATCTAGAGCGTATTTCTTAGATTACTTGATTAATTTACAGCATATGATTTAGTGCTGTTGATTTTTATCTCTCTACTGAAATATTCCTGAAGAATGTAGGCAGATAACACTTTTAATCTATATTTTGTTGGGATTTTAATTGGAACACATAGGTAAGATTTATGAATATTTAAAATAAAAAGGGACAAAAAATACAATTCAAAATATAAATAAGTGAATGACTTACCATCATTATCCACATATATTCTTCCAGATTTCTTTGTTTTTGTATTGTCTTTCTAAAGCCATCAGTGAGATTTTATATTGTATTGAATTTTCATGAGATTTTATCTAATATTTTTTGCCAATTCCCCAAAGATTAAAAAACACCCAACTATCTCCATTGCTACTGTACAAAACTACTGTGCAATGTATTATTTTTTTTAAAAAAAATAGCAACAGCTCCTTAAATCATTGCCCAAGTGTCTTTATTATGATAATGAGCAAAGAGAGACACAGGACTAATTTGCAGATTCAGTAATGAAAAATAGATGAGCAACAAATCTGTGTTTTTATGTGATGAAAGTTTAAGCTTTCTTAATTATGTAATATTTTACTTAGAGAACAAGGATGGCATATCATCAACTCCTATCATTTATTTTGGTTTTATAGGGTGGCAAGTCCAAATTCAACATAATTACTGTTACTTAATACTAACCCTAACCCCCTTAAACCAAAACTTCAGCTTCAAGTCGAGCTGCAAGGTGTTCCTTGCAGAATGGAACTGGACACTGGTTCAGCTATATCCATTATTTTCCTTGAAACTTTCCCGTTCATGTGCAGCTGCAGCAAGAATGGGCCAAGCTTAAGCCATCCAACATCTTTCTAACAGACTTCAAGAATTCCCAAGTAGCAGTCAAGGGAGAGGCCACTTTGGCTGTGAAATTCAAGGGGTTTTGGGGACCCTTAGATGTCATTGTGGTAGAGGGACAGAGAACAAGCCTAATTGAGCTTGATTCATTTGATGTCTTGGGCATTCAAGTAACCGGGATCCACCAGACACAAGTGACAAATTTGGCATCAGTATGCAAGGAATACGCAGATGTTTTTGCCACAAGCCTGGGAGAGTACAAGGGCCTTCCAATAGACTTTAAGCTTGATCCTTCCATAACACCCATTATTATTAAGCCCTGTCGAGTACCTTTTGCACTAAAACACAAAATCAATGCAGAGCTGGACAAGGGGGGTACTGCAGCCCATAGATTGGGGTGAGTGGGAAACTCCCATTGTCACACCACTTAAGGCCAATGGGGAGGTCAGAATTTGTGCTGATTACAAGTGCACCATTAACCAGGCACTACAGCAGCACGCGTACCCAGTGCCAGTCGTTAGCTACATTTTGGCATCACTGCAAGGTGGTACCATGTTTGCTGTTAGATTTGGCACAGGGCTATCAGCAGTTTCCTATGGATGAAGCCACAGTGGCTGCACAAACAATAGTGACACATAGGGGGGCTTTTAAAGTCAAACACCTTCAATTTGGGGTTAGTGTAGCCCCAGGAATCTTCCAAGGAGTTATGGAGCATATGCTCAAGAGCATTCTGGGGTCTTCCCCTATTTTGATGATGTGCTCATCGCCAGTGAGTCCACTGTGGTGCTTGAAAGGAGGCTCAAAGCCATCTTTCAATGGTTCTCCACAGTGGGACTCAAGCTTAAGAGGGACAAGTGTAAAATTTGGGTCCCTTCCACTGAGTTCCTGGGATTCCGAATTGATGCTGAAGGCATCCATCCTGCAGAGTCCAAACTGAAGGCAATTCAGCTGGCACCAAGCCCCAGGTCCAAGGGAGAGCTTCAGGCATTCCTGAATTTTTACCATGCATTCTTTCCTAACAGGCCCACAGTGCCAGAGCCCTTACACTGGCTCTTAGACAAAAACACCCTGTGGAAGTGGACCAAGGTTCACAAAAATAGTTTTAAGGCAATAAAGTCACTACTGTCCTCCAATTCAGTGCTTATGCACTTTAATGAAACCTTGCCTGTATGCATTGCGTGTGATGCATCGCCTTATGGGGTGGGGGCTGTACTAAGCCATTTGTCAAATAATGGGACTCAAGTCCCCATTGCCTATTATTCAAGGATGTTGTCCTCAGCTAAGCACAATTATGCTCAGATTGACAAAGAGGCCCTGGCTATTGTGGCCAGAGTGAAAAAATTCCATGATTACTTGTATGGCAGGGAATTCTTGGTCTTTACTGACAACAAGCCATCGTTGGGCTTATTTACTACAGATAGGCAGATGCCTCAAATAATGTCCCCTAGAATGTTAAGATGGTCCATTTTCATGTCAGCATACACCTCCAGGCTGGTTCACAAACCCGGCAAAGACATGGGGCATGCAGATGGCCTTAGTAGGTTGTCATTGCCACATGTGGAGCCAGCTCCAGCTGCAGCAGCTTGCATCTTGTCAGTTCAGGATTTGCCTGAGTTTCCCCTCCATGCTGGGGATGTGGCTGCAGAAACTGCTGCAGATAAAATTTTAAGTAAAGTTTTGTCATGGATTCACACTGGATGGCTGGAAAATAGCCCAGGACCAGAGTTGCAGAGCTACTTCACACCTAGACACGAGCTTTCAGCTCACAAAGGTTGCATCTTATGGGGGAGCAGGGTTATTGTCCCCAGTTCATTAAGGCACTGTGTGCTTCAGTCTCTGCATGAGGGCCATCTGGGAATAATCCAGCTGAAGACATAGGCAGGAGCTACCTATGGTGGCCAGGGTTACATAAGGCTATCGAGGCCCAAGTACATGGGTGTTACACGTGTCAACAATCCAGACCGGAAATGCCACATGCTCCTCTCCACTGATGGGAGGAAACTCATACACTGTGGTCAAGGATTCACATTGACTTCACTGGGCCCTTTCAGGGACAGCTGATAGTGGTCGACAACCACTCTAAATGGTTGGAAATAATTCCTATTTCAACTATGACTACTGCTAGGACCATCCAAGTGCTTAGAAAGGTTTTTGCCACACATGGGGTACCAGATGTTGTAGTCTCAGACAATGGGACCTAGTTCACAGTGGCAGAATTTCAAGCCTTGTTGAGGACTAACCTCCTAAGACATACAACATCAGCTCCTTTTCACCCCTCGAGTAATGGGCAGGCCGAACACATGGTGTACATGACAAAAGAGTCACTCAAGCGCATTGTGACCGGGGATTGGCACAATAGGCTGGCTGACTTTTTGCTTTGCCAGCACACTACGCCTTGCACAGCAATGGGCAAGAGCCCAACAGAGCTTTGGTGGGGGAGAAGGCTAATCACGAAACTAGACAGGTTGCATCCTGACCGGGTGGCAGCAGACACCACATGCCCAAAGGCTCCAAGGGGGTTGCAAGTGGGTGACAGGGTGTGGGCCTGGAATTATGGGCATGGGAACTTGTGGGTGCAGGGTAAAATTGTCAAAATCTTGGTACCTCTTTCCTACAAGGTGGCTCTGGATGGGGGGGGTAAGTCATTTGCTGCCATATTGATCAGCTGTGGAAGCATTTTGTACAACGGCCACTAATCGAGGACATCACAGCAAGTTTTTTTGCTTTTACAACTCAGTGTACTGTTGTGTTTACTGTGTGACTCTTGCTGCTCTCAGTACCCTTCCTTGTCTGTGCAACTCTTTGGTAGCACAAGGAGACCTCTGCACAACAAATTCCTTAACACTGGTTATGGGCCCAGGCCTGTACTGAGAGTTAGTACACACAGTATCCTAGCTGAGTTTGTGTTAGCTATTTGGTGTAAAATGGCACAAGAACTGTTGTCAGGCATCTCCTGGATAACCCGGTTGGATGGGACAAACTATGTTTCCTGGCCCACGAAATGCTGCTTGCTTTTGCGCAAGGAAGGACTATGGACTGTAGTAAATAACCCACCTGATACTACTGCTTGGGATGTAAATAACGAAGAGGATGCAAAGAAGATAGATGACTTTAAACATAGCAATGAGAAAGCACTTTGCATTATTGGAATAACACTGAATGACCAGCAGCTTGTCCATATTCGTGGTAAGGAGTCTGCTGCTAGGTGTTGGGGTGTTTTGCGAAGGCTTTATGTTCGAGACAGTGTGGGTACACATATACACCTTACACGTAAGCTGTTTAGGGCTCGTCTGCAGAAGAATGGAGATATGCTGACCCATTGAAACTACATGAAGACAACTTTTCAAGAGCTTCATGAAAAGGGGCTGATTTTTTTCAGAGTTGCATCAGGTCTACATTATTCTGTCATCTTTGGATGAGAGTTATGATGGGTATGTTTCTTCTTTGGAAGTCCTGACCAGAGAGGAACTGACTTTGACTAACATTACTGGGAGACTGCTGGAAGAGTCCAGAAGAAGGCGTGACAGAGACCAGCTGAGAGAGACACAGCCACAAGAGGAGCAGCCATTCACCACTGCTTACAATATCAAGAAATGTTATTCTTGTGGGGCTAGAGGGCATATAGCCAAATTCTGTAGAAAGGGTAAAAAACAGAATGTAAATAGCAGTGGGAAGGCTAAGAAGAGCATTGGTTTGGCTGTTTCTGGTGAACCAACATCCAGAAATAATGAATTGTGGGTTGTTGATAGTGGGGCTTCACAATGCATTACTAAAGTGAAAAAGAGGTTTATTAATATGAAAAACAGCAACCAATATGTTTCACTGGCAAACAGTTGGAGAATGAAGGCCTCTGGTGAAGGTAATTCCTATTGTCCATGCATTAATGAACAGTTACTTATGTTATATATACCTAAACTAAGATTCAACCTGTTATCTGTAAGGGAATTGGTTAAAGTTGGGTTTGTGGTAACATTCAGAGGGGAGCAATGCACTATTGAGAGGAATGGAACCTGTGTAACTTCTAATTTGAAAAATGGTTTATTCGTTCTCACAAGTAACCAGGCTAGTACAGTTAAAGCCAACTCTATATGTGAGAACAAGAAGCCACATGATGAATGTATACATTTATTGCATAGGTGGTTAGGGCATATAAACTTTAACTCACTATGTAAAACAGTTGAGTTAGTAGAAGGAATTAAACTGAAGCCATGTAGTAAGTATTTGAATTGCAATGCCTGTAATCAGGAAAAGAGTAAGGCAACTCCTGCAAACAGGTTAGATGGCTTCAAAACAACTGTTCCTTTGGAAGTTGTGTTTGCAGATTTAATTGGACCCATGAAACCAAGTTTTGGAGGGTCATGTTATATTTTAAGTATCCTTGACCACTACTCTCGATATGGATTTTGTTATCTGCTTAAGTCAAAGGCAGACACTTTCCAACAATTTGCAAACTGGTTGAAATTTGTTGAGAGGAAAACAAAGAGAAAGATTCAGTGCATAATTACTGATAATGGCACTGAATTTACAAACAAGCGCTTTGTTGATATGCTAGAATCAGCTGGCATTGAGCATAAATGTTCAGCCCCTTATAGGCCTCAACATAATGCATTTGTTGAGAGACGTGGGCAAACATTACAAGCCATGATGAGAACCATGTTAAAAGATTCTGGCTTAACAGATAGACTGTGGGGGGAGGCAGCAAAATGTGCAAACCATGTTCTGAATATAGTTGTTAATACTTCTACTGGTAAAATACCATACACTATATGGCATGGTAGAAGACCAAACCTTGATTACCTGCACACGTTTGGCACCCCAGCTTGGGTCCACATTCCTGCACAACTCAGGAGTAAAGGCCAACATAGGGCTAGGCAATTATACTTCATAGGTTACGAAGCTAATCACAGATCCTATCGTTTCTGGGAACAAGGCACAACTAATGTATATAATAGTGCAAGTGCCAAATCCCTTGAGCACGTTGGTTGGGATAGATTAGAGCAAGAAACTGTTAATACTGATCCTCTAGTGTTTGAGGACTCCTCTGATAATGTAACTAGTAATGATAAGACATCTCCTGTAAATATAAAAGATGAAGAGGAGAGAGGGGAGATTAAAGATGAATCAGAGGAAGTAGAGGAATCAGAAATTCAAAGCCCTGTAATTCCTTGGCATTCAACGCGCATCAGACGTCCCCCTGATCGCTATGAAGCAAATGTAATATGTCAAGTTAGTTTAGAGCCTTCTAACTATGATGAGATCAGGATGTATCCTGAAAAGGAACAGGCATCATGGAAAGCTGCAATGAACAGGGAGTTGAAGTCTTTGCAGGATCTTAAGGTCTATGATAAAGCAAAACTGCCACCTGGTGAGCAAGCTATAGGATGTAAATGGATATATAAAATAAAGAAGGGTGTAGATGGGACTGTAACCCATAAGGCACATTTGGT
This sequence comes from Vipera berus, assembly GCF_964194415.1. Classification (NCBI taxonomy): domain Eukaryota; kingdom Metazoa; phylum Chordata; class Lepidosauria; order Squamata; family Viperidae; genus Vipera; species Vipera berus. Next base: position 25,269,211 of record NC_138205.1, on the reverse strand, counting down.
TGCACAAGGTTTTGCCCAAACTACTGAGGATTATGACGAGGTGTTTGCACCCAGTCTGAGGGCAACTACTTTAAGAGCAGCTTTAGTATGGGCAGCTAAAAACCAATATATGGTTAACTATGTAGATGTTGAAACTGCATACCTACATGCTCCATTGCAACATACTATTTATTTAAGAATACCACCAGGATTGACCAATGATAGAGACCATGATTGTTGGAAGTTAAGGAATAGCCTCTATGGATTGAAACAATCAGGCTATGAGTGGAATAAATGTTTAGTTAATGAGTTGAGTGCGATAGGTTTTGTAGCCAGTAATGCTTGTTTGTTTAGAAGAGAACACAACGGAGCATTATCTTTTCTTTTATTATTCACAGATGATATTGCAATAATAACAAAAACTGAGTTAGAAGCATGAACTATCATTTCAAGATTGCAAAATAAATTCACAATTAGGAATCTTGGAGAAATAAGCCACTATTTGGGGTTAGATATTGTGAAAACGAATAGGGGTTTTAAGGTGTCGCAAGCCAGTAAAATATCTCAGTTATTAAAGAGATACAATATGGAAATGTGTAAACCAGCAAAAACTCAAATGGCTATGGATTTTAAGGACACTAATGTTGAGAGTCCTGTATTTGATAAGACTATGTGCCAATCTTTGATAGGAAGTCTTATGTACCTGAGTAATTGGACTAGACCTGATATTTCTTACTGTGTAAACCAATTGGCTAGGTACAACAATGAACCTACTGTTAGACACTGGCAATCAGCTAAATGAGTATTAAGGTATTTGAATCAGACTATTCACTACTCGTTATATTTAGAGCCAAATCGTGAGTTAATCCTCACTGCATATGCAGATGCGAGTTTTGCCTCTGATACAAGCACTCGTAAATCAACTTCAGGATTGGCTATAATGTTGGGTGATTCTTTAATTGGATGGAAGTCCATTAGACAAAAACACATAAGCCTGTATACAATGGAGGCTGAATTTTCATGTCTATCAGTGTTATGTACAGAACTGCTAGTGTACAAACAATTATTGTTAGATATGGGTTTAAATGTAAAGGATCCATTTATTGTGTATGAGGACAATCAAGCTGCGATAAAGATGGCAAACAATGCTGCAGTAAAAACAAGATCCAAACATACTGATCTTCATTATTTGAATGTAAGACAATGTGTCAAAGATAAATTAATACAGCTAGAGTATTCTTCATCTGATGTAAAAATTGCAGACCATTTTACGAAGGTGCAAAGTGCTGTGAAACACAATGCTAATTGTGAAATAATGTGCATAAGATTGTAAGGGTTATATATTATTCTACCCAAAGGGGAGAATGTTAGGCATATGGTGTTAGCCTACAATGTTGGGTTGAAAATATATTAACCATGATGTTATGTCTTTAAGATGTTAATTGACCAATGGGTGTGTAAGTGTTCTCATGGCCATAAGAGGGAGCTAGTAACGTAGCTTCTTTCTCTCTCTGAATTCACTGCTCTCTACTGTTACTGTTTTTGCTCTGTTACCTGAACTGTGTATTGACCTCTGGACCGGTAAGAAGACTTTGTATTTTGGATTGCTACTTGGACTGTTTATTTTTGACTGTGCATTTTTGTTTTTACACCACGTTAAAGTAAACTACTTTTTGCTTTTACAACTCAGTGTACTCTTGTGTTTACTGTGTGACTCTTGCTGCTCTCAGTACCCTTCCTTGTCTGTGCAACTCTTTGGTAGCACAAGGAGACCTCTGCACAACAAATTCCTTAACAAACCCAAACAAGGCAGCAAATGTGCTGACTCTGCTACTTCATTGGACTTTGGTTTGGGCCGACCTGAAATGGCCGGCCAAAGAGACTCGAGTCAATCCGACTCTTGTGAACTAATGAGTCCTGGTCTACCCAGCCTGCAGGCAAGCTGGTGGACTGGGGGTTTCCTGGATTCCCCAGGTGGTCTGCAAGGTCGCACAGACCACCACCATATCTACAAGACTTTATTTTTTAATAATATTAAAAATGTGTGTACATTCTAGAGGAGAGGGGTGTAATGTATTGGGATTTTACTTGTGCTGTTTTCACGTGTCTGTTTGAATGCTGACTTGTCAGACTTGTCTCCAAGAAGATCATTGGATAATTTAGGGCGGGAATGGGTTCCTTTAAAACTATTGGCCGCCTCCTAGTGGCCAATCGTATAATGAATGATCTCAGTTCAAATCCAAGACAAACCATTCCATATCACAATAGTCCAGGTCTATGCCCCAACCACCAGTGCTGAAGAGGATGAAATTGACTGGTTCAATGAAGCCCTAAAGCACCTTATAGAACTAACACCAAAAAATGATGTCCTTATCATCATGGGGGATTGGAATGTGAAAGTAGGAAGCCAAAAGTTAACTGGAATAACAGGAAAGTTTCACCTTGGAGTACAATATGAAGCAGGGCACAGTTTGATAGAATTTTGTCAAGAGAATACAATGTTCATAGCAAACACTCTTTTCCAACAAGCCAAGAGACGGCTCTTCACATGGACATCACCAGATGGTCGACACAGAAATCAGATTGACTATGTGCTCTGCAGCCAAAAATGGAGAAGCTCTATACCAGACATTTCAAACACAAGGCCCGGGGGCCAGATCCGGTCTGCGAAGTGGTTTCATGTGGCCCGCGAAGCCATGCTGGAAACAGTGAGGGAATGGCCCCCACTGCCTTGGCCCTGGCCCAGAGACCTTCCTTCTGCCAGAGACCCTCAGATCTGTCCCACTCCTGCCCGGGCCCCCATAGGCACCCTTGGTGCAAATGATGTAGAGCTGGCCACGCCCACCCAGTAGGCCACACCCACCCTGGCCATACCCACCCAGCCCCCTGAGGGCAACCGCAATGCTGATGCGGCCCTCAGTGAAATTGAGTTTGACACCCCTGCTCTATACAGTCAGTAAAAACAAGACCAGGAGCTGACTGTGGCTCAGACCATGAGCTTCTCGTTGCAAAGTTTAGGCTTAAATTGAAGAAAGTAGGGAAAAGCACTAGGCCACTCAGGTATGAATTAAATCATATCCCTGTTGAATATACAGTAGAGGTGACAAATAGATTTAAGGAATTAGACCTGATAGACTGCCTGAAGAACTATGGACAGAGGTTCGCAACATTGTACAAGACGTAGCAACTAAAATCATCCCAAAGAAAAAGAAATGCAAGAAAGCAAAATGGTTGTTTGAGGAAGCTTTGCAAATAGCTGAGGAAAGGAGGGAAGTGAAGGGCAAGGGAGAAAAAGAAAGATATTCCCAATTGAATGCAGAATTCCAGAGAATAGCTAGAAGAGATAAGAATCTCTTCTTAAATGAACAGTGCAAAGAAATAAAAGAAAACAATAGAATAGGGAGGACTAGAGATCTCTTCAAGAAAATTGGAGAGATGAAGGAAATGTTTTGTTCAAAAATGGGCATGATAAAGGACCAAAATGGCAGGGACCTAAGAGAGGCAGAAGAGATTAAGAAGAGGTGGCAAAATTACGCAGAAGAGCTATACAAGAATGAACTTAACGTCCCTGATAACCATGATGAGTTGGTCACTGACCTTGAGCCAGATATCCTAGAATGTGAAGTGAAGTGGGCCTTAGAAAAGCTGAGCAACAACAAAGCTAGTGGAGGTGATAATATTCAAGCTGAACTATTCAAATCTTAAAAGATAATGCACTAAAAGTGCTACACTCTGTTTGCCAGCAAATTTGGAAAATTCAACGGTGGCCACAGGATTGAAAAGGTCAGTTCACATTCCAATTGCAAAGAAAGGCAATGCCAAAGAATGTTCAAACTATCGCACCATTGCACTCATTGCACATACTAGTAAAGTTATGCTTAAAATCATACAAGCTAGACTCCAGCAGTATGTGGATCGAGAACTACCAGAAGTACAGGCAGGATTTCGAAGAGGCAGAGGAACCAGATATCAAATTGCCAACATATGCTGAATCATGGAGAAAGCTAGAGAGTTCCAGAAAAACATGTACTTCTGCTTCATTGACTATGCTAAAGCCTTTGATTGTGTGGATCACAACAAACTGTGGCAAGTTCTTAAAGAGATGGGAGTACCAGACCATCTTATTTGTCTCTTGAGAAACCTATATGCAGGTCAAGAAGCAACAGTGAGAACTGGACATGGAACCACTGATTGTTCAAAATTGGGAAAGGAGTCCAGCAAGGCTGTATACTCTTGCTCTGCCTGTTTAACTTATATGCAGAGCACATCATGAGAAAGGCATGGCTAGATGAATCAAAAGTTCGAATTAAGATTGGCAGGAGAAATATCAACAACCTAAGATATTCAGACGAAACCACTCTAATGGTAGAAAGTGAAGACGAACTAAAGAACCTATTGTTGCAGGTGAAGAAGGAGAGTGCAAAAGTGGGCTTAAAACATAACATTAAGAAAACCAAGATCTTGGCATCCAGCCCTCTCAATTCCTGGCAAATAGATGGGAAAGAAATGGAGGTAGTGACAGATTTTGTTTTCCTGGGCTCCAAGATCACCGGAGATGGGGACTGCAGCCAAGAAATTAAAAGACGCTTGCTCCTGGGGAAGAAAGCTATGGCAAATCTAGATAGCACACTAAAAAGCAGAGACATCACCCTGCTAACAAAAGTGTGTATAGTCAAGGCTATGGTCTTCCCAGTTGCAATGTATGGCAGTGAAAGTTGGACCATAAGAAAGGCTGAGCACCAAAGAATTGAGGCCTTTGAACTATGGTGCTGGAGAAGACTCATGCGAGTCCCTTGGACTGTAAGGCGATCAAACCAGTCAGTCTTAGAGGAGATCAGGGTCTTTAGAGGGCCAGATCCTGAAGTTTAAACTCAAATACTTTGGCCACGTAATGAGAAGGAAGGACTCACTGGAGAAGAGCCTAATGCTGGGAAAGACTGAGGGCAAGTGAAGAAGGGGATGACAGAGAATGAGCAGTAGGCGTGAGCTTAAATGGACTCCAGAAGATGGTAGATGACAGGAAGGCCTGGAGGATCTTTGTGCATGGGGTCACGATGGGTCAGACACAACTTCGCAACTAACAACAACAACAAGAAGAAAATTCTGAATTATCTCTTACAAATGTTCTTTAACCACAGCACCTTGTAGAACATGTTGCATTATATCTGAGTGATGGTACACAGAGAAAAGCTCCTCTGCTTGATCTTCTCAAGCAGGAGATTCTAATTATGGGCAATCCTATGTACAGTATGTTGGAAAAGCCCAAGTAAGAAGTGACTAAAATCTTTCATTTCAGGAAGTGTTGTAACTGGAGCAACTGGTGGAGCAGTGTGGGATATGTTGAGTTCTGCATAGCTCATGATAACACATCACTTACAAGCAAAATATATTTACTTTTCTTTGTCTTTACATAATTATGGGCATTTGGGAGCAATGAAAAGTGTCGGCAATACAAATATTATTATATTTAGAATTTTACAGAGATTTCTATTTATTTTTAATATGATAATAAACTTAGTTCTATACATTTAAGGAATGAAGGAATGAAATAAAGATCTCAATGTTTTGTGAAAACTGTAACACTTTTCTTTATTTACTGTTTAATTTTGTTTATTTCATGTTTTAAAACCCTAAAATTCTTTTCAGGGGAATGATTGTGATACAGTAAGAAAAATGATCCTAAAATTCAGTGGGAACGTCATCATTATTATTTCAGGGATGATGATGATGATGATGATGATGATGATTGTGATGGTAATGATTCTATAAGATTGTTTCCTATTTTTCCTCACTTTGGAATGGAAGTCTTGTGTGGAATTGTTCTTCTTTTAGATTATAATTTGGCTACGTTCGTAGCATAAACTCATCAGAAATTATCCTGCCATGTTTAAAGAGCCTTAAAGAGCTAGAATGATAGTAGCACACAGATTCTTCTAACCTATTTAATATCTTAATATTTAGTTTCTGATATGTATATATCAGAATATCTTATAGTCTATATGATTTCTGAATATATTGTTTCCATGAGGAACATGGGTTCCTCAATTAACTTTTTTTAAAAATCAAAGAGCTAATATCTACTTGTATATGTTTTAAATGTTTATAAAGCATAAAGAGATATAGAGCTGAAACTCCTAAAAAGAGATTGAAAACAAGATGATTATTTTCATTACAATAAAAAAACAAACCATGATAAATTTATACAAAATTGAAACATTTACAATTGTTTATATACAGTTTTGTGCATTTGAATATTAAGCAACATTGAATATAGAACTAGTACTCATTGCCACCAAAATCAATCAAATCTTTATTATGGTTATTATGGACAAGTTATGAGAAAACCCAACTCTCTGGGGAAAGCTATAATTAATAATAATAATAATAATAATAATAATAATAATAATAATAATAATAATAATAATAATAATAATAATAATAATAAAGTTAAAAGGGACAACTTTGCGACAACAAAATTGAAACTGTCTCACATTTAATATGTGAGTGCAGCAAAATCGCGCAAACTGATTACAAAGCTAGACGTGACTGAATTGCTAAACTAATCCACTGGGCACTGTGTAAAAAATACGACTTGCCTGTGTCCGAAAAGTCATTGGAACATAGGGTGGAAAAAGTTGTCGAGAATGAGAGAGTGAAGATCTTGTGGGACTTCCAAATACTGACAGATCGCCATTTGGAACACAACATGCCAGATATCACAGTCATAGAGAACCAAAGCATACAGTTGATTGATTTTGCTGTACCAGGAGATGCCAGAGTCGAAGAAAAAGAACTGAAAAAAATATATGAAATACCGCAACCTGACCATTGAAACTGCACGGTTATGGATGAAATGTGTGATATCCATTGTCATCGGGGCACTGGGAACTATGTCCAAAAACTTTGCAAAATACATCAAGAAATTGCAGCTTCCTGCAATAACTCCAGCAAAGCTACAAAAAACTGCACTACTCGGAACATCTTACATTTTAAGGAGATACCTGGTTGATACCTAGGATGCTGGCAGCAACCTGTGTCAATCATTAAGTGCCAGTAAATTTGAGTGTTCAGTTGACTGAGTTTCATGTTTAATGAATAAAAGTTTTATAATAATAATAACAACAACAACAACAACAACAACAACAACAATAATAATAATAATAATAATAATAATAATAATAATAATAATAATAATAATAATAACAATAACAATGATGATGATGATGATGTTGAAAGGGACCTTGGAGGTCATCTAGCCATCTAGTGTTGGTAAAGGTGGGTGGGGGGGAAGAAGAGGATGAGCCTCAGCAAGGTGGATGGATTTTGGAATACTTGAAACACCAGGTTAGGGATAAATCATCATAGAGAAAAGCTATCTTTATGGATTCTAGTAGTTGAAAAAAAGATTTAATGGCAAATAATAAATCAATCAGTTTTGCTGAAAAACAGCAGCTAGCTCATCCTCCAAAATTGTGATCAGAATTGAGAAAAGAGCCAAGGAAGCAACAAAAAATATATAAATTTCCCATTTATTATGGAAAATGTGCTAGACCAGGGCTTACAAGATCTAAATGCAGAACTTGAAGGAAATTGTTCATATGAGATGGGGAAATGAAAGAAAGTATTGACAAGTCACTTTCTAAATTATTGCGAAGAGAACTGTAGAGAATGGTCCCATACTCACCAGCGGTCAGTTTTATCTCAATGGACCATAGCATCATCAGTCTTAACTTATATGTGATTAACCTTATAATCAATAAAATAAACTTTCTAACTGAAGCTAAGTGTCTGCAATCAGCAGGTGGTTCTGTATGTTTTACATCAAATGTATATATTTCTCTTCTCTGTTAAATTACAAAAATAGTTACACAAATCACACTTCTTTAAAATGAAATGACCTCTGACCAAAAAGTCTTGAAAGAGCAACTTTGATTTCCTTGTTTCTCATGCTGTATATTAAAGGATTCATCATGGGTGGAATAATGGAATACATTATTGTAATTATGAAATCAAGATGGGATGGATGGTCAGATATGTGTCTCAGATAAGCAAAGGAACCAGTAAACATAAATATGGAGAAAACAGTGAGGTGTGGTAGGAAAGTGGAGAAGGCCTTTTTCCTCCCTTGTACAGAAGGGATTCTGAGAACAGCAGCCAGAATCAGCACATATGTAGAAATAATGAAGACAAAACAACCAAATGTTAATAAAACACTGAACACTACAACTCCAATTTCAGTTATATAGGAATCAGAGCAAGTAATCTTTAGTAGATATGGGATTTCACAATAGAATTGGTTGATAATATTAGAGCAGAAAGGAGTAGTAAACATTTCAACAGTGTGCAATGCAGCATTCAGAAGGCAGGCAGTCCAAACACTTCCAATCATTTTGGCACAAGCTTTCCTGTTCATTATTATTTCATATTGCAAAGGATTGCAAATAGCAACATAACGATCATATGCCATAACGGTAAGAAGGGCAACATCTGAGGCAAAGAAGAATAGAATCAAGAAGACTTGAACAAGACAACCAGCATATGAAATCTTCCTTATATTTGTAAGAGAATTGAAAACAGCTTTGGGAACAATGACAGAAACAGAACCAATGTCTTGCACAGCTAAATTCATCAGGAAGAAATACATGGGGGTATGTAGGTGGTGATCAGAAATAACAGCAATGATGATGACAAAGTTCCCTGTTACTGTCATTATGTACAGTATTAGTAATAAAGTTATGTACATAGTCTCTTGTTCCCAAATTGTTGAAAATTCCAAAAGGAGAAACCCTGATGTGTTATTATCCATTTTTCATCATGACTTTCCTAGAAGAAAATAGACAACAATTAAAGATTCAGGACAGTTTAGAGAGATTTTAAGAGTAACTAAAAAATCATCAGTGAACACATTAACATTTCAGCTATTCAAGTTAGTTTCATCATTCAATTATTCTATTGCTAAGCACATTTAATTTGTGCTTAGATTGTAAGCCGCCCTGAGTCTTCGGAGAAGGGTGGGATATAAATGAGATTAAAATAAAAATAAAAAAATAAAAATTATCTTCTTTTACAAGTCAGTTATGTCAATGTTAAAGGTAAAAGGTAAAGGTTCCCCCGCACATGTGTGCTAGTTGTTTCAACTCTAGGGGCCAGTGCTCATCTCCCTTTCAAAGCTGAAGAGCCAGTGCTTGTCCGAGGATGTCTCTGTGGTCATGTGGCTGGCATGACTAGACACCAAAGGCGCACAGAACGCTGTTACTTTCCCACCGTAGTGGTCCCTATTTTTCTACTTGCATTTTTACGTGCTTTCGAACTGCTAGATTGGCAGAAGCTGGGACAAGTAACAGGTGCTCACTCTGTTATGCAGCACTCGGGATTCAACCCGCCAAACTGCCAACCTTCTGATCGACAAGCTCTGCGGCCTAACCCACTGAGCCACCATGTCCCTTATGTCAATGTTATTCAGCAGCAATCAGGTTTATTGCTATATTTTGTTAAAATCAGATACAAATGACAGTTTTGTTCATTTTTAAGTAACTACATTTTTTATAAGTGCCAGCCCTTCCTATCACAATAAATGAAATGGAAATTTAAAATCTTGGGAAAGAAAAGTGTTTAATCAGACATTAATTACTATTTTATTTGAATCCTGATATGTTCAGTTGTGACAGTGTTAGACAATATTGCTTTCTTTCTGTCCTGAATATCTCTTGATATTTACTGAACATATTATTGATAGTTAGAGTTACCTACATTTTGGTTTGCTTATAAACATTCAGCGTACAAGGTACAAATATGTGGAACAGAAACATTTTTCATTTTTTTTAAAAAAGATTAAAAATAAATAAGATGAAGCAATCAGAATTGGTAAGTCAATTCCTCTTGACAGTTTTCAAATATAAAGTCTATTATACTATCATTCCTAGGGCAACTCTTTCTGTCCATGGAGGGGGGGATAACTGTCAATTTGTTCAGAGAATGTGAATGGATAGGATTTTCTTTCATTCTTCCCAAGAATAGATTTTAAAACCCCATAATTTTACTTTTTTTTGTAAATGGCTTTTAAATTGATTTAAGGATTTACTCTTTGGTATTCCTCAGACAAATACTTGTTGTCCTTTGTTACTCATTCTTACTTTATGATAAAGAAACCAGAGTCTTTTTAAAAATTGCTTCTAAAATTTATGGTATTTTAATGACCAAATTAATAATATGTAATATGATTGAAATAACTTTGAACCAAAATTTATATGAGCAAAGGGATTAAAAGTAATAAGTTCTGTTAAACAACTTAAACTGCATTTGAAAATCAAACTGGATAGTCAATATAATTTTGAATTTAAAGGAATTTACATTTGGAGAAAATCCTCAGTCTCATTCTTTAACTTTAGAGAATCACATTTATTCAAGTTAGTGATTTATTTTTTATGTATAGTGGTAGATCATCTTAATATGTTACTACATTTTAGTACTATTTATTTTCACCTGCTCCTAAATAACATTGCCTGAACAATAATGATAAAATAAATACTGTCTGATATTATAATGTGCTTACTTGTTTATCTGGAAATACAATTGCTTAGAAAGGGAAAGAAAGCCTATGATCTAATAATGAAGAGATGAAAAGTAGAAATAACATTCAAGAAAAAAATTACCAGATTTGTCCATGCAGATTTTTAAAGTTGTTTTTCCTTTCCATTTGCACCTCTAACAGTGAGATTTTATTGTCGGCATTCATTAGGTGACTTTTTCTACTGAATTGTCCTTGTGATTTTCCCCAAAATTGTTAACAAGTCAGTCTCTATAGGCAGCAAAGAACAACCACTGTGAATTAAAGGCTTTTCTGAATCCCTTAGGACAATATTATTTTAGATGATTAGTTCTATAGAGAAAAAATCCTGATATTTTGATTTTGAGTCTCAATAATAGAAGGAAGTGTATTGTTGAATATGAAATTGTTTCACAGCTTTAAAATAATGGAGATCTCAAATCTCTCCATGGTATTATATTGTAGTTTAAGTTTGCAATGTTTTGGTTTATCTTTATTTATTTAAAGCATTTGTGTAGCTTACACACAATCAATAAATGTAGCATGCAGAGATAATAATAATAATAATAATAATAATAATAATAATAATAATAATAATAATAATAATAATAATAATAATAATAATAATAATAACAACAACAACAACAACAACAACAACCCATGGCTGGGCCTGAACAGCTATGGGATTATCAGTCTTCTGATTGGTAGTGGCTTAGCCACTGTGAACCAACCCAGGCACCTCCCATCACCAATGATGAGAAGAAATAAAAAAAAGTTCCATACCGGATTGGTTGTCGCCCGGGTCAACAAGGACCACATCAGATGCTATGGCTCCTGGACATCTGTCGAAAAATGGGCCACAGGGCTCAGTTGTTACTGCTGGGGAACCAGAGCGTACAACTGTAAAGCCATTGGAACAAAAGCGCAAAACCTGGACAACCAAAGAAAATCAAGAAATCATCCAATGCTACTACCAGGCAGAACCAACAGCCAGGGGATTTCAAAAAAGAATGATGCAACTGTGGAAGGAAAAGCACCCAGAAAGTGATGTAACTGAACAACGATTAATGGATCAAAGACATTTCATCATCCATAATAAAGTGTTTACAGATGTGGAAATTCAACATCTAGGAACATTGGTGAAAAAGAAAACAACAAGCAATGATGATGAACAGGCTGAAGAAATTGTTCCAACAAACTGACCAACAAACTGACCAGCCAGTGGAAGAAGCCACCACACAGGATGAAGATTCCCCTGTGCAACAACTCGAAAGTGTAGAGCTAAGTAATCTAGCAAAAATGCTGAAAGAAAAGATTGAAAACCCCCTCAAAGAAAACACAGAAAGAAAAAGACTGCCTGCCATCCATGAAGTGTATAGCAAATGAGTGAAAGATCTACTAAATGCTGTGAACATTTTAACTTCCATCCCATCTACCACACTGTATGAAACAAACCAACTAATGTACAGTACAGCCGCCATTATAACTGCAGAATTGGGTTATAAAATGCCAAAAAAGTAACCCACTGGAACACCAAAGTGGAAAATTTGACTTGAAAATAAAACAAAAAAACTACAAGGAGATGTTAAGCAAATTGAAATACTTGAAAGAAGGAAAACTAAAGAACGAAAAGCTGAAAAATAGTTTATACAAAAAATATAACCTGGAGGAAACAAACAATAACAGAAATCATGGAAAACCTAAAAGAGCATGTAATAGAAACAGCAAACAAAATTGAAAGATTGTTGTTGTTGTTAGCTGCGAAGTCGTGTCCGACCCATTGCTTCAGGATCTGGCCTTCTAAAGAGCAGTCAAGATTGATCTCCTCTAGGACTGACCGGTTTGATCACCTTGCAGTCCAAGGGACTCGCAGGAGTCTTCTCCAGCACCATAGTTCAAAGGCCTCAATTCTTTGGCGCTCAGCCTTTCTTATGGTCCAACTTTCACTGAACGATATGAAGGACGAATAAAACAATATTGTGAAAACATCCAGTTCAGAAGGAACCAGCTCAACTTCTATCAGTCATTTGTTGAAAATAAAGTCCAAACTACTGTTCTACCATGTAAAGAAAAAACCGTAAACTTTTGGAAAGAACTGTGGGAAAACCCAGTGGAACATAATAAAACTGCCTCCTGGATCAAAGATATCCCAAAACAAGCAACTAAATGGAGAATATTGTAATAACCACTGATATGGTTGCAAAACAAATAAAGAAGGTCAAGAACTAGAGTGCACCTGCCCTGGGCGAGCTGCATGGATACTGGTTGAAACACCTCACTAGCTTCCATCACTGCATGGCCACTCAGTTTGATGAAATGCTTCAAAATGCCACAGGTGAAGAATGGTTAACAGCTGGTTGAAGATACTTAATAATGAAGGAACCTGAAAAGAGCACAGAACCAAGCAACTACCACCCAATTACTTGTCTGCCAACAGTGTTCAAACTTTTTACAAAAATACTGGCAAATTCAGTATTCAATCATCTGATGGAAAACAATTTGTATCCAGCAGAAGAAAAAGAAAATTATAAAAAATCAAGAGGAACAAAAGATCAGCTGCTAATTTACAAAATGGTACTTAAAAATGCAAAATGACAAAAAAACAAATTTAAATATGGCGTGGATTGATTACAAGAAAGCATTTGACTCATTACCCCACAGTTGAATTAATGCATGTTTGGAAAACTTTGGAATCAGCAAAAACATCTGCACATTTTTGAAAGCAAATATACAAAAATGGAAAACAGTTCTAAAAGCAAATGGGGAGAACATTGGTGAAATCAACATCAGACGAGGAATTTTCCAAGGGGACTCACTTACACCACTACTGTTCAACATTGCATTAATTCCATTGACAATAATGGAACTGGGATACCGCATCTCAAGCCAGTATGGCAAGATAAACCATCTACTATACATGGATGACTTAAAACTGTATGTGAAAAGCCACACTGAATTTGAATCAATACTCAGCACAGTTCAACTGTTCAGCAGCGACATCAGAATGGACTTTGGACTTGGAAAATGTGCTATATTATCCATGCAATGAGGAAAAATGGGAAAATAGAAGGAATAGAAGTGGGAAACGGAAGTATTATCAAAGCACTAGCAAAGGATGATGGTTACAAATACCTAGGCATATTGGAAGCAGATAACATCTTGAATGGAAAAGTCAGAGTCAACACAAAAGGAATATGTCAGAAGAGTCCACAAGATACTAAAATCAAAGCTGAATGCTGGAAATATAATTAAAGCCATTAATACATGGGCAGTCCCAGTGATACGCTATCCAGCTGGAATTATCAACTGGACATTGGCCAAATTGGAACACCTAGACCGGAAAACACGCAAACTTTTGAACATGCACCATGCTTTACATCCATGAAGTGACATTGTACCTGCCAAGAAGAATAGAGTGCAGAGGGCTACTGCAAATCCACCTAACTGTAGAAGAAGAAAAACAAAGTTTGAATGACTATGTGAATCAAAGTAGAGAAAAATTGTTGCAGGCTGTTTAAACAGAGAGCATTATCAAAATAACAGAAACAAAGGCAGAATATAAGGAAAAATGGCTGGATGCTAGATTAAATAGATGGAAAACCAAAGCTTTGCATGGACAACATTTGAAAAACATTGAAGGAAAATGTGATAACAACTTGACATGGGCATGGCTTAAGATGGGAACCATCAAGAAAGAAACAGAAGGCTTAATACTGGCTGCTCAAGAACAAGCACTACAAACTAATGCCATGAAAACGAACATACAAAAATCTACTAACAATCCATATTGCCAACTTTGCAATGACAAAGTTGAAACTGTTTCACATTTAATATGTGAGTGCAGCAAAATCGTGCAAACTGATTACAAAACTAGACATGACCGAGTTGCTAAACTAATCCACTGGGCATTGTGTAAAAAATACGACTTGCCTGTGTCTGAAAAGTTGTGGGAACATAGGGTGGAAAAAGTTGTTCAGAATGAGAGGGTGAAGATCTTGTGTGACTTCTGAATACAGACAGATTACCATTTGGAACACAACACACCAGATATCACAGTTGTAGAGAAGCGAAGTGTACAGCTGATTGATATTGCTGTACCAGAAGATGCCATAGTTGAAGAAAAAGCACTGGGGAAAAAATATGAAATACCGCAACCTGGCCATTGAAACTGTGCGATTATGGATGAAACACGTAACAGTGATACCCATTGTCATTGGGGCCCTGGGAACTATATCCCAAAACTTTGCAAAACACATCAAGAAATTGCAGCTTCCTGCAATAACTCCAGCAAAGCTACAAAAAACTGCGCTTCTCGGAACATCTTACATTTTAAGGAGATACCTGGTTGATATCTAGGATGCTGGCAGCAACCCATGTCAGCCATTAGTGCCAGTCAATTTGAGTGTTCAGTTGACTGAGTTTCATGTTTTATGAATAAAAGTTTTATAATAATAACAACAACAACAACAACAACAACAACAATAACAACAATAACAACAACAACAACAACAACAACAATAATAATAATAATAATAATAATAATAATAATAATAATAATAATAATAATAATAATAATAATAATAATAATAATAATAATACCCAATAAAATCCAAACTAGGAAAAACAGAAAAATATTGTCTCATTTGTATGGTGCTTTAAGGTTCAACATCACTATATTTATGTATTTAAATGTCAGAAGAATATTGCTATTTGTGGAAAAAATGTACCCATCGTCCAAAAGGTAAATAACAACAATTTGAGACTTGTTAGGTCATCCTTTCAGTGAAAGGGTGTGCTTTTTCTGATGTTAGTACAATGAATATTAAATTCTTTTGAACAGTCTTGCTATTACTTTGCTTTGAAAATGACCACAGGTAGGCAGAAAAGCAGTGGGAATGGGATTGATTTTTGACTTCCTGCTGGTGTCCCCATTGAATTTACCTGTGGGAAGCTGTTGGAAATCACAATCATATGACTGTAACTGTAGGGATAACAGCAGGCACAACTTTGTGAATAAAACTGGTCAGAAAATCCTGGAAATTTTAGTTCCACAGGAATAATGTGTCCCAGATATTTTTTTAAAAAAACACCACATTATTTAAGTTAGCAGATTTTAGGTATCTTAATTTAAAAATTGTTGCAGCATAATCTGCTGCTTGGGCTAACACAATAGTAAAAACAGGCAGACAGATAAACACAATAAGAATTTTTAGCAGTATAGATTTAACCTACAGCTTTCTCCAAAAATATACATTATTAACATATTTCTTTACAGACAAGGTTGACAGAAAAATATATAATTTCATTCAACTACATTTTATTAATTTTTATTGAGTTTTTGTATTTGTTTTTGAGAAAATTGAGAAGTGAGTAGGGTAAATGTGACTGTAAATCAAGCCTCTCATTTCAGGAAGATGTTATAAAAATAGCACTAGATTGACCAGTGCAAAGATCCTTTTGATCATAGTTCCCACTTGAGCAGACATTGCAAGTCCATGAAGATTCCCAAAGCAAAGAGCCATTTCAATGCAGGGATTAACTTCTTCTTCCCCATCCATATTAAAACCACTTGAGGCACCTGAATAGCACTTCAGCATCTGAACATTTGTCCTGGGATCAAAAAGTACAGAATTCTTACTTCCTGTGTCTGACAGCCATGTGAGTTTGATAATGATGCAATACCTCAAATCATAACAAGATCTTTTTAAATAATAATGGCTATTTCACCATCCTGCCGAGATTATGGCTGGCACCAGACCTGAAATCCATATGGGCAATTTCTGATTCAAGAACTCCATCCTCAGTGACCAATCAGGTTTCCATAAAGTTGACTTTTTTCACCCACCTTGAGATCATGAAGGAGGATAAATTTATTGAATACAACTTGGCATTGAAGAGCAATAGCCTAGGGCTGCTGTGAAACCTGGAACCTGGATGAGAAGGAAGCCCAAGGGGGCACTGTAAGAAACCAAACTCTTTCCCAAAAAGTAACTTGCTCCCATCTCCCATAACACATCACCAAAATGTTCCAGCCCACCCATTGGTTTACATCACTCCCATGCTTCTGGAATAGAATGATTCCTTCCCAAGCGCTGGAGAACAACTATTCAATCATCCAATGAAGACGTCTAATACAAATCAACTGAATGGGTGGTATACATAACACAAGATGTTTCATCTGCCTATGCATCCAGCAGTCTTTCAGAACTTACCCAACAAACAACTGACAGATGTATCACATATTTCTACATTTGACAGTGATTTATTTATTTAGCTAACCATTCTGAATTTACAAATCTCTCTTTCTCTGTAAGGCTATCACTTCTATATAGAGCAAACTTTTGATGGACAGCCATGAACCTATCATTTTTGGAAGGGTGAATATTATAGTAGACTGGATAGTAAGTCTATTTTAGGGCTTACTCTACTGTATATGTTTCCATGTATTCTGGATAAATTTTAGCAAAGATTTCAAAGAGGTATTCTAAAAAACATATGACTTTGTTATTTAATTAATCTATATAAAAATTTTGGCACATATATGGGAAGGGGGAAAATATTATTTTTTTTCCAAAATAAAGACTCTGTGTACAATTTCCATATTTCCCATACACAGATTGATCTCTCTCAAATATGCAGGCCTTAATTTTGCCTGTAACTTTTACCAGGCACTTTCAATACATTTCTTTAACTCATTTAAATGAATCATTTCCTTTCAAAATCAAATTCTAAAAGTTCAGAGTGGGGAAAAATGTGCACAAATTCAATCTAAATAGGCAGTTTCTAAACATTATAGTTTTCAGAAATAAATATTACATAGGAATAATATATGACAATGCTATCATCTCATTCTGAAGTATACCTTACATGTGTTTCTCAACATAAGGCAGTGATGGTATTCAAATATGTGAACAACCAGTTGTCTGTGTAGATGCTGCTTCTGGAAGTCCATTCTGGGCCTGAGCAATAAAAAATTAGCTACCAGTGGTGCAAACCGGCTGAATCCCACTACTGACAAGGTATATTTTAAAAAAATAAGACTTCAATTTTTGAACATTAGTTTGAACTGGACTAACAGGATACACCTAAAGCCTTTTAAAAAATCCATAAAGAAGACATTTCCATGTTCTTGCCAATAAAACCAAACATATAGCATGCTATATTAGAAGTAAAAGCACGGGAGAATGAAAATGCAAGAGACAAAGTGGAAAGGGAGTTAAGCCTAGCCCAATATTACCAGATGCAGTTTGCTGTCAGAATCAGAGGTTTAAAAGAGAATATTAAAGAAGATTTAAAGCAGCTGATTTCTGAGGCTCTTGAAGTGGTATTAAACCAGCCAGCATCTGAAATAAGAGCAGCTATGGATAAAGTGTTTCGGGTGAATTCATGGATTGCCAGACAGAGAAAGTTGCCTAGAGATGTGGTGGTTTATTTTGCAAAAAGAGAGATTAGAGATCAAGTTATACAAGCTGCCTATGATGCTAAAGTGGTGATTGCTGAACAAGAAGTCTTGGTTTTAAAAGAAATTCCTCCAAGGATTTTAAGGGGAAGGAAGGACTATACATTTCTCGTGCATGAGCTTAAGCAAAGAGATATAAGGTTTAGATGGGAGATTCCAGATGGGCTGATGGTGATGCATGAAGGTAAAAGGTATCGGCTGATTACTGTGAAGCAAGCGCGTGATTTTTACAATAATGTCTTAAAAGCAACCCCATTAACACTTCTGGAAGCTGGAAAGGAATCTGGAGAAGGAGAACATCAAGAGGATGAAACAGAGGAAAGTGGTGCTGGAGGAGATCAAGCTACAACTTCTTTGGATGATCCTAGAGAGCAAAGAGTAACGCGTGCTGCTTTAAAACGAGCAAAGAAAATAAAAGAACAAGATCAGCAAAAGTCTTCAGATTCTTCACAACGTACATATAGTCAAGCTGTGGGAGGAGCACGGCCTAAAGAAGTTAGTCCTATCAAAGCTGTGGTCCAAGAGCTTTTGGAGGATATGCATGGCAACTAAATTTCTAACCTGGAATGTTAATGGACTAAATTCACCGCAGAAGAGGAAGAAAGTTTTTCAATATTTAAAACAATTTAAGATAGATGTTATATGTTTGCAAGAAACGCATATTAGAGTTTTGGATCAAAAGCATTTATTGAACTCGAGACTGGGTACGCAATTTGTTGCCTCTGCAGAGAATAAGAAAAATGGAGTGGTTGTTTATGTTAAAAGTGCCTTAACAGCAGACTTAATTGAAGCAGATAAGCATGGAAGATATGTTATGATTGAGCTGTTGTTAGAAGGTAAAAAGACGCTTCTAGTTGGATTATATGCACCTAACCAACAACAAGCTGATTTTTTTAGCTTACTCCACACAAAGCTTACCCAGTTGGATTATAAATCTTTTATTTTTATGGGAGACTGGAATGGTGTTTTGGATGTACAGTTGGACAAGGCTGGAGCTTTTAAGCGCATTCCAAGTCATGCTAGACTGCCTAAATCTTTTTTTGAAATGAAGGATGACCTGGAATTGCGAGATATTTGGCGTGAGAGACACTTGCAGGAGAAGGATTATACTTTTTATTCTGACAGACACCAATCTTTTTCGAGGATTGATTTTATTTTGTTGACTAATGATTTTTTTTTGAGAACTAAAAAGGTTAAGATTTGTGCAAGAACTATTTCTGACCACAGTCCAGTTTGGTTGGAGATTGATAAGGAGAAAAGAGACAGGCGCTCGTGGCGCGTAAATGAGAATTTGTTTAGAAATCAGAGAAATGTGGAAGAATGCAAACAGCGGATGAAGGATTTTTTTGAGATTAATATGAATAAGGGTACCTCTATGGACATGGTTTGGGATGCTAGCAAGGCCTATATGAGAGGGGTGTTGATATATATGAATAATAGACATAGACGTGCAGTGGAAACTAGAAGGAAAGAACTGGAGAATGAAATAAAGGAAAAAGAAAAGGCTTTGATTTTGAATCCAGAGGATGTGAAGATCAAGGAGGCTATTAGATTGCTAAGAGGACAATTTGATAAATTAATGGCAGATCAAGTGGCAACCAATCTGCGGTTTGCTAGGCACAATACTTTTTGCAACACTAATAAACCAGGCAGATGGTTAGCTTATAGACTGAGGAAAAAACAAAGGGCCTCTAATATAGATAAGATTGAGTATAAAGGAAGGGTTGTGTTTCAACAGAATCTTATTAAGGATGCTTTTGTGGATTTTTATTCGAAATTATATACTAAAGAGGAAATTAATGTAAAAGATATTGATATATATTTGGAGAATGCTAGCATCCCAGTTCTTACGCAAGTACAAAAAGAGGGGATTAATCAACTGATTACAGAAGAAGAAATTCTTACAGCAATTAAGGAATTGAAGTTGGATAAAGCGCCAGGTACGGATGGCTTGACTGCAGCCTATTATAAAAATTTACAATTTGAGATGATAAAGCCGTTAAAGGAACTGTTTCAGACAATTCAGAGGGGGGGGAAAGGTGCCACCGTCTTGGAGAACAGCTTTTATCTCTTTGATTCCGAAGGAAGACCAGGATGATACTCAAGTTAAAAATTACAGACCGATATCGCTTTTAAATACAGATTATAAGATATTTGCTAAGGTTTTGGCTAATAGACTGATGAGGGTTCTGCAACAGGTGATTCATGGGGATCAAACGGGGTTTATTAGTGGTAGGCAAATGAAAAATAATGTGAGACATATAGTTGATGTGTTAGAGTTTTTGGAAAGGCACAACCAGATCTCTGCAGCGCTAATCTTTTTAGATGCTGAAAAGGCCTTTGATCAATTGAATTGGCAATTTTTGTTGAAAGTTTTAGATAAAATGGATTTTGGGGATAATTTTTTACAGCCGATTAGGGCATTATATCAAAAACAAACTGCCCGAATCATAGTTAACAATAGCCTGACAGCAGCATGTAATATTGAGAAGGGCACAAGGCAAGGGTGTCCGTTATCGCCCTTGTTATTTGTGTTAACATTAGAGATACTATTGGTTAAGATTCGGAACTCGGAAAAAATTAAGGGGATACAAGTTGGAGATCAGGACTATAGATTGAGAGCATTTGCAGATGATCTGGTTGTTACAGTGACCCAGCCAGAGAACTCTGTTGTGGACCTGATGGAGATAATAACACAATATGGGAAGGTTTCTGGATTTAAAGTAAATACACAGAAAACTAAAATTTTGGCTAGAAATATGACAGTTTCACAGAAGGCTCTCTTAGAAGGATTAACTGGATTTGAGATTGTTAAAAGGGTTAAATATCTGGGGGTGATTTTGTCGCCCTCTAATACAAAGCTATATAAAAATAATTATGAAAAACTATGGGGGAAAATTCAAAAAGAATTGGAGAGTTGGCAAAAATTGCAATTGTCTTTGTTGGGACGGATTGCAGCAGTGAAAATGAATGTCCTGCCCAAATTTTTATTTTTGTTTCAAATGATACCGATTCTTAAGAAAGATTCTAACTTGGAGGAATGGCGGCGTGGTATCAATAAATTTGTGTGGGCAGGGAAAAAGCCACGAGTTAAACTTAAGATTATGCAGGATACTCGTGAGAGAGGTGGCCTTAAATTGCCTAATTTTAAATTATATTATGAAGCTGCTGCATTAGTAGGAATAAGCGATTGGATTAATTTGACGCAATTGAGGTTATTAAATCTTGAGGGCCATGATTTGTTGTTTGGCTGGCATGCATATTTGTTGTATGATAAGAAGGTAGATACTGTGTTTAGGATGCATATTTTAAGACAGGCATTGCTGAGAGTTTGGAAGAAGTATAGACATAAGCTAAGCAGCAAGATACCATTGTGGGCAATTCCAAAACACGCAATAGAAAATATACATGCTGGCTTCAAACATGATTTGACTACGTATAAGGAGATTCTCAGTTTGGAAAGAAACGTTTGGTGTTTGAAATCATATAGCCTCTTGCGAGAAGAGAAGGTTGTTCAAACTTGGTTTCAATATATCCAATTACGGGCCAGGTGGAAAGAAGACCAGAAAAATGGATTTACAATGACTGATGAAAATTTGATAAAGCAGATTAGAAATCAGGGATCAGCACATATTAAACGGATATATCTTGCATTGATAGAGATTGATTCGGAAACAGAGCTTGTTAAGGATTGTATGATAAAATGGGCCCAAAATATCCAGGAAGTTATTACAATGGACACGTGGGAAAAGATTTGGGTGAGGAACGTAAAATTTACTCAAGCTCAAAATCTAAGAGAGAACTTTTACAAAATGTTTTATAGATGGCATCTAGATCCTAAAAAGCTTGCAAGTATGTATCCGAATTATCAGCCTAAATGTTGGAGGTGTGGTGATGAAGATGCAACATATTTTCACATATGGTGGACATGCAAGAAGGTTAAGGCTTTTTGGATAAAAGTCTGGTGGAATATGCAGAAGATTTTTAAACAGAGGATAAAGTTTTGTCCGCAACTTTTTTTGTTGGGAATAATTGCAGACGCTACAGTTGTGGACACCAAGCTGATGTTGAACTTAATTACGGCGGCAAGACTTTTGATAGGCCAATATTGGAAGAAAGAGGAACTGCCGACCATAGAAGAGTGGACTTTAAAGGTTTCCGACCTGGCAGAGATGGCGAAGATTTCGGCCTATTTGAAAGATCATTCGCAAGAACGTTATATTATGGAATGGAGAAAATGGATTGAGTTTATCCAGAACAAGTATAGGGTTAAGAAGTTTTATGTAGCATTTGAATAAGTCTTCTTTCGTTTTTTTTTCTTTTTTCTTTTTTTATTCTAGTTTTTTATATATATTTAATATTGTTAAGGTGTGTCTTATCCTATATAAGCTAGAGAGTGATGGATTTTAGAATTTATAGTTGTTAGTATATGGTTGTTTATGATTGCCTTTTTATATATATATACCTTGTATTTAGCTCTGGGAAGTCGGGGGGGGAGGGGGGGGTGGAGGGAGGGGGGGAGGGAGGGAGGTTGGGGGGAGGTAGGGGGGGAGCAGGGAGGGGGAAGGGGTTTTTTTTAAAGGAAAACTGTATTTTAAAACTTTTCAATAAAAAAAATAAATAAATAAAACCAAACATACATCTTTAGGAAGTTACAAGAAACTGCTTCATTTCATGTGGATAAAGTAAGATAACTCTGTACTTTAGATAGAAAGAAGAAAGTTTTTTGTTTGTCCCACATAAAAAACTCTGGCATGCTATAATTGTACTGTCTGTCTTTATAAAAAATAATATTTTCAATAAAATTGTTTTAAGTTATTTTTCCTTTTCTGACATAATAGTCAAAAATAGCAGAACATTTAGAATTAGAGCATATGATCTCATAAAAGAATCCAAATCAAGTATACAAGTCTTTTCTTTCTTTCTTTCTTTCTTTCTTTCTTTCTTTCTTTCTTTCTTTCTTTCTTTCTTTCTTTCTTTCTTTCTTTCTTTCTTTCTCAAATTATCGTTGCAAGATAGTGGTATTGAATATAAGAGACATCAGACAGAACTTTAAACTAAAATAAGACAATTGATGGGTGAGGTGGTTGTGCTGTTACTCAAAGTTGACTAGGTTATCTTCACATCTTCCCAAAATTAACTTAACAGAAAAATTTTAATGGAGTTCCTTTAACTTTAGGGATATCACAATTAAAAATTGATAATGACACATCTGGGTTTCTACTCTTGGAATTGTCAAAGATTTGGAAGCTAGACACTGTGGAATTCTATTATTTATACTGTGTTTAATGACAGTTTTTACTCCAGTTCCTATGTTTTCATGCCTAGTTGAGTTCTTTAGCCTTGTTTTCACCTTGGACGTATGGTTTTTTGGCTACAATACTTCCATGAAGACCACTTTTGTCTCTGGGCAGTAGATAGGTGTACCTAGGTGCCACTGATTTCTGACAGTTCTGTGCTTATGGCACTGGTAGACATCATCCAATGTCTAAAGGAAATAAGTATGATGTGTCTTTCATCTACTGCATTAATCTTCCTTGTCTAACCACTGTGTCTACAGTCCTTGATGTTGCCCATTTCTTTGTGCTTCTTCAAAAGGGGTTGAACAGCACATCTTGAAATCCCAATCTACTTTGAAATCTTTGCCTAGGGGAGACTTTGTTGATGCAGTACAATTAACTTTTGTCTTGTTCCTATGTTTAGTTTCCTTTTGTCTTGTTGTTCCTATGCTTAGTTTTGCCATGGTATATGGCCTCTAATACAAAACTATCTGTCAATGCTGCTAACATTGGATGTTCCCACTTTGACAACTGATGAAAATGCAACATTTTCTCTTCTCCCTTACAATGCTTTTTCTTGCTTTTAGAAATCAGGTACAGCAGGAGGGGGCGCGGTTTGGAATGAAAGCTCAGCTAGCCATAACAATAATGCTGTGGTAGGAATGCAAGGACAAGCTGATAACCTTTTGGTGGGCTGAGGAGCTGGGGAGAAAGTCTGGGCTTTTAACTAATTGGGGAATGTGATTTATGAGTTTATTCGGGGTGGGAATTGTACTTTGCTACTTTGTATGTGGGGGAAGGGAATTTAGTTTTTGGGTTCAACTATGTAGTGCCAATACTTTGTTTCCTGAATAAAATGTTCTTTAAGGAAGAATTTTACCTGGAAGTTCTTTTGATGGGTTTCATCTATCAGAACCATGACACTATCTTCCACAACCTCACTGTAATAGCAGAGTATGGCTGTTCCACACACAGTTTTAAGCCTACTAAACAGCTCTTTCTGTTTCAGTTCTTGTCTGTGTTTTAATTTACATATGAAATTGATGATCATTAGCACCTGTTTAATCATATATCTGACTCTAATCCTATAAAATCTCTGACTTCATGCAAGTGTGCCAGTGATTTGATTTGGGTTTCTTTTATGTTCATTTACTTTACATTTTGTTAATTGATAAAACTAAACTATTTGTCATGTCCATAACGGTCCTGGCCTCCTCCAACACCAACACAGGGGAAAAAAATGCAGGTAACCGAGAAACAGGAATGTAAATCAAACAGATGCTGAAATGCAAACAAAGTTAGAACTGGGAGTAGTTTGCTCCCAGGGCTATCTAAATACCCCTCCCCTACTGCTCCACCCTTCCCTTCCCGGCAGGCCAGCATCCTGTCAGATAGGTACAAATCCCTCCCCGCTCCTCGGCCACAGCATTTGTTTGCCCTTCTGCTTCTGCCTTGCCACCAGCCCTGCTGTCTGATAGGTCACCCCTTGTTTCCTGGAACCACAGCCAGTTGGTGGGAGGGAGGTTTAGTCCCCTGAAGTGCCTGTTCTATTGCAGAGAGCTCCCTTGGCTGCTTGGCTAGAGAGTTTGCTGGGCTGCTTACAGAATCCTTCAGCATCAACAAACAAGGACGCTGGCACTTCTGGCTGGTTGGTAGCCCCGGCAGGCAATCAGAGCCTGCCACCAAGATCCTTCTTTGTTTGCCAGCAGTGACCCTGATGTCCCAGCCACCCGGCTGATTGGTGGGCCCCTCGGCCATGCGGCTGCATCATCCCCAGTTTCCAGGCTAGGAAGCTGGGCTGCAGAGCCAAGAACACATCACAGGAACTGCCCCATTGAATGTGGCTGATGGGGAAGTCAGGCAGCTGGCTGGCTGAGGCATCGGCATCGGCTCTGACATCCTGGCATTCCAGCTGGTCCCCGGAGCAGTGAGTGGCCGGTAAGCATCTGGAGGCTGTGATATGGGCTTCCCCCCACCCGTTGATTGACAAGACCAGGGCTTGACAGGCGGCTCCCTCTACCAGGGTTCCACCTAGAACACAAGAAGATAAACATAAGAACATATTGAGGGATTGGGCCGTTGCCTCCCCCCACTTACCTGGGTATTGCCGATGGTACTTCTGTACTAACTGGGGAGCATGTACATCAGGTTCCCCTACCCAGGATGCTTCTATAACAGGATACCCCTCCCATCACACCAAATATTGCAGCTGCCACCTTTGGACCTGGGAGTTAAGGATCTCCTGCACTTCGTACTGGTCCCCTCAGATGGTCCTGGTTCCCCTTCCCTGGGCCTACAGGAGGTATTTCCAGGCGGTTTCAAGAGGCTATAATGGAACACTGGGTGTACCTTTCCCAGGACCTGGGGCAGCCGCAGTCTTATGGTCACCGGGTTAATGATCTGTGTGACCCGGAAGGGGCCCAGGTATCTGGGGGCTAATTTCCTGCAGGGCACCCTTAACCGTAGGTATTTGGTCAACAAATACATTTGGTCCCCCACCTGGAATTGTTTCTGCGGTCTTTGTTTTTTGTTGGCCTTGGCTTGTGTGCTCACTTCTTCTTTTGCCAAGGCCCATTTCACGTTACTCCCCCCCACACACATACACGATGTGGGTTATCCATTCTTGTGGCTTGTAGGACATGGGGTCCCCTTGTTGGTACTCAGGGATAGCGACAAAGTCCTGGCCATGCACCACTCGGAAAGGGGTATATCCGGTGCTGCTTTGCACCGCATTGTTGTAGGCCACTTCCGCAAATGGTAGGAGGTCAACCCAATCTGCCTGTTGATAGGAGACGTAACTCTGTAGATACCACTCCACCATTGCATTGGTGCGTTCTGCCACTCCATTAGTACCAGGGTGGTATGCAGAACTGAGGTGTCTTAGCGTACATACGTGGTTTTGGCAGCTTGGTGCCAGGCACAATGTCAATGGCACAATCGGTCAGCCAGTGAAGGACATCACATTCTTGTTCACTAAACACTTCTGCGAGGTCTGCATACACAGCCAGATAGGAGCCCCTCTCCTCTACACACCCCTGAATCTCAGTGGCCAGCCCACCCTCTGTTCTACTGACCTTTTCTTTTTCCCCATTTGGGGGCTAGGGACTGATCCCAATCTGCAATTTCTGATATCCCCCCTACCACCAAATGGTGGGGCCCCATTTGTCCAACCACGCCAGACCTAAAATCATGGCTTTGGTCATGAAAAGTACCACAACAAACCGGAGGACCTCCCAATGATCCCTCATCTCCAATTGGACAGGTTCTGTCACATGGATAACCAGAGCCCCTCCCAGAAGAGACCCGTCCACCTGTTCAAACCTAATGGGGTTGGTCAGCTGTTTAATTTTGATCCCAACCTCAGCCACCACGGCCTTGCTGATCAGGCAATGGGTGCATCTGGAAAATCAAGGCCTTGTGTCCCACCCGCCAGCCTGTTTGGGGACTCGTCAAGATGATCTGGACCTGGATGATGTTGCTTCCATGCTGGGTCACAAAGCCGTCTCATCCCCTGTGTCCCATCTTGACCATGAAGGTGAATCCTGAAACCTAGCTTTGCCAAACCTCTCTCTGATGATGTCCATAATGGTTTGCCCGGGTGCTGTGGAGTAACTCCAATCTCCATCGTCCTCATCAGTGACTCGCCTCTCTCTCCAATCCATCAGGGATCTTGGAGGACCTGGTGTGTGGCTCTGGCCAACGTCTGGGTTGGTGAGCACCGAGCTGTGCCACCATTTGCTGGATTGCCCCAGGGCCCCTACTCCCTGTCCCTCACTTACCATGGCAGCTGGTCATGCCTCTTGCACTTTAGGCCTCACGACTGGTTGGGCTTCTCCACCTTCAGCAGAAATTGCTGGCTCAGCAACCTCAGCTGGGCTGCCTTCTGTAGCCACTGGTGTGGCCTCTTGTGTTTCCTTAGCTGTACCTCAGAAGAGTACTGGTAAGGGTAACAAAGCAAGGGAGTGCTAACTTTACTGTCATGTCTGTAATGGTCCTGGCCTCCTCCAACAACAACACAGGAAAAAAATGCAGGTAACCAAGAAACAGGAATGTAAATCAAACAGATTCTGAAATTCAAAGTTAGCACTGGGAGTGGTTTGCTCCCAGTGCTATCTAAATATCCGTCCCCTACTGCTCCACCCTTCCCTTCCCGGCTGACCAGGGGAGTGGCTGAAAGGGGAGTCGGGCTGCTGGCTGGCTGAGGCATCAGGCGTGGCCCTGACATCCCAGCATTCTAGCTGGGCCCCAGAGCAGCGAGTGGCCAGTAAGCGTCTGGCGGCCATGTTTAAAGGGATTCCCTCCACCCATTGATTGTCAAGCCCAGGGCTTGACACTATTAACATTTCTATTTTTGGAAGTATTATTAATTTACAGCATTTTGCACAACTGCATAACAGTTTTGCACAGTACTGTATAATTATGTGATTAA
The DNA here is from genome assembly GCF_964194415.1 of Vipera berus. Classification (NCBI taxonomy): domain Eukaryota; kingdom Metazoa; phylum Chordata; class Lepidosauria; order Squamata; family Viperidae; genus Vipera; species Vipera berus. Next base: position 25,241,519 of record NC_138205.1, on the reverse strand, counting down.
AATAATTTAATTCCAAAATATCTCTTCATTGGAATTTTATATTTCCATCACTTAAAAACTGGTAGCAAGTGTAGTAGTTTTCAGCTATTGTAAAGTACTCTTTCCTTAAATTTTGCAAATTCGACACGTTTGTTTTTATCTTGCAGAATTACTTAGCTAAAGTAATATAGACTCTTGGGACATGCTTAAAAGAGTACAGAAAACTTTTCAGTCCACAATGATTTTATAACAGTGCCAACAGATAAACTATAGGGAAATGGAAAATAAATTAAATAAAATCTCATTGATGCCTTCACAACATAAAATTTTACTGATGGTTGAACAAAAACAATAGGCAAAAGAAGAAATCTCCATGATTAAAGAGGGTGAGCCATTCATTATTTTGGGAAGGGAGGCAGATATTGCTAATATTTTCAATTAGAAGCAAAGTATCCCTAGGACAAACAAATATCCCTAGGACAAGCTTCAAATTATTTTTTGTGAGGCACTGGTGGTATTAAATATTAAAGACATCATAGAGAATGTTAAACTAAAAGAAGACGATGGGTGACGTGGCTGTGCTGTTACTCAGAAGATTGAATTTGGTTTTAGAAGCAGACATTTAAGGTAATTTCACTCAAAGTAGAATAGTTTATCTTCACATCTTCTCAAAATTATCTTAATAGAAAACATTTAATACATCTCCTTTAATTTTAGGGATATCATGATTAAAAATGGATAATGACACATCTGGATTTCTACTCTTGGAATTCTCAAAGATTTGGAAGCTGAAGACTACATACGGAATTCTATTACTTATACTGTATTTAATGATAGTAACAGGGAACCTTCTCATCATTGTTGCAGTGGTTTTTGACCACCACCTGCACATCCCTATGTACTTCTTCCTGATGAATTTAGCCATGCAAGACATTGGTTCTATTACAGTCATTAATAGTCATCACCAAGAGTCTTGGTGGAGCAGTGGGCTAATGCCTCCTTAAGTAACACCAGCTGCCTGCAATTAGTGCAGGTTCGCATCCCACCAGGCTCAAGGTTGACTCAGCCTTCCATCCTTCCGAGGTAGGTAAAATGAGGACCCAGATTGTTGGGGGCAATAAGCTGACTTTGTAATAATGCCGCTTGGCGGGGGCCGAAAGCCCTAATAAGCAGGCATATACATAGAATGAAGGCTATTGCTAAGCACATTGGTTTGTGCTTAAATTGTAAGCCGCCCTGAGTCTTCGGAGAAGGGCGGGATATAAATGGGATTAAAATAAATAAAATTAAAAAAATATCCCCAAACCTATTTTCAATTCTCTTATGGATATCAGATTTATTTCATATTCTGGGTGCATTGCTCAAGTTTTCTCATCAGTCTTCTTTTTGAGCTATTGTATTTCCCTCCTTACTATTATGGCATATGATCGATATGTTGCCATTTGTAATCCTTTACAATATAAAATAATTATGAACAGGACAGCCTGCATCAAAATGGTTGGCAGTGTGTGGGTTGCCAGCTTGGTTAATACTACATTACACACTATTGCAACATTTACTACTCCTTTTTGTTCTAACAATATCAACCAGTTCTACTGTGAAATTCCACATTTACTTAAAATTATTTGCTCTGGTTTATATGTAACTGAAATTGGAATTGTACTGTTTACTGCTACATCAATAATGGGTTGTTTTTTCTTCATTCTTCTTACTGATGTTCAAATTTTCTCTGCTGTACTGAGAATCCCTTCTATTCAAGGAAGGGAAAAAGCCTTCTCCACTTGTCTTCCCCACCTCATTGTCATCACCATATTTTTATTTTCTGGCTGCTTTGCCTACCTAAGGACCATATCTGACAGTCCTTCACACCTTGATTTCATAATTACAATAATGTATTCCATTATCCCACCCATTTTAAATCCATTGATTTATGGCATGAGAAATAAAGAGATTAAAATTGTTCTTATAAGACTTAATTTTAAGTAATTTCTTATTAAAGGAATATGAGCAGTGTGATTATTTATTTATTTATAAAAAATTGAAAAGAAATCAGAGAGCAAGCAAGAGAGGTAAATTTTACTATGAGACATTCATCCCTTTAATTTTTAACATTAATTTATAAAATTTCACTCATCTGTTTCAATGTACTGTATTTATCAACTCAAAATTGTTATAAAATGGTTTTATGACAATTGTCAGTTATATGACTCTTCAGCCTCAAGACTTCAATAGTGAAATAAAAAATGAGCTAAGGGACTTCCGGTGGCGACGCAGCGCCGAAGACAGCCGTCTCCGGGCTGTCCGCTCCGCAGCTGTGTTTATCCACCTAAAACAGCGCCGATCAGATGTTTAGGTGGATTCGAAGCCCCCTCCTCGGGAGAAGAGGAGGGGGTGAGGCCCCAGGTAGGGGTTGAGCTCTCCGGGGCCGCCTGAGCTGAAATTTTGGGCGGCTGAAGGATTGAGCCCCCCCGAAGCCTCTGCTCCATGATTTTTGGAGCAGAGCCAGGCGCTAGCAACCACCCCTGCCAGAAGGAAAGACTTTCGAGTAACAAGGTGCAGGCAGAGCAGTACAAGAGGTCAAGGTGAAGTGGACTTTTATTTTTACTCCCTAGCTCAGTGGATTTTATAGTTTTAAAGTGAAAGTATGCAACAAGTGAAGGTGGGAAAGATGGCGGCTAAATCTTCCTCTAAAGTTCTTCGGAGTGCGGGAACTTCCCTGGTGCAACAGACTTCGTTACAAGCTCTGCTTCCTCCTGCACCTCCTCTGGCATTGACGCTTAAGGACTTACAAGATGCCTTTGCAAAGCAGTCCCAGGTAATGTCAGATATGATGGATGATAAGATGGCAAGGCTGGAGGAGAAATTGGAGAAATTGGAGGAGAGGATGGAAGAGAAGTTTAGTGCAATGAGGGTAGACATTTTGTTTACAATTGAAAGCGTGGCTGAATGTGTGCAACATTTGGATGAAAAAGTGGAGGATCTTAGTCAAAAGAATTCTATATTAGAAGTAAAGGTACTAGAAAATGAAAATATAAGGGATAAAATGGACGGAGAATTGAGTCTTGTCCAGTACCACCAGATGCAGTATGCTATTAGAATCAGGGGCTTAAAAGAGAATCCTAAAGAAGACTTAAAGCAGCTGATCTCTGAGGCTTTGGAAGCAGTATTGGGCCAGCCAGCATCTGAAATAGAGGGAAATATGGATAAAATCTTTTGTGTAAATTCTTGGATTGCAAGGCAGAGGAAGCTACCTAGAGATGTGGTGGTCTATTTCACAAAGAGAGCAACTAGAGATGAAGTTATTCAAGCTGCTTACGATACTAAATTTGTGGTTGCTGAGCAAGAAGTCCTGGTTCTAAAAGAGATTCCTCCAAAGATTTTAAGGAGAAGGAAAGATTTTGCATTCCTCGCACAGGAACTTAAGAAATGTGATATCAAGTTTAGATGGGAGATTCCAGTCGGAATGGTGGTGATGCATGAAGGTAAAAGACATCGTCTGGTTACCGTGACTCAGGCACGTGATTTTTACAGTAATGTGTAAAAAGCAACCCCTCTATCACTTCTGGAAGCTGCAAAGGGACTCGGAGAGGGAAAGCCTCAAGATGCTGAAGGTAGACAGACAGAGGAGAATGGTGCTGGAGGGGATCAAGTTACAGTTTCAACAGTTGCTGGAGAGCAGAGGATGACGCGTGCCGCCTTAAGACGAGTGAGACATGAGCAAGAGCAAGACCAGCAGAAAGTAATGGAGCTTCCAAAGCGTACTTACAGTGAATCTGTGGGAGGGGCACGGCCCAAGGAAACTACAGGGACCATTGTAGATGTGCTCCAAAAGCTTCGGGACGCCAAGCATGGCGACTAAATTTCTAACTTGGAATGTTAATGGATTAAACTCACCACAGAAGAGAAAGAAAGTTTTTCAATATTTAAAACAATTTAAGACTGATGTTATTTGTTTGCAAGAAACGCATATTAGGGTTATGGATCAAAAGTACCTATCGAACTCAAGGTTGGGTACCCAATTTGTTGCTTCTGCGATCAACAAGAAAAATGGAGTGGTTGTCTACGTTAAAAGTACTCTAACAGCGGAACTAATTGAAGTAGACAAGCAAGGAAGATATGTTATGATAGACTTGCTGTTAGAAGGTAAAAAACGCTTCTAGTTGGACTGTATGCTCCTAATCAACAACAAGCTGACTTTTTTAGCTTACTTTACACAAAGGTTACCCAATTGGATTACAAATCTTTTATTTTTATGGGAGACTGGAATGGTGTTTTAGACGTACAGATGGATAAAGCTGGTTCTTTTAAGCGTGTTCCGAGCCATGCTAGATTGCCTAAATCTTTTTTTGAAATGAAGGACAATCTGGAACTGCGAGATATTTGGCGTGATACACATCTACATGAAAAGGATTATACTTTTTTTTCTGATAGACATCAATCTTTTTCCAGGATTGATTTTATTTTGTTGACTAATGATTTTTTTTCTAGGATTAAGAAGGTGAAGATCTGTGCAAGAACTATTTCTGACCATAGCCCAGTTTGGTTAGAGATCAATAAGGACAATAGGGATAGGCGCTCTTGGCGCGTAAATGAGAATTTGTTTAGAAATCAGAGAAATGTGGAAGAATGTAAACAGCAGATGAAGGATTTCTTTGAAATTAATATGAATAAGGATACCTCTATGGATATGGTTTGGGATGCTAGCAAGGCCTACATGAGAGGGGTGCTGATATATATGAATAATAAATACAGACGTACCTTGGAAGTTAGAAGGAAAGAACTGGAGAATGAAATTAGGCAAAAAGAAAAGGCCCTAATTTTGAACCCATTGGATGTGAAGATTAAGGAGGTTATTAACCTATTAAGAGGACAATTTGATAAGTTGATGGCTGATCAAGTGGCAACCAATTTACGGTTTGCTAGGCATAATACTTTTTCCAATGCTAATAAGCCAAGTAGATGGCTAGCTTATAGGTTAAGGAAAAAGCAAAGGGCTTCTAATATAGATAAAATTGAATACAAGGGAAAGGTGGTGTTTCAACAGGATCTTATTAAGCAAGCCTTTGTGGATTTTTATTCTAAATTATACGCTAAGGAGAAGATTAATGAAAAAGATATTGATGTATATTTGAAGAATGCTAGCATCCCGGTTCTTACGCAAGCACAAAAGGAGGAGATTAATCAATTGATAACAGAAGAAGAAATTCTTATTGCAATTAAGGAATTGAAGGTGGATAAAGTGCCAGGCACGGATGGCTTGACTGCGGCTTACTACAAAAATTTACAATTGGAGCTGATAAAGCCGTTAAAGGAACTGTTCCAGACAATTCAGAGAGGGGGAAAGGTGCCTCCGTCTTGGAGAACTGCTTTTATTTCTTTTTTTTATTTATTTAAAAAGTTTTACAATACATTTTGACTTTAATCCCCCCCTCCCCCACCCCCACCCAACCCTCCCTATCCCTCTCCCCCATTCCCTCTTCCCCCCCGACTTCCCAGAGCTAAATACAGGGTATAAAATCAAAAAACAAACATAAGCACCCCTATGTTATCAGCAATAAACTATTAATTCTATCTCCCTCTAGCTCATGTAAAATGAATACAAACAATATTAATATTACAAATAAAGTAAAAAAGAAAAAGAGGAAAACAGAAAAAGAGCTTTACTCAGAATAGATTTTCTTAATCCCAGTCCTTATTCATATTAATCCCAAAAAAAAGAAAAAAAAACTTTCACCTACTATTTACATTCTCCAACCTTTCTCTAATTTCCAAACAAACTCTCAGTTACGCGCCAAAAGCGCCTATCTCTATTAACCTAATAATCTCCAACCAAACTAAACCATGATCAAGAATAATTCTTGCATGTATCACACCAAATGTCTCGCAATTCCAAATCATCCTTGAGTTCAAATAAAAAGAGTAAAAAAAAAAAGGTTTAAACAGTCTGTAAGACAACTTGTTGTTAATTAAGAGCTTGGATACCCATTCTTAGTTCAACACACACTTCCAGTCCATAACCCTAACATACTTCTCCAACAAGCAAATAACATCAATCTTAAATTATGTTAAATATTAAAAAAAAAAATCTTTCTCCTCTATGATAAATTTAATCCATTGACATTCTAATTTAAAAATTTAATCACCAATCTTAACGCCCCAAAGCTTTTGGAGCATGTCTGTCATGACCCCCAAAACTTCTTTGGACCGCGCCCCTCCCACAGCTTCACTGCAAGTACACTCTGGAGATTCCACAACTCTCTGCTGGTCCCGCTCTTGCTCCCATCCCGCTCCCCCCAGGGCGGCACGCGTCATCCTCTGGCCTCCTGCAACATCCGACGAAACTGCATCTTGATCCCCTCCAACACCACCGTCCTCCATCTGTCTATCCGCAACATCCCGAAGCCTTCCCTCGCCGTATCCCTTTACAGCTTCCAAAAATGACAGGGGGGTTGCTTTTAACACACCGCTATAAAAATCACGTGCCTGGGCCACAGCAACCAGACGACGTCTTTCACCCTCATGCGTCACCACCAGTCCAACTGGAATCTCCCATCCAAACTCAATACCACATCTCTTAAGTTCCTGTACAAGAAATGCAAAATCCTTCCCTCTCCTCAAAATCTTCGGAGGAATCTCCCTCAAAACCAAGACTTCCCGCTCAGCCACCACCAACTCAGCATCATAAGCAGCTTGAATAACCTCATCTCCAATTACTCTCCTTGCAAAATAGACCACCACATCTCTGGGCAACCTCCTCTGTCCCGCAATCCACGAATTCACACGAAAAATTTTGTCCATATTTCCCTCAATTTCAGACGCTGGCCGGCCCAACACCCCCTCCAGAGCCCCAGAAATCAGCCGCTCCAAATCTTCTTCACAATTCTCCTTCAAACCCCCGATTCCAATAGCACACTGCATCTGATGACACTGAACAAGGCTCAACTCTCCGTCCACTCCATCCCTCATATTTTCATCTTCCAATACCTTTGCTTCTAATACAGAGTTCCCCTGACTGAGATCCTTCACCTCCACATCCAGCTGTTGCACACATCCAGCTACAGACTCAATCATAGACAACATGTCCACCCTCACCGCTCCAAACTTCTCCTCCATCCCCCCCTCCAATCTCTCCACCTTCTCCTCCATTTTCTCCTCCAGCCTTTTCAACCTCTCATCCACCATGTCAGACATCAACTGCGAATGCTTTCCAAGAGCATCTTGTAAATCCCTAAGCGTCAATGCCGGAGGAGGCGAAAGAGGAAGCAAAGCTTGCAATGAGGTCTGTTGCACCAGGGAAGACCCCGCACTCCGAAGAGCCCCAGAAGCCCTAGCCGCCATCTTCCCCCACCTTCACTTATTGCGCACTTTCACTTTAAAGCTATAAAATCCATTGAGCTAGAGAGTAAAGATAAGAGTCCACATCACCTTGACCTCCTGTACCGCTCTGCCTGCATCTTAACAATCAAAAGTATTTCCTTTTGGCAGGGGTGGTTGCTAACGCCTGGCTCTGCTCCATAAATCCCGGAGCAGGGGCGCTGCGCAGCTCGGAGCAACCCAGGCTTCGGGGGGGCTCAATCCTTCAGCCACCCAAACTCTCAGCTCAGGTGGCCCCGGAGAGCTCAACCCCTACCTGGGGCCTCACCCCCTCCTCTTCTCCCGAGGAGGGGGCTTCAAATCCATCTAAACAGCTGATCGGCACTGTTTACGATGGAAAAACACAGCTGCGGAGCGGGCAGCCCGAAAACGGCTGTCTTCGGTGTCGCGTCGCCACCGGAAGTCCTTATTTCTTTGATTCCGAAGGAAGATCAAGATGTTACTCAAGTAAAAAACTATAGACCGATATCACTTTTAAATACAGATTACAAGATATTTGCCAAGGTGTTAGCTAACAGATTGATGAGGGTTCTGCAACAGGTGATTCATGGGGATCAAACTGGGTTTATTAGTGGTAGACAAATGAAAAATAATGTGAGGCATATAGTTGATGTGGTGGAGTTTTTGGAAAGGAACAACCAGATCCCTGCAGCGCTAATTTTTCTAGATGCTGAAAAAGCTTTTGATCAATTGAATTGGTAATTTTTGATGAAAGTTTTAGATAAAATGAATTTCGGGGATAAATTTTTGCAACCAATTAGGGCATTATATCAAAAACAAACTGCCCGAATAATAGTTAACAATAGTTTGACTGAAGTATGTAATATTGAGAAGGGCACAAGACAAGGGTGTCCGTTATCACCCTTATTATTTGTTTTAACATTGGAGATATTATTGGTAAAAATACGGAATTCGGAAAGAATTAAGGGTATACAAATTAGAGATCAGGATTATAGACTGAGAGCGTTCGCAGATGATCTGGTTGTTACGGTGACCCAGCCAGAAAACTCTGTTGTGGACCTGATGGAGATAATAATGCAATATGGGAAGGTTTCTGGATTTAAAGTTAATGCACAAAAGACTAAAATTCTGGCCAAAAACATGACAGTATCGCAAAAGGCCCTTTTAGAAGGATTAACTGGATTTGAGATTGTTAAAAGGGTCAAGTATTTGGGGGTGTTTTTGTCACCTTCTAATACAAAGTTATATAAAAATAACTATGAAAAGTTATGGGGAAAAATCCAAAAAGAATTGGAGAGCTGGGAAAAATTGCAATTGTCTTTGTTGGGAAGAATTGCAGCAGTGAAAATGAATGTCCTGCCTAAATTTTTATTTTTATTTCAAATGATACCGGTCCTTAAAAAAGACTCTAATTTGGAAGAATGGCAACGGGGTATCAATAAATTTGTCTGGGCAGGGAAAAGACCACGAGTTAAACTTAAGATTATGCAGGACACTCGTGAAAGAGGTGGTCTTAAAATGCCTAATCTTAAATTATATTATGAAGCTGCTGCGTTATCAGGAATAAGTGATTGGATTAATTTGACACAAGAGAGATCATTAAATCTTGAGGGCCATGACTTGTTATTTGGCTGGCATGCATATTTGTTGTATGATAAGAAGGTAGATAATGTGTTTAAAGTGCATATTTTAAGACAGGCATTGTTGAGAGTTTGGAAGAAGTACAGACATAAGCTACATTACAAGATGCCGTTGTGGGCAATTCCAAAACACGCAATAGAAAACATAAATGTTGGCTTCAAACATGATGTGACTACGTATAAGGAGATTTTAAGCTTGGAAAGAAATGTCTGGTGTTTAAAGCCATACAACCTCTTGCGAGATGAGAAGATTGTTCAAACTTGGTTTCAATATACTCAGTTACGGGCCAGGTGGAAAGAAGATCAGAAAATTGGTTTTGCAATGACTGATGAAAATTTGATAAAGCAAATTAGAAATCAGGGTCCAGCACATATTAAACGGATATATCTTGCATTGATAGAAATTGACTCAGAAACAGAACTTGTTAAAGATTGTATGATAAAATGGGCCCAGAATATCCAAGAAGTTATTACAATGGACACGTGGGAAAAGATATGGGTGAGGAATGTAAAATTCACACAAGCCCAAAACCTAAGAGAGAACTTTTATAAAATGTTTTATAGATGGCATTTAGATCCTAAAAAGCTTGCAAGTATGTATCCGAATTATCAGCCAAAATGTTGGAGGTGTGGTGGTGAAGATGCAACATATTTTCATATATGGTGGACCTGCAAAAAGGTTAAGGCGTTTTGGATAAAAATTTGGTGGAATATGTAGAAGATCTTCAAGCAAAGGATAAAGTTTTGTCCGCAATTGTTTTTGTTGGGCATAACTACAGATGCTACTGTTGTGGACACTAAGTTGATGTTGAATTTAATTACAGCAGCAAGACTTTTAATAGGTCAATATTGGAAGAAGGAGGAACTGCCGACTATAGAAGAATGGACTTTAAAGGTTTCTGACCTGGCGGAAATGGCAAAGATCTCGGCCTACTTGAAAGATCACTCGCAAGAACGTTATATTATGGAGTGGAAAAAATGGATTGATTATATCCAGAACAAATATGGGACTAAAAAGTTTCATTTAGCATTTGAATAAGTCTTCCTTTCTTTTTTCTTTTCTTTTTCTTTTTACATGTAATATTATTATTGCTTGTAGTTATCTTATATGAGCTAGAGAGCGATAGATTTAATAGTTTATTGTTGTTAGCATATGGATGTTTATGATTGTTCTTTGTTTTTATACCTTGTACTTAGCTCTGGGAAGTCGGGGGGGAGGGGGAAATGGGGGGGAGGGATAGGGAGGGTTAGTTAGGGGTGGGGGAGGGGGGATTGCTAAAGATAAAATGTACTGTAAAACTTTTCAATAAAAAAATGAGCTAAGGAAATGATAGTAAAATGTGATTTAATGAGACTGAATGTTTTTTTTCTGTGCAAAAATTCATAAAAATGCTGTATCAAAGCTGTTTGAAAATGCTTAGAATATTTATTTTTATTATTCTTCAAGGAAGACTTACATTGGTATTTGGTAAATTGTTATAATTTTAGGAAATTCATGTGATATGTTAACCACCCATACTGTATCTTACAGGCATATATAAATAAAAAGAAACATAACTATTCATTGTACATTTAGTATGCATTTTGACATTTTTCTTCCCTTATTACAACCGAGTTAATGGTTAAATGGTCTTAAAAATCCCTACAGTCTAGTGATCAAATGTATCTGTAAAATACTGTCATAGGGAAAATATTCTGTAAAAAAATCATGACTTAGAAAGTCTGCTTTCTGGTCTTCCTCCTGAGAGAGGAAGTCATAACAGGAAAAAGTCATGAAGATGGAGTCCTAATAGGCCATCTCTACATGACAAGACCAGATGGACAGATATGATTTTCACTACTGTATACATTGCTAAAGGTATCCTAGTGCTACACAATAAAGGGAATTAAAAATTATTGATATTTCTATTGAATTCAAAAACCTACTGGTAACGATGTGGAGACTTCAGAATAAATGCTCTTCTTATTTGATGTGGGGATGGCCCATCAGGATTCTAGCTGCCACCTTAAGGTGCAAACTATTTATGAGTGCCTGAGATTTATAATACAAGTCATCTGGACCTGCCCTGAATGGCTACAAGATAATGCCTTTGCAACTTAAAGTCTTTGTACCATCTTCTTATATATTTAGAAAAGTAATGCTGTTGGTTTGAATAAGCTGCTGGCAAAAGAAATGGTTTCTCAGGCCAGAATACCTACCCATATTGGAGAAGCAGACATTTTGTTAACATCATTGTTGGTACACTAGCAGAAGCATTTCTGTTTATTGGGATTTCAGGCAGAGTTATGGTTTCATGGGATGATATAATGATATCCTGAAAAACATAATGTCCTAGCTTTGTAGTTAATCTAATTTTTGGTAAAATCAAATGTTTTGGTAAAAAATCAAATGTGAAAATTTAGCAAAAGCATTTCAGTTTATTGGGGTTTCATTGTTCTCTTCATGCAGAGTTAAGGTTTTGTGGGATGATGTAATGGTATCCTGAAAAACAAAATGTCCTAGCTTTGTAGTTAATCTAATTTTTGTTTTGAAAATAGTGCTATAGAAGTTGTACAGACTTCCGGTTTGACATTGCAGCCACCACGGACGCTGGAAGGCGAGATCCATCTTCCATGTTCCGGAAGTGCTAAGGGACCCTGGAAAGGTCAAAAGTTGCCCTGTAGGGGGAGCAAGCAAGGAGGAGTCCCCTGCTTGATTGCAGGAGGGTGGCAGCCCTTCCGCTTGATCCAGGGCAGCCTGGATCAGGGCAGTTGGCAAGTATGTTTCTTTTCACAAAACCTGGAATAGTGCAAAGGGAAAACAATGGGGCTTATGAGTGTGAATAAGATTAGCAGGATATTATAAATTATTTATTTGTGCCCTGCATTGTAGTAGTAGAATTGAATTGTTTAAAGTATTTGTATTTAAGCAGTGGTTTCTGAACCTCTATTTAATGCATTGAGGACCTACTTCAATTTCAGATTTTAGGCAACTAGTAAATCAAAACTATAGGTTAAAATAAGTCCAACAAATTTGTAAGTATATTATGCTCAGTTAAGTGTCAGTTCTACTGGAAAGAAGTACTCAGCATTATGTTAAAATAAATAAATAAAAACAAAGCTTGAATTGAAACTGTAGTTCTTTCTACTAGATCTTTCAAGAAGATATTTTTTTTAAAAAAATGTCAGTTTATTATGATCTATTCTGTGGGACTCAATGACAAATTTGCCTCAATATTTTCTCACAATGTCAGATTGGGAAACCAACTTGGGAAATATGCAGTAATGGAAATATTAACAATGTACATCAAGAGCAAATATTTGACAAAATTTCAATAACAATGATTATTTTTATAGTACCTTATGATGATAAGTTAATCTCAGATAGTGAGCATACTGTTTTAAAAGAGTATTTTTTTACTGTAAAACATTAACCAATTTTACTATATGTTATAAATATTCTTCTCCTCCACCTCCTCATCCTCCTCTCCTCCTCCTCAAGAACATGTGGATATATTTTAGAAAGAGTAATAAATACATCAATTTAAATATTAATGCTTAGCATTTTTTATTGATTTTTAATTATTTCACAAGATGGAGGGGTCCCCTGCTTGATTGCAGGAGGGTGGTAGCCCTTCCGTTTGATCCAGGGCAGTCCTCCAAACCGGCAGGCGAAAGACCAGCCATAGTAATATGGCCCATCACTAGGCTGCAGACAACCAAAGTCAAACTTACCACCAAGCATTTCGAAAGCAACATGGATCTGATCTTCTCTTTACTTTAAATACTTTCTTTTCCTGTAAAAGCTGCCTGCAGTATCTTTCCCCCTGTGAGGAGAGAGGGAAGGCGATTTCTATCCCACCCTCTAAGAATAGCAACGACTGACCACCCAGGGAATTAAAGTACTAAAAGAACAACTTCAATCTAATTGGATTTATATGTTCCTAAAACTTGGGGATCCAAAATTTTCCTATTTTTATTGGAGACTTTTGCTTTTATCTGCAAAAAAAAGAAAAGAAAAGAAATAAAATTGGGAATAGAATTATAAAAAAATGGATTTAAAATCCTTAAACGGCATTGGTGACATCTTGTGGTGGTGTTTGGTATTACAACTTGTTATTTCCCCAAAGAGACTTGGCTTGAAGCCCAGACCTTAGATAAGACTCTTCTGACCTTGGCACCGCCTATGAGAAACTCAGTTGTAAGAGAACAGCTGGGCAGTGTAACTGGCCTACTTGAACTGTGAATGTAAACCTTTACTGACTTTCAGAGTTATATGTGGAGAATTATCTTTCTATCTCTTTATCTGAGGAATGTTGGTTATTATATGAGATGATGGACCTTGGACTATAACATCTTGCTTGACAAATGATTTCTATTATAAAGACTATTTATAAACATGTGAAAGAGATGGATGAAGACCAGGAAAAGATCCTTTCCATGTTGAAAGCAATACATGAAGCAATTCTTTCAGCTTGTGATAAAATAAGACCTAACATAAAAGATCAAGACTCCAGCTTAGATACACAAACCCTAACTTTGACTACAACCAAAGAACTAACAACACAGAAGATAACAGAAGAAGTGGAACAATCAAATATTAAGACAGAGGGCTCAACTGACCAACAAATACAGTTAATGTAAAACCCAGAAAAGAGAGTAGCAACACTGAAAATGGAAAAGAGTTTCTATATAAATCAGAAGAAATTTGAGAAAGAAGAAGAACAGATTGAATGGAAGACAAACATATTAGGGCAATCATGAGGAATTGGAATAATAGGGAGACAACTTAATGAATACAAATGGGCTAGTCCTTCCCAAAAAGTAGCAATTAAATGGTCTCCTTTATTTCAAATAACATATATAATAATAGAGGGAAATCTATTTGATGATTTAAAAGCACTAATACGGAAGCTTGGTTGACAAAGGAAGAAAGCCAGAATAAGGCTGAAAAAAATTGGGGTTTTGATTTATTAGAGGGGATTTCATATTATTAATTAAAGGTTTAAAGGGAGAAGTTGAGATAAAGGGAATTTTGGTCATTAGATTTAAACTATTTGGAAATTAGTTGAAAATAAGGATTTTATCTGTTTAATATTTAAAAATTAGACCTAAAAATATTATGAATATGTTTGATTTATTGATTAACACAGGAAATATATATAATGGTTTTGATTTATTAAAGGGGATATTGTATTATTAAGTAGATGATTTAATATGTTGGGAAATAGATAACTTTTAGGAAATAGCACAAGATTATATTCAAATAGATAAAATGTGCATTTTGGATATTAGATTTTGTTATGAATTGAGATAAGAGAAATCTTGGTTGCCTAAAGCCTGAAAATTATAAATATTAAAGGTTAAATTGGAATATTGATGGGAAACTAAAAATTTGGTAAAAATAATAACAGGATATGGATTATTTATGAAGATTGAATGTAAAAAATAATTAAGATACATTATAAGCTAAAATTTATTGATAAATGTAATTATGATGTTTTTACTGAATTGATATAATAAGAACAGTATTAGCTGAAATGTAAGACAGTAAATATTAAGGGAAAAAGAGAGGAAATATTTGATGTTGTAACTTGAGATTTGTACTAAAGATTTTGTTATTGAACTATTGATTAACCCAGCCACCACATTGCTTTTTAAATAAAAAATGTAAAATTGGAAAATTAATAAAATATTATATACAAAAAAGTTGTACAGAATAGGTTAATTTAGAGTACTGTTAATAAAAAATATAACTAAATTAATAAGAACTTCAGTTTTATAAGATTTGCCAAAATTTCATGGGTGCTAAAGCTTTATTTGAAAACTCTTGGTTAAAAAAATGTAATATTTTTGTTAAGGCCATTTCCCTGTCCATACTGCAACTGCTCATGGGCCCCCTTTGTTTCTTCCCCTTCACTCAAATCTAGTTTTCACAGCCATTTTATCTTTGAACCAATATAAGGTGATAGAAATCACCTTGTGCCATTATTATGGCAATCTGAAAGTCATTATACAGCACGTCCTTTGGGTTAAAGTCAACTTAAACAAAACTACAAGTTCCTTCTCATGTAACTTTTTATCACAAAAGTTGCATAGTTAATATGTCTTTTGGTAAAACTTTTTAAAAATTGACTGAACAAAACAAAATCTCTTGTGGCCTAATTAATACAATTTGAAGGCTATTTTAATAGCTGTTGTTTAGACTAAAGTCAAAGTCAACTTTAGTTTGAGCTCCATTGTCAAATGCATAATTTCATTCAGTACTGATCAACTGAGAAATGAACTCCTGGGGAATAGCTACAGACTTTCCATGGATGAAAATTGTTCCCATCTCTTTAGCACTACCAGGTCTGAGAAAATGATATTCATAGTGTTCCAGCCCATGTCAATCCTGGTGCATTGAAAAGGAATCTGATCTTTCAGTTCTTTTCACAGACTGCAAAGAGAAAATAGCACTATGGAAAATCAATCAAGAGTTGGTGAATTCCTTCTGCGTGGATTCCCTGACACTAAGGAGCTAAGAATAGTACATATCACCACTTTTTTATTAATTTATTTGGTGGCACTCATTGAGAATCTCATTATTATCACTGTCATTCTTCACAGTCATCAACTTCACTCACCCATGTATTTTTTTCTAGCCAACCTATCTTTCCAAGATCTTGGTTCCATCTCTGTCACAGTTCCTAAATCATTATTGAATTCTTTGATGAACACTGAAGCTATTTCTTACTCTGGATGTCTCTGTCAAGTTTTCCTCTTTGTTTTCTTTGTAACATCTCATCTCCTCCTTCTTGGTGTCATGGCATATGATCGTTATGTAGCCATCTGCAACCCACTACATTATGAGATGATGATGAACAAAAAAGTCTGTGTCCAAATGGCAACCAATGCATGGATGGGTGGCCTTTTCTACTCTGCTCTTTATACTGGAAATTTATTCACAATGGAGTTCTGTTCCAGAGTCATCAATCAATTCTTCTGTGATATTCCTCAATTACTCCAGATCTCCTGCTCTGATTCATACTTCACCAAATTCTGGACTCTCATCTTTGGTTCTTGTTTAGGATTCATTCAGTTTGCTGTAATTGCTTATTCTTACGTGCAGATCTTCAGAGAGGTTTTTAGAATCCCATCCTCCCAAGGAAAACAAAAGGCCTTGTCTACTTGCTTACCCCATCTCACAGTCATTTGTTTGTTTGCGGTAAGTGGTACCCTTGCTTATTTCAGCCCAACATCTGCCACCTCTTCAGCCTTATATCCATTTATTTTACTGTGTGGTACCACCACTCTTAAACCCACTAGTTTATAGCATGAGGAATAAGGAACTCAAAATGGCATTCTGGAAACAAATTCTCAATATTTGTCCTAATTCCTTGTGCAACAATCATACTTGGTTTCCACTATTCCAATAAACTGTTACATAGACATGTTGTCATCAAAAATGTATAGATTTCATGTTAATGTGTAAATTTAGCATATGCTTCTCATCCCTATGCATGTTTTTATCAAAATAGAAATTATTTTTATCAGGTATAATTCCTCAGTAAATCTGCCTATAATTTTAACATAAATCTTTTCCATTAAATATCCAATGTAATATAGATTTATTAATAATGCAGTATGAAAAATAATTAAGCATTACTATATATATATTAAGCATTATATATTTAAGCATTATATATATATAAAATTATCTATGTTGAAAATAGAGAAGGCTTATCTATAATGACATTAAGATACTTTATGCTTTAAAATATGCATGTATTATTTTTTCTGTTTATTTTTTAATGCTATGCAGAAAAAATATTACCATTTTGCTTATTACATATGCACATAAATGCAGGAATGGTGTAGTGCATTTGTGTTATTATATTAACTAGGTGGCATTGCCACTATGTTTCATTTATTGTGGAGATATTTTAGAGGATTTTGGTTGGCAAGTATGTTTCTTTTCGTAAAACCTGGAATAGTGCAAAGGGAAAACAATGGGGATTATGAGTGTGAATAGGATTTGCAGGATATTATAAATTATTTATTTGTGCCCTGCATTGTAGTAGTAGAATTGAATTGTTTAAAGTATCTGTATTTAAGCTCTGAACCTCTATTTAATGCATCGAAGACCTACTTCAGTTTCAGATTTTAGGCAACTAGTAAATCAAAACTATAGGTTAAAATAAGTCCAACAAATTTGTAAGTATATTATGCTCAGTTAAGTGTCAGTTCTACTGGAAAGAAGTACTCAGCATTATTTTAAAATAAATAAATAAAAACAAAGCTTCAATTGAAACTGTAGTTCTTTCTACTAGATCTTTCAAGATTTTTTTTTTTTTAAAAAATGTCAGATTATTATTATCTATTCTCTGGGACTCAATGACAAATTTGCCTCAATATTTTATCACAATGTCAGATTGGGAAACCAACTTGGGAAATATGCAGTAATGGAAAAATTAACAATGTACATCAAGAGCAAATATTTGACAAAATTTCAATAACAATGATTATTGTTATAGTACCTTATGATGATAAGTTAATTTCAGATACTGAGCATACTGTTTTTAAAGAGTATTTTTTTACTGTAAAACATTAACCAATTTTACTATATATTATAAATATTCTCCTCCTCCAGCTCCTCGTCCTCCTCTCCTCCTCCTCAAGAACATGTGGATATATTTTAGAAAGAGTAATAAATACATCAATTTATTTATTTATTTATTTTATTTTATTTTATTATATTTGTATACCGCCCTTCTCCCGAAGGACTCAGGGTGGTGAACAGGGCAATACATGTTAAAAAACAAGAATACAAAAGTTAAAAAAGATTAAACAAGATGCCCAAAAACTATAACAATAAGTTAAAATACATAAAAAACAATAAAACCGAAACCCATCACCCATCAGGCCAGGCCGGCTTGTTTTAACAGGTAAGTCTTTAGATCGCGCCGGAAGGAGCGAAGGTCGGGCGCCATCCGGAGCTCAACCGGAAGATGGTTCCATAAATCTGGTTTAAATATTAATGTTTAGCATTTTTATTGATTTTGAATTATTTCATAAAATGACATGAGTCTACATTTATACTTATTTAATAAATGAAATAAACAAATAATGAATTTTAATTTGTATTACAATTGTAAATGCTCTGAATATTTATTTAGTGATTTCCATCTGCTATGTCCTATGAGATGGTTTGGGCTGAAAGACTGGTCCAAAAGGGGAGGACTAACACTGAGTGATGCAGCATATTCACCACCATACCAAATTGGGTCTTTATAAATCTATACCTTTATTGTACACTGGCCGTAATGTTTGGATTACAAATCTTGTAAAATATATACATAAATTGGGGGATTGGAATTGAATTGGATGCTTTTATACTGTAACTGTAGCATGATCTTAACAACACTTTTAGTTTACTGGGTTGCCAAATGGTCCTATGTGCACACTCATGCACATTTTGAAATACCTTTTCAAATACAAAGTCTAGATTTGACTCTCTCTCTCTCTCTCTCTCTCTCTCTCTCTCTCTCTCTCTCTCTCTCTCTCTCTCTCTCTCTCTCTCTCTCTCTGTGTGTGTGTGTGTGTGTGTGTGTGTGTGTGTGTTTCTCCTGCCTAATGCTGGACTAGAATTCACAACCATTCACCTTTTAGACTGTGCCTTACCACTATACCTAACTGGGTATCAGATATACAGTCATGTGAAAGACAAAATATGCCCTCTTTGAGTTTTATGGTCTTATGCATCAGGACATAATAAAAATAGTCTGGTTCTTATAAGTTCTTAAAAGTAGGTAAATACAGTCTCAGATGAACAATAACACATGATATATTATAGCTGGTCTCATTTATTTTACAAAAAGAAAGCCAAAATGTGTGAAAAATTAAGTACATCCTATGATTCAATAGCTTAGAAAATCCGCTTTAGCAGCAATAACTTGAAGTAATCATTTTCTTATGATTTTATCAGTTCTCATATTTTAGAAGAGTGCCAACAGATACACTATAGGGAAATGGAAAATAAATATAACAAAATCTCATTTTATTAATTATTGAACAAAAACGATAGGAAAGAGGAAATTTCCATGATTAAAGATTGTGAGCCATTCACTTTTTTGGGGAGGGGGGGAAGGTATTGCTAATATTTTAAATTAGAAACAAAGCAAGCCTATCCCTGAGATAGGCTTCAACTTATTTTTGTAAGGCACTGGTGGTATTAAAAATATCTATTAGATATCATACAGAACTTTAAACTAAAACAAGACAATTCATAAGTAAGGAGGTTGTGTTGGTACTCAGAAAATTGAATGTAGATTTAGAAGTAGGGATTTTTACATCTTCAAAAAATTAATTTAATAGATAATTTTTTAATACAGCTCCTTTAAATTTAGGGATATCATAATTCAAAATGGATAATGACACATCTGGATTTCTACTCTTGGAATTCTCAAAGATTTGGAAGCTGCAGACTACATACGGAATTCTATTACTTATACTGTATTTAATGATAGTAACAGGGAACCTTCTCATCATTATTGCAGTGGTTTTTGACCACCACCTGCACATCCCTATGTACTTCTTCCTGATGAATTTAGCCATGCAAGACATTGGTTCTATTACAGTCATTATCCCCAAAGCTATTTCTTATGGATATCAGATTTATTTCATATTCTGGGTGCATTGCTCACGTTTTCTCATCAGTCTTCTTCTTGAACTATTGTATTTCCCTCCTTACTATTATGGCATATGATCAATATGTTGCTACTTGTAACCCTTTACAATATGAAATGATCATGAACAGGAGAGCTTGCATCTAAATGGTTGGCAGAGTGTGTGTTGTCAGTTTCCTTAATAGTGCATTACACACTATTGTAACATTTACTACTTCTTTTTGTTCTAAAAATATCAACCAGTTCTACTGTGAAATTCCACATCTACTTAAAATTATTTGCTCTGGTTTATATGTAACTGAAATTGGAATTGTAGTATTTACTGCTATATTAGTAATGGTTATTTTTTTCTTCATTGTTGTTACTTACAGTGTGTTCAAATTTTCTCTGCTGTACTGAGAATCCCTTCTGTTAGAATATGTTGTTGAAAAAATGGTTTGTTTAACAGAGTATTATTAATACACAGTGGAAGTTGTACTGGGACTTTTAGGCAAACAGTAATGCACTAACACGAGTTTTATAACTTATTTTTACTCAGACAACAAAAAGAAACACAGTAAGAAATAGTCCAAGTATCAATCCAGTATCATGCACATAAAAGTCAGTCCATAAAAAACATAGTATCAAAATACAAAAGCTGCTTACCAATATCAAAAACAATATACACTGTAGCAAGCAGTTGATTCTTGAGAGAATAAATATCAAGTTAGCAAACAAGAGAACAAGAGGTATCCAAACACTAACATCAAACACATATACAAGAGCAACTACGTGTAACATCTAACTCTCTTTTATGTGGAATAATTACAGCCACACCCTTAGGCCGTTTAACTCCTTAAAGGTGCTTTTACTCCATTATATAATATTGTCACCCAAATCAAGTTTAATCTCTAACAATCTCCCCTTTTGGGTGGCATATTATACATATATTTTTACAATCTCAAATTACACATATCACAAACAGATTTATGCTTTATAGCACCCTGAGCTTTAGTAAACTGGTCAGCAATATTATCTTCAGTTGCACAATATTCCAGTTTAATCAAATTATCTTTAACACATTGTCTGACATTTAGATACCGTAGATCCGTATGTTTTGATCTAGTTTTCACTGCAGCATTAGTTGCTAATTTTATAGCTGCTTGATTGTCTTCATACACTTTTATTGGTTCATTACAATTTAAACCCATATCAAACAATAATTGTTTCCATACCAATAGCTCAGTACATAATAAAGATAAACAAGAAAATTCGGATTCAGTTGTTGATAAGCTTATATGCTTCTGTCTGTTAGACCTCCATCCTACTAAAGCGTTTCCCAATAATACAACCAATCCTGAAGTGGATTTCCTGGTTACAGTATCAGATGCAAAACTAGCATCTGCAAATGCTTTTAGTTCCAATTCCTTTGTTGGCTCTAGATATAGAGAATAATGTATGGTGTGCTTCAAATATCTTAAAACTCTTTTCGCACCTTGCCAACATCTGGTTGTAGGATTCTCACAATATCTAGCTAAATGATTAACTGTAAATGCTATATCAGGTCTTGACCAGTTACATAAATACATCAAGCTGCCTATTAATGATTGATATATCTTTTTATCAAAGACATTGCTGTTATCTGCTGAACTCTCAAAACCTTGAACCATAGGTATTTTTACTGGTTTACAGTTTTCCATATTATAACGTTTCAGCAAACCATTAATTTTCTTAGCTTGAGACAATTTAAATCCTTTACTAGTCCTGACAATATCCAGCCCTAGATAATGACTAATAGCTCCTAGATCTTTTACTCTAAATTTTCTTTTTAACCCTGAAATTATTCTTTCAGTTTCTGTTTCATCTTTTGCTATAATAGCAATATCATCAGTGAATAATAATAACAATGATAATTCACTATTTTGCTGTTTTATAAATAAACAAGGATCTGCAATACTAGCTTTAAATCCCAAACTATTTAACTCTTTTACTAAACATCTATTCCACTCATAACCTGACTGTTTTAAACCATACAAACTCTTATTCAGTTTCCAACAGTACCCTACCTTACTTTCTATTCCTGATGGAACTTTCATATATATATCATGGTTTAATGTTGCATGCAAATAAGCAGTTTCAATATCTACATGTTTTATACCATAATTCTTATTTGCTGCCCAAACTAAAGCAGCCCTAAGAGTGGAAGCTCTTAACGTTGGGGAAAATACTTCATCATAGTCACTATTATTCTGTGCAAATCCTTGAGCAACTAATCTTGCTTTATGTATTACCTCTCCTGTAACACTTTCTTTCAGTTTAAAAACCCATTTACATCCAATTAACTTTTCTGTTTTAGGTATTTTAACCTCTTGATAAACATTAAGATCTTGCAAAGACTTTATTTCTTTATCCATAGCTACCTTCCAATTCTTTCTTTCATTCTCAGGATACATTTTTATTTCTTCAACATTAGAAGGTTCAATGTCTATTTGACAAATTAAACCTGCCTCGAAACGATCAGGCTGTCGTCTTTCCCTGTTAGACCTTCTGAGAATTATTGGACTTATAGGTACATTTACATTATTATCTTCTTCCTCTCCTGTCTCCACTATCAGTGGTTCTTGTTTGATCTCTGTAGCAGGTTCCTCCTCTTCTTTATCACTTTCATTTGAGGAGTTAGTTAAATCTTGTTGAGGAATATATACAATATCTTCTACCCTTTCCCAGCCTGACTGTTCTTGAAAAACAGCGCTAGAACTACAATAAATGTTTTTAGTACCTTTCTCCCAGAACCGATAAGACTTATGGTTTAACTCATAGCCAACAAAAAATAATTGTTTAGCTCTATGTTCTCCTTTATTTCTTATTGAACTTGGAATATGTACCCAAGCAGGTGTCCCAAATGTGTGAATATAACTAAGATTTGGTTTTCTCTTATACCATAAGGTATAAGGAATTTTACCTGTAGCTGAACTAACCACATTGTTTAAAATATGATTAGCACATTTTGCTGCTTCTCCCCATAAGCTATCAGGTAAACCAGAATCTTCAATCATAGATCTAATCATAGCTTGCAATGTTTGGCCCCTCCGTTCAACAAATGCATTATGCTGAGGTCTATAAGGAGCTGTACGTCTATGCTCTATTCCCTCTGAAACTAACAGCTCATTGAACTGTTTATTAACAAACTCAGTTCCATTGTCTGTTATTATGGTTTTTACATTTAACTGAGTTTTCCTTTGTACAAACTTGAGCCAATTAGATATTGTTTGTATAGTTTCAGTTTTTGACGTAAGGAGATAACAGAACCCATATCTGCTATAATGGTCTAGAATATTTAATATGTAGCAAGCACCCCCTAAACTGGGTTTCATAGGACCTATCAAATCCATAAATACCAGTTCTAATGGAGTTGTGGTTTTAAATCCATCTAACCTATTAGCTGGTGCTGCCCTGCTCTTTTCTCTACCACATACGTTACACTGCAGATATTTCTTACAAGCCTTTAACTTAAACCCATTAGACAAAGCTACAGTTCTTTTTAGTGTACTAAAATTCACATGACCCAATCTTCTATGTAATAAATGAATACATTCATCATGTGGTTTTTGATTTGTACAAGTAGTAGCCATTATTATAGGATCATTGCTAATTACAAACAAACCGTCTTTCATATTAGCTATTAAGTTCACTTCATTCTTTTGAATAAGACATTCCTCCCCTTGGAAAGTAACTTTAAAACCTGCTTCCAATAATGCCTTAACTGATAATAGATTATAATCACATCTGGGAACATATAGCATTTCCAAATTTTGTTTTAAAAATGAACAGTAAACCTTACCCTCTCCAGAGACCTTGACTCTCAGGCCATTAGCCATAGAAATATATTTTTCACTAGACCTTATATTCTCAAAATCCCTTTTTATTTTTGAAATACAGTGTGTAGCTCCACTATCTACCACCCACCAATTGTGGTTATTAGTAGTTCTATTAGCTACAGCTACATTAATCAGCTTTTTATTCTTTCTATGGCTTTCCTTTCTCTGACAATTACTATTCTGACAAAACTTAGCAATATGTCCCTTTAACCCACAATTAAAGCATTTCCTTAAAATATAAGCAGATTCAGTCTTCTTTATTTCCTGTTGCAACGGCTCTCTCAACTGTTTCCTCTCCATACGACATCTTGATTCTTCCAACAACCTTCCAGTTATTGAAGAAACAGTTAGGTCTTCTTTGGACAAAACCTCCAAGGACGATACAAAGGCATCGTAGCTCTCATCCAATGATGATAAAATGATGTAAACCTGGTGAAGCTCTGAGAAAATAAGTTCTTTTTCTTGCAGTTCCAACAAAGTTGCTTTTATAAAGTTAAGGTGAGCTAACATATCGCCATTCTTTTCCAGTCTAGCTCTAAATAGCTTTCTGGTAAGATTTATATGAGCACCAACACTGTCCCGAACAAAAATCTTTTTCAACTTAGCCCAACATTTAGCAGCAGACTCTTCTCCACGCACATGGACTAGCTGTTGGTCTCCTAATGTTAGCCCAATGATAGATAAAGCCTTATCATTGTCTTTATTGAAGTCTACAATCTTCTTGTTATCTTCTTCATTAGTTGGATCCCAGGCAGTTACATCAGGAGGATTATGGACTATTTTCCAAAGACCTTGATTTTGTAATAGCAAACTACATTGTGTAGACCAGGATACGTAGTTTGACCCATTAAGCCGGGTAATGCAGAATGGATTGAATAGTCCTTGTGCCATTGTCTGAATTTGAAAACTCAGTTAGGAAATATAAATACAATACTGTGCCTGTCCTCAGCACCACACTGGATCTGGGCCCATAACCATTGTTAGAATATGTTGTTGAAAAAATGGTTTGTTTAACAGAGTATTATTAATACACAGTGGAAGTTGTACTGGGACTTTTAGGCAAACAGTAATGCACTAACACGAGTTTTATAACTTATTTTTACTCAGACAACAAAAAGAAACACAGTAAGAAATAGTCCAAGTATCAATCCAGTATCATGCACATAAAAGTCAGTCCATAAAAAAACATAGTATCAAAATACAAAAGCTGCTTACCAATATCAAAAACAATATACACTGTAGCAAGCAGTTGATTCTTGAGAGAATAAATATCAAGTTAGCAAACAAGAGAACAAGAGGTATCCAAACACTAACATCAAACACATATACAAGAGCAACTACGTGTAACATCTAACTCTCTTTTATGTGGAATAATTACAGCCACACCCTTAGGCCGTTTAACTCCTTAAAGGTGCTTTTACTCCATTATATAATATTGTCACCCAAATCAAGTTTAATCTCTAACACCTTCTATTCAAGGAAGGGAAAAAGCCTTCTCCACTTGTCTTCCCCACCTCATTGTCATCACCATATTTTTATTTTCTGGTTGGTTTGCCTACCTAAGGACAATATCCGACAGTGCTTCACACCTTGATTTCATAATTACAATAATGTATTCCATTATCCCATCCATTTTAAATCCATTGATCTATGGCAGAAGCTCCGAAACTTTTCTATACCCCGCACCTATAGAATGCTTCTGATATATTCTTCTACACCTTACAAAAGTTCAAAATAATGAATTATGCATATACACTATAATTTTGAAACTTCTAAACCCAAGTTTTCATACCCCCTGGAATATCGTCTTGCACCCCTGGTTGGGATCCCATCATCTATGGCATGAGAAATAAGCTGATTAAAATTGTGCTTATAAGACTTCTTAAATTTAAATAATTTCTTTCTAAAGAAATATGAGCAGCAAGATTATTTATCTATTTATAAAAATCTGAAAAGAAATCAGACAGCAAGCAAGAAATATAAAACTTCATTCATCTGTTTCAATGTATTTATCAAGCCAAAATTGTTATAAATTGGATTTGTGTCTGTTATATGACTCAGCCCCAAGGTACCAATAGTAAAAGATAGTGAAATGTGATTGAATGAGATTGAATGTTTTTTACTCTGCAACCAATAATAAAAACATATTAAAGCTGGATTGAATATGCTTCTAAAATCTTTATATTTATTATTGTTCAAGAAAGACCTATATTGGTATTTGATAAACTGTTATAATTTTAGTAAGTCCAGGTGATGTGTTAACCACTCATATCTTACAGGCATATATAAATAAAAAGACAGAAACATAACTACCGTATATACTTGAGTATAAGCCGACTCGAGTATAAGCCGAGACCCCCAATTTTACCCCCAAAAACTGGAAAAAGTTATTGACTCGAGTATAAGCCGAGGCTGGGAAATGCAGCAGCTGGAGGCTGGATCCCCCTGCTGAGATGAGAGAACGGGGTGGCAAGCCGCCGAGAGAATGGGGCGGTGGAGTGCTCCGCCGAGAGAATGGGGCGGCTTGCTGTTCTCTCAGTGCAGCACGGCAGAGGCTGGATCTCGCGAAAGAAGTCTCCGCTGAGCGAGAGAATGAGGCGTCTCAGCGCCCATTTTCTCGGTGAAGACTTCTTTCAGGGGATGCAGCTTCTGCTGTCCCTTTCTCTCAGCTGCCCAGTGGAACAGCTTGCCACCAGAAATCAAGAGTGCTCCATCACTGGAGGTTTTTAAGAAGAGACTGGACATTCACCTGTCTGAGATGGTATCGGTCAGTGGTGGCGAAACTTTTAGAGACCGAGTGCCCAAACCGCAAGCCAAAACCCACTTGTTTATCACAAAGTGCCAAGGCAGCATCGGCATTCTGGTGCCCTCGGGGGAGGGGACAGGGAGGCGCCTCTGAGTGCCGTCTCTGGCACGAAAAAAAAGGGGGAGCAAAAAATGGGCCACCGTACCGCAAGGCACAAAAACGCCAACCGCCGTGCCGCAGGGTGCAGATACAAGGCACCGCATCACGTGAGAACGGGGCTGGGCTAGTGAGTATCACGCAGGCACTAGCCCCGCCCCCTTTGCAGCATGTGCCTGCTCGTGGCCCCGTGCGCGCATGCACGCATGTAAAATGCTTCCCCCTCCCTTTTCTTCCAGTCCACCAACCAACAAGGACCTGCTGCTGGCAGCGGTGGTGGCGCACGTGCCAACAGAGAGGGCTCTGAGTGCCACCTCTGGCAGGCGTGCCATAGGTTCACCACCACTGGTATAGGTCCTCCTGCTTGAGCAAGGGGCTGGACTAGAAGACCTCCAAGGTCCCTTCCAGCTCTATTCTATTCTATTCTATTCTATTCTATTCTATTCTATTCTATTCTATTCTATTCTATTCTATTCTATTCTATTCTATTCTATTCTATTCTATTCTATTCTATTCCATTCACTTTCTATATTTCTATTCTATTCTATTCTATTCTATTCTATTCTATTCTATTCTATTCACTTTCTATATTTCTATTCTATTCTATTCTTATTACCATTCTCTATTCTATTCTATTCTATTCTATTCTATTCTATTCTATTCTATTCTATTCTATTCACTTTCTATATTTCTATTCTATTCTATTCCATTCACTTTCTATATTTCTATTCTATTCTATTCTATTCTATTCTATTCTATTCTATTCTATTCTATTCTATTCTATTCTATTCTATTCTATTCTATTCTATTCTATTCTATTCTATTCTATTCACTTTCTATATTTCTATTCTATTCTATTCTATTCTATTCTATTCTATTCTATTCTATTCTATTCTATTCACTTTCTATATTTCTATTCTATTCTATTCTATTCCATTCACTTTCTATTCTATTCTATTCTATTCTATTCTATTCTATTCTATTCTATTCTATTCTATTCTATTCTATTCTATTCTATTCTATTCTATTCTATTCTATTCACTTTCTATATTTCTATTCTATTCTATTCTATTCTATTCTATTCTATTCTATTCTATTCTATTCTATTCTATTCTATTCTATTCTATTCTATTCTATTCACTTTCTATATTTCTATTCTATTCTATTCTATTCCATTCACTTTCTATATTTCTATTCTATTCTATTCTATTCTATTCTATTCTATTCTATTCTATTCTATTCTATTCTATTCTATTCTATTCTATTCTATTCTATTCACTTTCTATATTTCTATTCTATTCTATTCTATTCTATTCTATTCTATTCTATTCTATTCTGTTCTGTTCTGTTCTGTTCTGTTCTGTTCTGTTCTGTTCTGTTCTGTTCTACGTTCTGTTCCAATCCATTCCATATTTTCTATTCCATTCTGTTCCACTGTCAGAGCCCATCGGAGGCAACCCAGTCAGGCCAAACAGGAGTTACACTAAGGCTACGCAGCCTCTCCTCTCAACCTGAACCCCTCCTTACCTTTCCTTTTATCTGCATCCTATTTTTAACTGCCGGCTCTGCCCTGCCCTATTTTGTCCTGTGAGGATGGGGAGAAACAGCAAGTGAGTGAGGATGGGGAGAAACAGCAAGAAGACCGGGTGGGGTGGGGTGGGTTAATCACTAAACCTTCCAGTGTTTAACCAAAGCAGCTTTTGCATTTGTCAAGCTCTGCTAGCAGGGCACTGGACGGGCCTGGCGGAGCTGCTAAAGGTGAACGGGAGAAGGTGAGTCTTCGCCGAGAAAATCTCAGCGCCCATTTTCTCGGCGAAGACTTCTTTCGGGGGATGCAGCTTCTGCCGCCCCTTTCTCTCAGCTGCCCAGCTAAGAGAAGGGGTGACAGAGGCTGGATCCTCCGAAACAAGTCTCCGTGAGACGAGAGAACAAGGCGTTGGAGCGCTCCGCGAAGTGTGGGGTGGGGAAGCTTGCCGCCCATTCTCTCAGCGACGAAGACTTCTTTCGGGGGATGCAGCTTCTGCCGCCCCTTTCTCTCAGCTGCCCAGCTAAGAGAAGGGGTGACAGAGGCTGGATCCTCCGAAACAAGTCTCCGTGAGACGAGAGAACAAGGCGTTGGAGCGCTCCATGAAGTGTGGGGTGGGGAAGCTTGCCGCCCATTGTCTCAGCGATGAAGACTTCTTTTGGGGGATGCAGCTTCTGCCGCCCCTTTCTCTCAGCTGCCCAGCTAAGAGAAGGGGTGACAGAGGCTGGATCCTCCGAAACAAGTCTCCGTGAGATGAGAGAACAAGGCGTTGGAGCGCTCCGTGAAGTGTGGGGTGGGGAAGCTTGCCGCCCATTGTCTCAGCGACGAAGACTTCTTTCGGGGGATGCAGCTTCTGCCGCCCCTTTCTCTCAGCTGCCCAGCTAAGAGAAGGGGTGACAGAGGCTGGATCCTCCGAAACAAGTCTCCGTGAGACGAGAGAACAAGGCGTTGGAGCGCTCCGCGAAGTGTGGGGTGGGGAAGCTTGCCGCCCATTCTCTCAGCGACGAAGACTTCTTTCGGGGGATGCAGCTTCTGCCGCCCCTTTCTCTCAGCTGCCCAGCTAAGAGAAGGGGTGACAGAGGCTGGATCCTCCGAAACAAGTCTCTGTGAGACGAGAGAACAAGGCGTTGGAGCGCTCCGCGAAGTGTGGGGTGGGGAAGCTTGCCGCCCATTCTCTCAGCGACGAAGACTTCTTTCGGGGGATGCAGCTTCTGCCGCCCCTTTCTCTCAGCTGCCCAGCTAAGAGAAGGGGTGACAGAGGCTGGATCCTCCGAAACAAGTCTCCGTGAGACGAGAGAACAAGGCGTTGGAGCGCTCCGTGAAGTGTGGGGTGGGGAAGCTTGCCGCCCATTGTCTCAGCGATGAAGACTTCTTTCGGGGGATGCAGCTTCTGCCGCCCCTTTCTCTCAGCTGCCCAGCTAAGAGAAGGGGTGACAGAGGCTGGATCCTCCGAAACAAGTCTCCGTGAGACGAGAGAACAAGGCGTTGGAGCGCTCCGCGAAGTGTGGGGTGGGGAAGCTTGCCGCCCATTCTCTCAGTGACGAAGACTTCTTTCGGGGGATGCAGCTTCTGCCGCCCCTTTCTCTCAGCTGCCCAGCTAAGAGAAGGGGTGACAGAGGCTGGATCCTCCGAAACAAGTCTCCGTGAGACGAGAGAACAAGGCGTTGGAGCGCTCCGCGAAGTGTGGGGTGGGGAAGCTTGCCGCCCATTGTCTCAGCGACGAAGACTTCTTTCGGGGGATGCAGCTTCTGCCGCCCCTTTCTCTCAGCTGCCCAGCTAAGAGAAGGGGTGACAGGGGCTGGATCCTCCGAAACAAGTCTCCGTGAGACGAGAGAACAAGGCGTTGGAGCGCTCCGTGAAGTGTGGGGTGGGGAAGCTTGCCGCCCATTGTCTCAGCGATGAAGACTTCTTTCGGGGGATGCAGCTTCTGCCGCCCCTTTCTCTCAGCTGCCCAGCTAAGAGAAGGGGTGACAGAGGCTGGATCCTCCGAAACAAGTCTCCGTGAGACGAGAGAACAAGGCGTTGGAGCGCTCCGCGAAGTGTGGGGTGGGGAAGCTTGCCGCCCATTCTCTCAGCGACGAAGACTTCTTTCGGGGGATGCAGCTTCTGCCGCCCCTTTCTCTCAGCTGCCCAGCTAAGAGAAGGGGTGACAGAGGCTGGATCCTCCGAAACAAGTCTCCGTGAGACGAGAGAACAAGGCGTTGGAGCGCTCCGCGAAGTGTGGGGTGGGGAAGCTTGCCGCCCATTGTCTCAGCGACGAAGACTTCTTTCGGGGGATGCAGCTTCTGCCGCCCCTTTCTCTCAGCTGCCCAGCTGAGAGAAGGGGGTGACAGAGGCTGGATCCCCCGAAACAAGTCTTCGCCGAGAAAATGGGTGGCAAGCTTCCACCGCCCCATTCTCTTAGCGGAGGCTTGCAGAGGTGGCGGCGGAGCTGCGCGCGCAGCTCTCCAAACCGCCGCAGCCCGTTTGGAGAGCTGCTGCCTTCGTCCATGTTTGATGAAAGCAGCAGCTCTCCAAACGGGGGTAGAAGTTCTTTTTTTTTTGTTGTTGACTGGAGTATAAGCCGAAGTGGAGTTTTTCAGCCCAAAAAGTGGGCTGAAAAATTCGGCTTATACTCAAGTATATACGGTATTCCTTGTACATTTAGTATGCATTTTGAAGTTTGCTCTTTTTTATATACAAATGTTATTGATTTTCTGATATTACATTCACATATTTGAAAAGCAAGGTGGTGGCTGGGTAGTAGTAGTTCAATTACATACAGATATCATTAGTACAGATTTCAAATTGCTACCATAAATATTTCCTCTCTTTTTCCCTTCATATATACTATCTATTTGTAAATTAAAAGACAAGTTTTATCCTATCCATCAGATAGAAAATAACTTTCTTACATACAGTATATCCATAGTTTTTAGTTTACACATATTCTGTTTTAACATACAATCTTTTAGACAATCAATGATCTAATAGAGTTTTCAATTTTAATTTCCACTAACATTTAGATTTAATGTTTGAGATTTATCAATCCCAAGATTTTTAGTATACTCCCAATTCATCTACCCCCATTCCTCACAAAATCTAATATTCAAAATACACATCCCGTTGACTTAACTTCTCAGCCTCTACGTCAACAAGTTAAGGATACAATATGTTATCCTTCCTTTTTGCTAATTTTCAGTTGTTGTTGTTTTTTAAGTAGTAATCAAAATTTCTTTTTATTTCAATATTTAATGCTTCCTCTCTTCCTCTTTATATCTGCTATCTCTTGCTTAAACTGATAATTTTTGTTTTTAACATTCCATATACACCTATTTATTACTTTCAATAATAAGTTTTTAGCTTATCTATATTATTCACCTTTACATGACCTTTATGCCCAAATCAATATTCAAATTAGCTATTAGTATTTATACTGCTAAATTTTAATGACCAAATTTTTTTTCTTTATCTCAGTTCATAACAATGTCTTGCGTTCAACATGCACATCTTACCTATTTAAGTACATTCTGTTTCAGATTTCAATAAGATGGTCGAAACTCCATTCTTCTTGAGCCTTATTCTAGCTTTTTTCCTTTGCCAAATCATCTTCCATGTCCTTGTTTTTGGGTCATTGAACCAATCTCCTTGTAATATCATGTATATTAATTAATATCGGCAAAACCATCCGATTGCCATTTTTTTGAGTGGACTTGTAGGTCTAGTGAGTCATCTCTTTATTCTTCCATATTGACGTAGTTGTTCTGAATTGTTTGTCTTCTCATCCAACTGTTCTTTTTCTAGATCCTCTAGTTCCTTCTGAGTTGTATAAGAAACCTTTTCCTTTTTCCAGGTTGTCAATGTCTTTTCTGGATTTTCAAATATCAATATTTGTTTAATAGTAGATTCTTCTGTCATGGTACTTGAATGTTTCATTTTTTCTATTGTATTTTGTATAGATGGTTCTTTAATTGTGGTCAAAGTTTGGGCTTTCATATCTAGGCTGTCTTCTTGTTCCTTCACATAGCCTCTTAGTATTTCATTGGTTGTGGTAAGAATTTGGATTAGTGTTTTTAACATAGAAAGAGTTTGTTGATCTTCATCTATAAATAAATTTTGTTCCTGGTCTTCTTCCATGTTGGTATTTTAAACTAAAGGATTTACATTTAGAAAATCGAAAAGAAAGTTTTTTTTTTCCTAGATAGGGAACACAAAGCCTCTGGCAGCTGTTGTTTCGAAGTTTTCAAGGTTATGTATCTTATCTATTTCCCTGGACAGTCAGCAAGACCCCTTTTAAAGTTTCCCTTTGAGTCCCAAAGTTGTCTTAATCTTTTAGGTAATTCTTTCTTTTTTTTCATAAGAAAGAATCCAGATTTCCAGCAGAAGTAGACAATGAACAATAGGAAATAAAAAATCTTTCAATCCACATGGTTTGAGAAATAAAGTTCCAATTGGGATTCAGTTACTTTTTCAACATTTAAAACGCCCCTGGGTATTTAGTCGCCACTCTTTCTGGAGGGACAGCTGAAATCTCCCTTCCCTCACCGCAGGGGGGAAATTGCTTGGCAGCTTAAGGAGGTACAGAAAGTAATTATGGTGTAAAAGAAGTAGATCTCAACCAGTCTCTTTTGCGCTGCTTTAAGAGTTGCCTGGTGGAAAATGTGACTTCGGCTGTTCACAGCCTAGGGACGAGCCATAATGGCCGGTCCTTTTGTCCACCAGTTTGGAGAGATCGCCAGGTCCACCGGGAAAGTTGTGGCTCTCCCACTTTCCAGCGAGCACCTCTCCTTGCTGGTCACCTCTTCAGTGTGACTTATATGGAAAATATTCTGTAAAAAAATCATGACTTAAAAAGCCTGCTTTCTGGCCTTCCTCCTGAGAGAGGAAGTCAAAACAGGAAAGAGTCATAATAGGCCATCTCTACATGACAAGACCAGATGGGCAGATTTGATTTTCACTACTGTATACATTGCTAAAGTGCTACACAATAAAGGTTTTTAAAAAATATTGATATTTCTATTGAATTCAAAAACCTACTGGTAACAATGTGGAGACTTCAGAATAAATGCTCTTCTTATTTAATGTGGGGATGGCCCATCAGGATTCTAGCTGCCACCTTAAGCTGCAAACTATTTTTGAGTGCCTGAGATTTATAATACAAGTCATCTGGACCTGCCCTGAATGGCTACAAGATAATGCCTTTGCAACTTAAAGTCTTTGTACCATCTTCTTATATATTTAGAAAAGTAATGCTGTTGGTTTGAATAAGCTGCTGGCAAAAGAAATGGTTTCTCAGGCCAGAATACCTACCCATATTGAAGAAACAGACATTTTGTTAACATCATTGTTGGTACACTAGCAAAAGCATTTCAGTTTATTAGGATTTCATGCAGAGTTATGGTTTCATGGGATGATGTAATGATATCCTAAAAAATAAAATGTCCTAGCTTAATAGTCATTCTAATTTTCGGTAAAATCAAATGTTTTGGTAAAATCAAATGTGGAAATTTAGTAATGAGGATATATTACATCATCAGTGGAGGAGAGCCTGTTAGATTAATAGGATTAATTATTTGTTAATAACTTTATATGAGTATGTATACAACAAGAACTTAAGCTTCATTATACAATACTTCAAACAGGAAACTATGAAAGGCCAACCAAGAATCATATAAACTATTGAATACACTCAAGGATTTGTATCCATCTAATGTTCTACAAAAACTATCACAATCCTGCATCATTGTTTTAAACAGTTTAGAAAAGTTAATAATAATAATAATAAAACCCTAAATTCATAAGTACTTCACTTTTATATAATCTGCCAAAATTTCATGGGTGCTACCTAAAGCTTTATTTGAAAACTCTTGGTTAAAAAAAATATTTTTTTTGTCAAGGCCATTTCCCTGTCCATACTGCAACTGCTCATGGGCCCCCTTTGTTTCTTCCCCTTCACTCAAATCTAGTTTTCACAGTCATTTTACCTTTGAATCAATATAAGGTAATAAAAATAACCTTGTGCCATTATTATGGCAATCTGAAAGTCATTATACAGCACGTCCTTTGGGTTAAAGTCAACTTAAAAAAAAACTACAAGTTCCTTCTCATGCAACTTTTTATTACAAAAATTGCATAGTTAATATGTCTTTTGGTAAAACTTTTTAAAAATTGACTGAACAAACCAAAATCTCTTGTGGCCTAATTAATACAATTTGAAGGCTATTTTAATAGCTGTTGTTTAGACTAAAGTCAAAGTCAACTTTAGTTTGAGCTCCATTGTCCAATGCATAATTTCATTCAGTACTGATCAACTGAGAAATGAACTCCTGGGGAATAGCTACAGACTTTCCACGGATGAAAATTGTCCCCATCTCTTTAGCACTACCAGGTCTGAGAAAATGATATTCATAGTGTTCCAGCCCATGTCAATCCTGGTGCATTGAAAAGGAATCTGATCTTCCAGTTCTTTTCACAGACTGCAAAGAGAAAATAGCACTATGGAGAGAATCTCATTGAGAATCTCATTATTATCACTGTCATTCTTCACAGTCATCAACTTCACTCACCCATGTATTTTTTTCTAGCCAACCTATCTTTCCAAGATCTTGGTTCCATCTCTGTCACAGTTCCTAAATCATTATTGAATTCTTTGATGAACACTGAAGCTATTTCTTACTCTGGATGTCTTTGTCAAGTTTTCTTCTTTGTTTTCTTTGTAATGTCTCATCTCTTCCTTCTTGGTGTCATGGCATATGATCGTTATGTAGCCATCTGCAACCCACTACATTATGAGATGATGATGAACAAAAAAGTCTGTGTCCAAATGGCAACCAATGCATGGATGGGTGGCCTTTTCTACTCTGCTCTTTATACTGGAAATTTATTCACAATGGAGTTCTGTTCCAGAGTCATCAATCAATTCTTCTGTGATATTCCTCAATTACTCCAGATCTCCTGCTCTGATTCATACTTCACCAAATTCTGGACTCTCATCTTTGGTTCTTGTTTAGGATTCATTCAGTTTGCTGTAATTGCTTTTTCTTACGTGCAGATCTTCAGAGAAGTTTTTAGAATCCCATCCTCCCAAGGAAAACAAAAGGCCTTGTCTACTTGCTTACCCCATCTCACAGTCATTTGTTTGTTTGCGGTAAGTGGTACCCTTGCCTATTTCAGCCCAACATCTACCACCTCTTCAGCCTTATATCCATTTATATCTATATTTTACTGTGTGGTACCACCACTCTTAAACCCACTAGTTTATAGCATGAGGAATAAGGAACTGAAAATAGCATTCTGGAAACAAATTCTCAATATTTGTCCTAATTCCTTATGCAAAAATCATTCTTGGTTTCCACTATTCCGATAAACTGTTACATAGACATGTTGTCATCAAAAACGTATAGATTTACTGTCAATGTGTAAATTTAGCATATGCTTCTCATCCCTATGCATGTTTTTATCAAAATAGAAATTATTTTTATCAGGTATAATTCCTCAGTAAATCGGCCTCTAATTTTAACATAAATCTCTTCCATTAAATATCTAATGTAATATATATTTATCAATAATGCAGCATGTAAAATAATTAAGCATTACTATTTGATATAAATATATATTTTGAATTACATATGTTGAAAATAGAGAAGGGTTTTTGATAATGACATTAAGATACTTTATGCTTTAAAATATGCATGTATTATTTTTTCTGTTTATTTTTTGATGCTATGCAGAAAAAAACTTACCATTTTGCTTATTACATATGCATATAAATGAAGGAATGGTGTAGTGCATTTGTGTTATTATATTAACTAGGTGGCATTGCCACTATGTTTCATTTATTGTGGAGATATTTTAGAGGATTTTGGTTGGCAAGTATGTTTCTTTTCGCAAAACCTGGAATAGTGCAAAGGGAAAACAATGGGGATTATGAGTGTGAATAAGATTTGCAGGATATTATAAATTATTTATTTGTGCCCTACATTGTAGTAGTACAATTGAATTGTTTAAAGTATCTGTATTTAAGCAGTGTTTTCTGAACCTCTATTTAATGCATCGAAGACCTACTTCAGTTTCAGATTTTAGGCAACTAGTAAATCAAAACTATAGGTTAAAATAAGTCCAACAAATTTGTAAGTATATTATGCTCAGTTAAGTGTCAGTTCTACTGGAAAGAAGTACTCAGCATTATTTTAAAATAAATAAATAAAAACAAAGCTTGAATTGAAACTGTAGTTCTTTCTACTAGATCTTTCAAGATTTTTTTTAAAAAAATGTCAGATTATTATTATCTATTCTGCAGGACTGAGTGACAAATTTGCCTCCATATTTTCTCAGTAAATTATTACATATGCATATAATTGCAGGAATGGTGTTGTACATTTGTTTTATTTTTTCTGCAGTCATTCATCAATGTTAACTACATGGCAATGGATTACCATGACGTTTCATTTATTGTGGAAATATTTTAGAGGACTTTTGTTGGCAAGCAAGTTTCTTTTCACAAAAGCTGGAATAGTGCATAGGGGGGGAAGGGGAATATGAGTGTGAATAAAATTTGCAGAAATTATAGTTTATTTGTTTATGCCCCATGTTGTTAAAAGGTGTAGTTGAACTGTTTGAAGTATCTGTATTCGAGAAGTGGTTTCTGAACCTCTGTTTAATGCATCAAGGACTTACTTCAATTTCACAGTTTAGGCAAGTAGTAAACCAAAACTAAAGGGTAAAATTAGTTCAACAAATTTGTAAGTACATCATAATCAATGAAGTGTCAGTTCTTCTAGAAAGGAGTAGTCAGCATTATTTTAAAATAAATACAAACAAAACTTGAATTGTAACTGTAGTTCTTTGTACTAGATGTTTTCGGAATAATTTTTTTAAAAAAGTCAAATTATTATTATATATTCTGCTGACCCCAAAGACAAATTTGCCCCAATATTTTCTCACAATGTCAAATTGGGAAAACATGAAATATGCAGTAATGGCAAAATTAACAATGTACATACAGAGCAAATGTTTGACAAAATTTCAGTAACAATGATTATTGTTATATTACTTTATAATGATAAGTTAATCTTAGATACTGAGCATACAGTTTTTAAAGAGTATTTTTTGTAAAACATTAACCAATTTTACTATATATTATAAATATTCTCCTCCTCCTCCTCAGGAACACTTGGATATATTTTAATATTAATATATATTAATATTTAGTTTTCTAGTGGTTTTTAATTGTTTCATAAGATGACATGAGTCTGCATTTATACTATAATTATTTAATAAATGAAATGAACAAATAATGAATTTTAATTTCTATTACAATTGTAAATTCTCTGATTACTTATTTACTCATTTTCATCTGCTATGTCCTATGAGATGGTTTGGGCTGAAAGACTGGCCCAAAAGGGGAGGACTAACATTGATTGATGCAGCACATTCATCATGATGCCAAATTGTTTCTTTATACATCTATACCTTTATTGTATACTGGTCACAATTTTAGGATTACAAAACTTGTAAAATATATACATAAATTAGGGGATTGGAATTGAACTGGATGCTTTTACACTGTAACTGTAGCATGATCTTAACAACACTTTTAGTTTAATGGGTTGCCAAATGGTCCTATGTGCACACTCATGCACATTTTGAAATACCTTTTCAAATACAAAGTCTAGATTTGATGCTCTCTCTCTCTCTCTCTCTCTCTCTCTCTCTCTCTCTCTCTCTCTCTCTCTCTCTCTCTCTCTCTCTCTCTCTCTCTCTCTCTCTGTGTGTGTGTGTGTGTGTGTGTGTGTGTGTGTGTGTCCTGCCTAATGCACATCTAGAATTCACAGTCATCCACCTTTTAGACTGTGCCTTACCACTATACCTAACTGGGTATCAGATATACAGTCATGTGAAAGACAAAGTACACCCTCTGAATTTTATGGTCTTATGTATCAAGACATAATAAAAATAGTCTGGTTCTTAGAAGTTCTTAAAAATAGGTAAATACAGCCTCAGATAAACAATAACATATAACATATTACATCATTATTTTACAAAAAGAAAGCCAAAATGGAGAAGCTATGTGTGAAAAAGTAAGTACACCCAATGATTCAATAGCTTATGGAACTCTCTTTAGCAGCAGCAACTTGAAGTAATTATTTTCTTATGACTTTATCGGTCTCTCACATTATTGTGGAGAGATTTTGGCCCACTCTTCTTTATTATTGTTGTTGTTGTTAGTTGCGAAGTCATGTCCGACCCATCACAACCCTATGGACAACATTCATCCAGGCCTTCCCGTCCTCTATCATTTTCTGGAGTCCATTTAAGCTCACGCCTACTGCTTCAATGACTCCATCCAGCCACCTCATTCTCTGTCGTCCCCTTCTTCTCTTGCCCTCAATCTTTCCCAGCATTAGGCTCTTCTCCAGTGAGTCTCTCCTTCTCATTAGGTGGCCAAAGTATTTGACTTTTAGCTTTAGGATCTGGCCTTCAAAATAGCAGGCAGGATTGATCTCCTCTAAGACTGACCGGTTTGATCACCTTTCAGTCTAAGGAACTCGCAGGAGTCTTCTCCAGCACAATAGTTCAAAGGCTTCAATTCTTTGGTCCTGAGCCTTTCTTATAGTTCAATTTTCACAGCCATACATTCCAACTGGGAAGACCATAGCCTTGACTATACACACTTTTGTTGGCAGGGTGATGTCTCTGCTTTTTAGTGTGCTGTCTAGATTTGCCATGGCTTCCCTCCCCAGGAGCAAGCGTCTTTTAATTTCTTGGCTGCAGTCCCCATTTGCAGCAATCTTGGAGCCCAGGAAAATAAAATCTGTCACTACCTCCATTTCTTCCCCATCTATTTGCCAGGAATTGAGAGGGCAGGATGCCATGATCTTGCTTTTCTTAATGTTAAGTTTTAAGCCCACTTTTGCACTCTCCTTCTTCACCTGCAACAAAAGGCTCTTTAGTTCTTCTTCACTTTCTGCCATTAGAGTAGTATCATCTGCATATCTTAGCTTGTTGATATTTCTCCCGGCAATCTTAATTCCAACTTTTGATTCATCTAGCCCTGCCTTTCTAATGATGTGCTCTGCATATACCGTATATACTTGAGTATAAGCCGAATTTTTCAGCCCACTTTTTGGGCTGAAAAAATCCACTTAGGCTTATACTCCAGTGAACAAAAAAAAGAACTTACCGAGGACTTGCGCGCGGCCGAGCTACTTTGCCTGATGCTGCTGGGGTCGCCCGGGCGCCTCTGCTCGCCCTCAGCAGCACCTGGCCCGGAATCACATGCGAAACAAGCCCGGCAGAGGAGCCGGAGCGGCGAGCAGAGGCGCCCGGCCCAGATCCTGCAAGCAAACAAGCACGTTTGCTTGTTCCGGGTAGAAAAAACGCTGTTGACCCCGGCATCTTTTGCGGGGATTTTCCATTTCCCGTTGCGAAACCAGCCGAGCCCAAGTCCACCCTTTCTTTTTTTTCCATGGCACGCTCGGTGCCTTTCCCACGATCGTGTCTCCTTCAGATCTTACGCAAGCTTCCTCGATTTCCTGGTGTGTGTGTGTGTGTGTGTGTGTGTGTGTTTCTTTCTTATTCCTCCCTTCTCTGGTGGTTGGAAAGGCGTGTGACGCGCTTCGACAACAACTCTGCTGGCTCTCTCGGTGGGAACCTCCCATCCTCTATATACCCCCATTTCGGCTGCTTCGCAAACTGCTTCCTCCACCCCACCCCACCCCACCTCACCCCTCCCCGCAAAAGATGCCGGGGTCGACAGCGTTTTTTCTACCCGGAACAAGCAAACACGCAGGCAACCCTGCACTATTCAGCTCAGTGAAGTCACGCTTGGTTAAAAAACAGATTTAATAATAATAATAAGAAGAAGAAGTTGGGCTGATCAAATGTTTCAATAATGACTGAAGGAGAGCTGCTTGTACCTTGGTCTTTGTGCTGGTGTCTTGACATGCCAGTGTTTTTATTTATTCCATTTATTCCATTTGATCAGCCCAAAGTACAAAAAACAAAAAAAACAAAAACAAGGTCTAGTTTCACGGCGATGAGCGACCGGAGTGCCAATCAATTAGTTAACAGACTTCATCAGTTCCAAAATCAAGATCACACCGGCAAGCTTTGTCAGTTGTCACTCGCGGCAGTACAAATACACTAGTACGGAAAGCTGCCGTTCACTTTCGGGGGGAGGAAAAAAAACACAACACCGCACGCTTTAAAAGATTGGAGTTTTGCAGCCTTTTTTCTCGGGCCCGTCCGCCACCTTTAACTTAAGGCGGCGCTCTCGATTTCCTGGTGTGTGTGTGTGTGTGTGTGTGTGTGTGTGTGTGTGTTTCTTTCTTATTCCTCCCTTCTCTGGTGGTTGGAAAGGCGTGTGACGCGCTTCGACAACAACTCTGCTGGCTCTCTCGGTGGGAACCTCCCATCCTCTATATACCCCCATTTCGGCTGCTTCGCAAACTGCTTCCTCCACCCCACCCCACCCCACCTCACCCCCCTTTTTCCAAACATTTTGTTTGCACCTCTGGGCCAAGCACGCAACTCCGAAAACGATCCCACCACTGGCAACTCCCTAGCACCGTAGGCAAAAACTAAAGTCGAAGCCACACCTGACAATCGGGGAGGGGAGGGGAGGGGGGGAGGAAGGAGGAAGAAACCAGCGCACCCTTCGCCCTTTTATTGTCGCAATCGAAGAGGCAGGAGAATGCGGGGTGGGGAGGGGAGAGAGAGAGAGAGAGAGAGTAGAAATCCCTATTTTCGGAGCTGAGAAGAGAAGCGCGGCTACAGCAGTTGCTAGAGTTCCCCCCAAGGGGGCAGAGAAAGAAGAACTCTCGGAGCGTTTCTTTCGTAAATACGTGCGCAGGCACACACTCGCCCAGCTGCGCACTTCGCCCAGCTTCTCGCGGGGAGTTTGCAAGCCCTTCGTTTCTCTTCAGGGCCGTCAGAAGGGCGAGCAAGTCTCTGCCCTGCCGTGGGGGTGGGGAGCCAAGCGCGCTTGACGTTCCTGGAAACGAGAAGGGCCTGCGGAGACTGACACCAACCCGAGTGCCCAAGCGGGTCTTCTCGGCATCAGGCAAAGTAGCTCACATGCAAAACAAGCCCGGCAGAGGAGCCGGAGCGGCTCCGTTGCTGGGGGTGCGTCTCGGCCGGGGCCTTGCAGGATCCGGGCGGGCGTCTTTGCTCGCCGCTCCGGCTCCTCTGCCGGGCTTGTTTCGCATGTGATTCCGGGCCAGGTGCTGCTGAGGGTGAGC
The DNA here is from genome assembly GCF_964194415.1 of Vipera berus. Lineage (NCBI taxonomy): Eukaryota > Metazoa > Chordata > Lepidosauria > Squamata > Viperidae > Vipera > Vipera berus. Next base: position 25,200,415 of record NC_138205.1, on the reverse strand, counting down.
AGAGGCGCCCGGGCCGGATCCTGCAAGGCCCCGGCCGAGACGCGACCCCAGCAGCGTCAGGCAAAGTAGCTCACATGCAAAACAAGCCCGGCAGAGGAGCCGGAGCAGCTCCGCTGCTGGGGGCGCGTCTCGGCCGGGCCTTGCAGGATCTGGGCCGGGCGCCTCTGCTCGCCGCTCCGGCTCCTCTGCCAGGCTTGTTTCGCGTGCGAGCTACTTTGCCGGCTGCTGCTGAGGGAAGATCTCTGGAGAGGAGCATAAGGTGAGCTGCTGCATTTACCAGCCTCGGCTTATACTCGAGTCACTAACTTTTTCCATTTTTGGGGGGGTAAAATTAGGGGTCTCGGCTTATATTCGAGTCGGCTTATACTCAAGTATATACGGTAAGTTAAATAGGCAGGGCAACAGTATACAGCCTTGCCGGACTCCTTTCTCAATTTTGAACCAATCAGTGGTTCTGTGTCCAGTTCTCACTGTTGCTTCTTCTTCCTTGCTGTAGAATGCTGGACTTTAGAAATGAACAATTGCTTTTCTTTTATATATATATATAATGCCGCTTGGGTGTGTGTGTGTGAAAGCCCTAATAAGCAGGCATGGCCCCAAACATGGGACAAATCTTTATTTCCTGTTTCAGCCTATCTTGAAGGCCATCGAACAGGCAGTAGTCACACCGGTGACAGCTCATATTTACACAAATATATATATATATATATATATATATATATATATATATATATATATATATATATATATATATATATATATATATATATATATATATATATATATATATATATATATATATATATATATATGTATATATATATATATATATGTATATATATATATATATATATGTATATGTATATATATATGTATATGTATATATATATGTATATGTATATGTATATGTATATGTATATGTATATATGTATATATGTATATATGTATATATGTATATATGTATATATATATAAGTTTTATTGATTTTTTAATATTTACATAGAAATGTATTTGTGAAACAATATGGTGGTTTGGTAGTTAAAATAAAAAAAATAACCATTTATAAATAGTTCAGGTTACATGTGATGGGGGTTTCCCGATACTCCCATGTAACACCTCTACTCCGCGAGCTGCATTGGCTTCCGGTTGCCCTCCGGGTGAGATTCAAGGTGCTGGTGATGACCTATAAAGCCATAAATGGCTTGGGTCCGGGATATTTAAGGGAACACCTGCTGCTGGCATCAAGTTCCCTTTGTCCTGTGTGCTCCCACATGGAGGGCCTTCTCAGGGTGCCGCTGGTAAAAGACTGCCGGCGGATAACACCCAGGGGGAGGGCCTTCTCAGTGGGTGCACCTGCCCTTTGGAACCAGCTGCCCGTGGAGCTTAGGACTGCCCCCAACCTTCGGTCATTCCGCCGGGACCTGAAGACCTGGCTCTTTGAGCTTTCCGGCCCAGGCTGAGAGTTTTTAAATGGGGTTTTATATTTGTTCAGGGATTAAATTTAATTATTTTAACTGTCTTTAACTTTTGTATTGTATTGACATTTTTAAATACTTTGTAAACTGCCCTGAGTCCTATGGGAAAAGGGCGGTATATAAATTCAATAAACTAAACTAAACTAAACATCAACAGAGATGCCCTCTCTAATTCCCTTAGTGATTACATAGTCAAAATAAACAAGTTAGTATATTTCTAGTTATAGCCCAGTCAATCAATAAAATTCAAGATATATTTTCACTCTACGTGGGAAAAAACCCGAATGACCAAAGATCTACATTTTCACTTATATATCAACATACTGTTTTTAAATTTTATCTAATTGCAATAGGATATTCTAGAATAGCCTGTAGTATATAGAAAAAAGCTTAATTTTGGGTAACCCACAATTCCCTATTTCAATAAAGAATAATTCTTTTGTCTACAAAACTTATATTGGTCATTACAAAACATTCTTATGATTTACCATAAAAGTCTAGTTTTCATCTTAAGATTCTAGATTCTATACTATAGTTCAAAAATAGCCACTGAATATTCTATAAATCATCTTAACCGTACATCAATTATTAACATACTATCTTTTGATATGTCATTCCAAATTCTTTAATATGATTCAAAGTTATATTTCCTTTACAAATCTAAAAGCTAAATGTAAAATCAGTGATATTCTTTTTGAGATTCCCCTTGAATCATAGAAAGATATTTTTATAGTCTATCTTTAGGAATCCCAAAAGAGAAACAAGGTCAGTTTTTTTAAATATAACTCTTGACTGTTGTTTTTTGGCTTGTAAGTTTTGTAGTTACCATTAAAGTTTGGACTTTAAGGTTTTCTGTAGGTTGCTTTTGTTGTTCTTTAAAATCCCTTATTTTAGTGTTAGTTTCCACTTCTTCTATTTGGTTTTGGGTTATCTTTTCCTCATTTAAAGTCAGAGTTTGATTTGATGGCTTTAAGTTGTCAGATTTTTCTTGCAGTTTGGCTTTAATTTGCTCTGTCATTGCCAAGATTGTGTCCATTATCAGTTTATAATCAAGTGGCAGGATGTATTCATCCATTTTGTTGTTGTTTAAAGTTAAATCTTCCATGGAGACTGTTTTAATAATAGTCAAAGATTTTCCACCACCTGAAGAGTTGTAATCAATGCCAGGTGTTCCCACACTTATCTTCAAGGACAGTCAGCTCTCACAACAGAAAAAAGAAATTTACTTGCTGTACCAGGTTACGCCACAAGATGTCATAAATAACATATAACATGCAATGCAAGAGGTTTTATTTTTCTTTTTCCAAATTAATATAGAACTTTTGTAAAATTACTCCAAATTTTACTTTAATTCACAGTTTAGAGAGAAAATGGGATAGTGAATCCCCAGTAACAGATAGAAGCTTTTTAGTAGATATAGATGAAATTGCTTAAATTCTTTGCTGAATTAATTGAGTTTCTTTTGTAACTTTGAGGCTTTAAGATTTGTTCCCAAAGTAAAAAATACGACTTGCCTGTGTCCGAAAAGTCGTGGGAACATAGGGTGGAAAAAGTTGTCAAGAATGAGGGGTTGAAGATCTTGTGGGACTTCCAGATACAGACAGATCGCCATTTGGAACACAACACACCAGATATCACAGTTGTAGAGAACCAAAGTGTAGAGTTGATTGATATTGCTGTACCAGGATTGATATCTGCTGTGCCAGAGTTGAAGAAAAAGAACTGGAAAAAAAATTACTAAATACCACGACCTGGCCATCGAAACTGCACAATTATGGATGAAACATGTAACAGTGATACCCATTGTCATCGGGGCACTAGGAACTATGTCCAAAAACTTTGCATCAAGAAATTGCAGCTTCCTGCAATAACTCCAGCAAAGCTACAAAAAACTGCGCTACTCGGAACATCTAACATTTTAAGGAGATACCTGGTTGATACCTAGGATGGTGGCAGCAACCCGTGTCAACCATTACTGCCAGTCAGTTTGAGTGTTCAGTTGACTGAGTTTCATGTTTTATGAATAAAAGTTTTATAATCAAAATAAAAACACAAGGATGTGGCTTAGTTAAAAGAGGTCGATTCAAAAAGACAAGCACCTGCAACATAACACCCTGTATTTAACAATTGTCAATAAGAAAGACAAAAAAGTCAGGATAGTGGACGGGGCAGTGCCTGGAGACAGCAGAATAGATGACAAAGAACTGGAGAAGATAAAAAAATACAAAGACCTACAAATACAAATAAAAAGACTGTGGCAAAGGCAAGCAAGGGTAGTACCAATAGTAATAGGTGACTTGGATGCAATCCCAAAACAACTGGAGTACCACTTGAACACCATTGGCATTGACAAATTTGCCATTAGTCAATTGCAAAAGGTGGCCTTACTAGGAACTGCTTCCATCCTGTGACAATGTCTATAATACCATCAAACATCCACATCTGCCTATCCTAGGTCTTTGTTAAGGACTTGATAGGTAGACAAAAATGCCAAATCCAGTCTACATCTGGCTGACTGTGCGAATAATAATAATAATAATAATAATAATAATAATAATAATAATAATAATAATAATAATAATAATAATAATAATAATAATAATAATAATAATAAACGGAACTGGAATAATGGACTGGAATCAAGGAGAACTAAAAGTTCTGGATAGAAAGCTTGGAATAATAACGACAGTGAATCATACCTTTCATCCACATTATTGTTGCAAGGTTGACAGCCTCTATTTACCCTTTTCCAGGGAAGCAGGACTTTTAAGGATAGTCACTCCAAATGACTGGCATTCAGAGCATTAGCTATATGACCCAATATCAAAATTCAAAGGTCAAGAACAAGGTATTCTTTTGGCAAGCACAAGATAGTAAATGGCTATAAATAAAGGGCAAGAAGAGAAGGTTCAGGTATTGTGTGTTGCCAATGAAAATCAAAGAAGAAAATGAAGTTGAAAGGGCAAAAGACCATCCAAACATTTCTGCTTATAGGTTCAGGAGAGTTTGAGTTGGTTAATCACTGAATTCAAGATCATCAATGATAGTATTGTTAGTATAGTATTGACTAGGAAGATGAAAATATTCCTAGCTGGGAAAAAAACAACAACATTGGAAGCAACCACCCACATGTATGCCCCAAAGCTGTAAGAATGTGTCCAAGGGTTGACAGGTGTTGAAACTGACTCAAGACTTTCTTTCTTTTTTTCCTCTTCAACTAAAATGGATTTTCCCCAATTATATTATGAAGAGAACAGTAGAAAGATGTCAAAATGAAGTAAGACTAGGCAACATTTTAGATTTGAAAGCAAATGGTATTTCAGAGTATTCTTGAATGGGCTCTATGACACTAACTGGCAATTTTTTAAAAAAATGTGTCCAAATTGTAGAAGACATTGTTTTCAAACTAAATAATTTTGCACATTCATTTCCAAAGTTTGTAATCCGAAGGCAGGGGGACTATGTACATAAAAGGTATAGGCACTAAAACATACATGCAAATCAAATCAAACCATCCCTCAGTGGATGCCTACAGAAATAAATTAGGATTAAAAGCACAGTGATTTTTTTAAAAGTTGACAATACAGTATGTACCTCAAAGCAACTTTTCCTTTCAGATTCAAAGTCCCAGTTATCCTCAACATCTGTTACCCTTAACAATTTTTGTGATTCTTTATTTGGGAATAAAATGGCATTTGAAAATTCTTGGAAAACTGAGATATTTATAGTATAGTTGCTATGGTATAGCAACTCCATTACAAATAACTCAAAATTATATTTATACATTTAGATTCCCAAGAACATTTCCATTTCAGTGAATTGCACTTGTCATATTATGTTATCCCTCTGAGAAGAAGATATGTGCATCTTGACAGGATCTATGTTTATTTAACAGAATTTTAAGGGAAAAGAGATTAAATACATGACACCATTGGGGAAACATATTTAGATATGATAACTGTATTATATTAAAATTATGCAGAAAAATATAAAAATTGCATACCATTATAAACACAAAATTAAAGTCATCTAAATAAAACAGTAATATATAGTCAACACTGATACTGGAAATAATTATATCAAATAATGTTTATTTTCCCTGCTATATCACAAAACATTAACATTCCTTAAAATATACTTTATCATTGAGATTTAAATGGCAATTCTGGGCAAATTTATTGAGGAATAATATTTATTTGTGAGAAAGCATTCATATATATTTCATCCATCAAACATGGAATTCAAAGATCTTTTTTTTTAATTACAATATTTCTAGAACATGTATAAACAACTGTAACTGTTTATAAATGTAGCTGAAACCAAGAATGATTTTTGCAGAAGGGATATGAACATGTATGGAAAACTAGCTTCCAGAATGCCACTTTCAGCTCGTGGTTCCTTATGCTATAGATCAGAGGGTTTATGAGTGGTGGTATCACACTGTAGAACAAAGAAGTCAAGAGATCAGATATTGATGGGGAACTGTATGTGGGTCTCAGGTATGCAAAGGTACCACTAACCATAAACAGACAAATGACTATAAGATGGGGCAAACAAGTAGAGAAAGCCTTCTGCTTCCCTTGTGTAGATGGGATTTGCAAAACTGCTCTAAAAATCTTAACATATGAAAAGACAATCAGAGCAAAAAGAAAGAACCCTACACAAGAACCAAAGATGAGTGCATGCTCTTCTGCAACATAAGAGTCAGAGCAAGAAATTTTGAGCAACTGAGGAATTTCACAGAAAAACTGATTGATAATTCTGGAACAGAACTCCACTGTGGATAAATTTCCAATATAGAGAGCTGAGTAAAAGAGACCACCCATCCATGCACTGGTTGCCATTTGGACACAGACTTTTTTGTTCATCACCATCTCATAGTGTAATGGATTGCAGATGGCTACGTAACGATCATATGCCATGACAACAAGGAGGAAGAGATGAGACATTACAAAAAAAACAAAGAGGAAAACTTGAAAAAAACATCCAGAGTTAGAAATGGTTTCAGTGTTCATCAAAGAATTCAGCATGGACTTAGGAACAGTGACAGAGATGGAGCCAAGATCTTGGAAGGATAAATTGGCCAGAAAAAAATACATGGGTGAATGAAGTTGACGACTATAAAGAATGACAGTAATGATAACAAGATTCTCAATGAGGGACACCAAATAAATTAGTAGAAAAATGATGATATGGAATATTCGTAGCTCCTTAGTGTTAGGAAATCCATGCAGAAGGAATTCATCAATTATTGACTGATTTTCCATAGTGCTGTTCCTGTGGTGCAGTCTGTGGAAAGAATTCAACAATCAGACTTTTTTCCATGCATCAGGATTTAAGTCTGACTGGAACATTTTGAAAATCATTTTCTTCATCTTGGCAGCATAAGAGAGAAGGAATCAAAGCTTTATCTATACAGTGCTTGCAATTATCCTCAAGGGAGCTCATTTTGTGGAAGCCTACTTTGGTTCAGGAGCTCTGGGGTATATTAGGTATATGAGAAATTTGGTCTTTTTGTTTACACTCTATTTAATCCAAAGAAAAAAGATTAATTTGTTTTTCAGTTGGTTTTAATTGTTTAATCTTAATTGTTTCATTGTTTATTCTCATGGATGATAGGGCCTGAATGCAACATTCTGTTTTGGCAGTCTAAATGAAATTGGTAACTCTGCCTTAAGGTGCCTTTAATAGGGCAATGCTATATGACATGTCTTTCTTGGAATCTGAAGTTCATTATAGAACTCAAGCTTGCATTTTAAATTGCTCTTTCTTTCTTTCTTTCTTTCTTTCTTTCTTTCTTTCTTTCTTTCTTTCTTTCTTTCTTTCTTTCTTCCTTCCTTCCTTCCTTCCTTCCTTCCTTCCTTCCTTCCTTCCTTCCTTCCTTCTTTATAACAGGAAATTTCTATTGAAAATTTTAAAATTATTTTTGGACATGTGATAAATATTCTTTTAAATGAGACACATTTGTTTCTTAATCTCCTTGAGTCTTTGCTCAAGTTGACATTAGACACTTTGACTTTAACATTTATTTTATTTCTGGTGCTCAGTTTATATTTATACTGCCAGCAGTTGATCACTTTGGCTTCAAAAGAATATAAAAGCGGTTTGCTTGTTTACTTATTTATTTTATAATTGCTCATGTAGTTGGAATTATCATACTTTTGATTCTTAGATTTAAAAAATCAAAGATTTTTTGGAAATATTCATTTTTATTGTTTGCTGACTAAGGATCCTAATAGATATGTTACAGTAACTGAAATTGGATTAACTGTATTGCTTTGCTTATAAGTATCCTACAGGTTGAGCAGAGCAGCAGTCCATGGTACTGTTCATAAAATGAATAATGAATGTGATCAATCCACTTTATTAAAAAGTTCCAATAAAGACATATCAAGGTTGATGGGTGCTATCTTGGTCTTCCTTCTTCAAATAATTCAATTGCTTTATGCAGCTATTTCAATTTTTCATGGCCAATGTTGAAGTACTTTGGCTGTATGTATGTATGTATGTATGTATGTATCTATGTATGTATGTATGCATGCATGCATGCATGCATGCATGCAGTGGTGGGATTCAAATCCCTGAACAACTGGTTCTCTGTGTGGATGCAGGCCTAGGCCTCTGAGGCCTAGAACAGACTTCTGGAAATGGCATCCCTGCTCTTCCAGCAAGTCATTCTAGGCCTGAGAGGCCTCCTCCAGGTCTCCCAAGCCTAAAATGGACTTCCAGAAGCAGCGTACATTCAGCCAGTTGTCCAAACCCAACAAAATTTAACTACCGGCTCTGTTGAAATAGTGCAAACCAGCTGAATCCCATCAGTGTATGTATGTATGTATGTATGTATGTATGTATGTATGTATGTATAGGAGAGAGATGGATAGATCTCTATTTCCCATATGAATTTTACTTTTAAAATGGAAATGAACATAGAAAATCTCTTGTGTTACAATTAAAACCACCTGAAAGAAATATCTAGTCATTGTTCTTTGGTTTAAAGCCAGTATAAACAAAAGTTCCAAGCACCTGAGGAACCTATCTATGCTTTTGCAATATAGCATAGAACATAAGTAAACATTATTATTTGATGTAATATAATTATTGTCTTTATTGTCTGTGTACTAGTATTTTGTTTGTATGACATTCATTTTGGTTTAAAAAACTTATGCATCTATTATATTTTTATGCTAAATTTCAAAATAATATAGTTCATGTATTTAAATATGATTACATGATAGTGTCTTGTTTTTTCTTTTTTCACAATCCTGTATCCATTGGAAGATTTTAGCAGGCAAACGTATTTCTTATGATATAACATTTGTGCTCTTCATTTTAGAAGTGTATATTTTAAACATTTTATCTCTGCATTTTTAACTGGTAGTCTGTGAATTTAAGTATCCAGGAGACTTTTTACTTTGAGTTTTCAGGCAAGCAGTAAGCCTGAACAAATGTGAAGAGTAAAATAAATTCAACCAAAATAATATCCAAATAAAGTATTTGTTCTGAGATTTCATTTGTAGTCAACCAAGTCAAAACTAATTGTCCCTCCTCCCTCTCATCTTTCTCTATTTCTAAATGTCTCTTTTAATATGAACTTTATATGAAATATTTTATATGAACCTTATATGAAATTTTAAGAAAAAAGTAGACAATACTCATCCTGCAACAACCTTGGTGTGGTTCTATTTGGTTTGCATCATTGCTTGCCAGGCACATGGAATTAAAAATAATAAAGGTAATTACATAACTAACAGATAATTCTTGTGCATCTTTAAGAGAAATCTTTAAGAGAAATCCTCCTAGGTCTCTTTCTACATATTATAAGATGATTTGCTTCTTTCCCACTTTTAGCAACTAAATGCTAGATTCCACCACATTGCTCATTCAAGTTTATTTTCTTTTTTTAAAAAATAAATAGGGAATTGATACTTTGCTTTTCTCAGTTTTCCAAGAATTTTAAAATATTCCCTCAAATAAAGAATTACAGGAATTTTGAAGGACAACAGAAGTTGGAGATATATTAATATAAGAATGGAATCAAGATCACATAAAAAGTTAATATCTTATAATGCCATACTTGGAAGATTGCATCAGTTTTGGTTGTCATGATATAAAAAGATATTGAGAGACTATAAAATGGATGCAGAGAAGAACAACAAGGATGATTACAGGATTGGAGACTAAAATATATGAAGAACAGTTTCAGAAATTGGGCATGTCTAGTTTAATGGGGAGAAAAAGGACCAAGGGTGACATGATAGCTGTGTTCCAATATTTGAAGAGCTGCCTAACCTATTTTCCAAAGCATCTGAATTCAAGAAACAAGAAGAGACCCTACCTAGAACTGAGGAGAATTTCCTGACCATTAGAACAATCAATTAATGGAATGAGAAGTTTTGGGTGCTTCAGTAGTGGAGATTTTAACAAAAGATTGGACAACCATTTTTATGAGTTTCCTGCCTGAACAGGAGGTAGACCTAGAAGCTCAATTCCAACTCTGTTATTCTATTAAATTTGTGTTTGAAAATTCTTCTCCCCTCTAAAAAACAAAACAAAACAAAACCACTGGTCTTTTAACCCTGATTTATTGTTGTAGACATCCATTGATCTCAACTTGCATTTTAATGTCTATATTTTTGTTGTATGCTATCCTAGTGTTCTTATTTTAGGAACTGAATATGCAGAAATATTGGGATTAGAAAGTATTCCACAATTTGAACATATTTGGATTAAAGAGTTGCTAGCCAGTGTGGACATTCAGGAGTACTCTGAAATACTATTTACTTTCAGATAAAAAATGTTGCCTAGTTCTAGTTCAGTGTGACATCTTTCTATTATTTTCTTCATAATATAATTGGTATAATTTCACTATAATACAAGAGTAAAATAAAGAAATCCTAAAGTCAATTTCAACTCCTAGTCATCATTTGGACATAGTCATGCAACCTTGGCACAAACATGAGGACTGTTTCTTTCAATAGGTTATTAAAAAAATCAAACAAAAAACTAGGAATCTTTTCATCTTCTCAGTCCAGACTATAGTTTTGGTATCAAACCTGTTGAGCTTCTAAATCTAGACAGTTTTGTGGACTGACATAATATCTTATTAATTATTTTGGAATAAATGTCATTGATGTATGATATCTGAAGACATCCTAAAGATATTATCTAAACTGAAATGGAAACATGACTTCCCAATATTCTGTGGTTCGAAACATAAGAAAATTGGATTTGAGATTTTTTGAAACTGTCCCACTGAATTTGCTGTGCAATTGTGACCTCACCAGTCCCAGAAAGTCTTTTTTTGTTGTTGTTGTTAGTTGCAAAGTTGTGCCCAACCCATCATGACCCCATGGACAATGTTCCTCCAGGCCTTCCTGTCCTCTAGCATCTTCTGGAGTCCATTTAAGCATCTTTTAATTTCTTGGCTGCAGTCCCCATTTGCAGCCATCTTGGAGCCCAGGAAAATAAAATCTGTCACTACCTCCATCTCTTCCCCATCTATTTGCCAGGAATTGAGAGCACCGGATACCATGATCTTGGTTTTCTTAATGTTAAGTTTCAAGCCCACTTTTGCACTCTCCTTCTTCTCCCGCATCAAGAGCTCTTTAGTTCCTCTTCACTTTCTGCCATTAGAGTGGTATCATCTGCATATCTTAGCTTGTTGATATTTGTCCCAGCAATCTTAATTCCAACCTTTGATTCATCTAGCCCTGCCTTTCTCATGATGTGCTCTGCATATAAGTTAAATAGGCAGGGCAACAGTATACAGCCTTGCTGGACTCCTTTCCCAATTTTGAACCAATCAGTGGTTCTGTGTCCAGTTCTCACTGTTGCTTCTTGACCTGCATATAGGTTTCTCAAGAGACAAATAAGATGGTCTGGTACTCCCATCTGTTTAAGAACTTGCCACAGTTTGTTATGATCCACACAATCAAATGCTTTAGCATACAATGATGCAGAAGTAGATGTTTTTCTGGAACTCCCTAGCTTTCTCCTTGATCCAATGTATGTTGGCAATCTCTAGTTCCTCTGCCTCTTCAAAATACTTTCTGTACTTCTGGTAGTTCTCAATCCACATACTGCTGGAGTCTAGCTTGTAGGATTTTAAGCATAACTTTACTAGCATTTGAAATGAGTGCAATGGTGTGATAGTTTGAACATTCTTTGGCACTGCCTTTCTTTGGAATTGGAATGTAAACTGATCTTTTCCAATCCTGTGGCCACTGCTGAGTTTTCCAAATTTGTTGGCAAATTGAGTGTAGCTACCTAGCTTGTAGGATTTTAAGCATAACTTTACTAGCTTGTGGAATCAGTGCAATATTCTTGTATAGTTTTTCTGTGTAATTTTGCCACCTCTTCTTAATCTCTTCTGTCTCTGTTAAGTCTCTGCCATTTTGGTCCTTTATCATGCCCATTTTTGCATGAAACATTCCCTTCATCTCTCCAATTTTCTTGAAGATATCTCTGGTCCTCTTTATTCTATTGTTTTCTTCTATTTCTTTGCACTGTTCATTTAGGAAGGCATTCTTATCTCTTCTAGCTATTCTCTGGAATTCTGCATTCAATTGGGTGTATCTTTCTTTTTCTTCTTTGCCTCTCACTTCCTTCCTTTTCTCAGATATTTGAAAAGCTTCCTCAGACAGCCATTTTGCTTTCTTGCATTTCTTTTTCTTTGGGATGGCTTTAGTTGCTACTTCTTGTACAATGTTGTGAACCTCTGTCCATAGTTCTTCAGGCACTCGGTTTATCAGATCTAATTCCTTAAATCTATTTGTCACCTCTACTGTGTATTTATCAGGGATATGATTTAGTTCATATCTGAGTGGCCTAGTTCTTTTCCCTACTTTCTTCAGTTTAAGCCTAAATTTTGCAACGAGAAGCTCATGGTCTTATCCACAGTCAGCTCCTGGTCTTGTTTTTACTGACTGTATAGAGCTTCTCCATCTTTGGCTGCAGAGCACATAATCAATGTGATTTCTGTGTTGACCGTCTGGTGATGTCCATGTGTAAAGCCGTCTCTTGGGTTGTTGAAAAAGAGTGTTTGCGATGACCATCGTATTCTCTTGACAAAATTCTATCAGCCTGTGCCCTGCTTCATTTTGTACTCCAAGATCAAACTTGCCTGTTATTCTGGTTATCTTTTGGCTTCCTACTTTAGCATTCTAATCCCCCATGATGATAAGGACATGTTTTTTTGGTGTTAGTTCTATAAGGTGCTGTACGGCTTCATAGAAAGGGTCAATTTCATCCTCTTCAGCACCAGTGGTTGGGGCATAGACTTGGACTACTGTGATATTGAATGGTTTGCCTTGGATTCGAACTGAGATCATTCTGCCATTTTGGGGATTGTATCCCAGTAGTGCTTTTCCTACTCTTTTATTGACTATGAAGGCTACTCCATTTCTTCTGAGGGATTCTTTCCCTCAGTAGTATACCTGATGGTCATCTGAATTAAATTCATCCATTCATACCTGAGTGGCCTAGTGCTTTTCCCTACTTTCTTCAGTTTAAGCCTAAATTGGTAGGTTGCTGATTCCTAAGATGTCGATGTTCAGTCTTGTCATCTCTTGTCTGACCATGTCTAGATTTCCTTGATTCATGGATCTTACATTCCAGGTTCCTATGGAGAAAAAATCTTTACAGCATCGGTCTTTCCTTTCACCACCAGATACATCCACAGCTGAGCATCCTTTTGGCTTTCTGATGCTTTCTGATGCTACTAGTACTAGTCCTCTGCAATTCCCCAGTAGCATATTGGACACCTTCCAACCTGAGGGGCTCATTTTCCAGCGTCATATCTTTTTGCCTTTTGGTACTGTCCATGGGGTATTCATGGCAAAGATACTGGAGTGGATTGCCATTTCCTTCTCCAGTGGATCACATTTTGTCAGAACTCTCTGCTACAACCTGTCCATCTTGGGTGGCCCTGCATGGCATAGCTCATAGTTTTATTGAATTATGCAAGCTCCTTTGCCACGACAAGGCAGTAATCCATGAAGGGGAGAAAGTCTTTATATATTGTGAAATCTTTTTTTAAAAAACAGGAACATCATAAATATGTTTGAATAATCTTAAGCAACTTCTCGTATCAGAATAGACTCAGAATTGGCCCTGATATTGACAGGCACTGTACATTCTATATGGCCATCTCTTTAAAAATCATGATCAATGATTTCATAATTGATAAATTCAGGTAGTCCTCAACTTACAACCAGAATTGGGCAGAAAATTTCTTTTCCTAAGTGAAACAGTTGTTAAATACCTTTTGCCCCATTTTACAATATTTCTTTTCACAATTATTGTTAATCACTGCAGTTGTTAAGTTAGTAACATGGTTGTTAAATGAATCTGATTTGCCTGTTGAGTTTGCTTGTCAGAAAATCTCAAAAAGTGATCAGATGATGCCAGGTTACTGCAAGCATCATAAATATGAACCAGTTGTCAAGCATCCATATTTTGATCATATGACCATGAGGATTCTGCATGGGGTCATAACAGTGAAAAATGGTCATAAATCATTTTTTTCAGTCTCATTGTAACTTCAAATGGTCAGTAAATGAACTATTGTAAGTCAAGGAATACTTGTAACAAGAAAATCTGTTATATAACATCAAATATATTTAGAAAAACCTCTTTGTAACATAACATCTTAGAGGAGGCTAAAATGCCTTAGTATAAATAAATAAATGGAGGTCTTTAGATTTTCATTTTTAAAATATTTCAGAAAAAGATAAAAAATACTTTGTAATTTGATGAAGGTTGTCCTCTTATCAGGTTTGCCAATTAATATTTTGTTCCCTGTGGAATTCTTTAAACCACAATAATACAGACTCTTGGGAAATATCCCAAAAAGTGCAGTAGCTTTTAATTCACAGTACCTGCATTATACAGCCAATGAATGATGGACATGGCAGGAGAAATTGGATAAAATCTTGTTGATGGATTGATATTACTGTTATACCGTATTTTCCGGTGTATAAGACGACTTTTGAACCCCTGAAAATCTTCTCAAAAGTTGGGGGGTCGTCTTATATGCCGGGTCGTCTTATACGCCGGAAAAAAAACTCTGGCGCGGCTCCGGGACACGGCTAGGTGGGAGCGTCGGGTGGCTCTCCCCACGTGAAGGCGGCGCTGCCCGTTGGCTCTTGGCCCGAGGGGAGGGCCTCACGCCCACCGGACTCACCTGTCACCAGCACCGCTCTGCCCCCGCGGGGATGCGCTTCCGCCGGGCGGTGCTGTCGGAGACGAGCCAGCCTGGTGGCCGGGATCGGAGCTGCGCGCTGGACTAAGAGGCTGTTTTGTGAGGCGAGAGGGCGGCGGGAGGGGGGAAGGAGGAGGAGTCCCCAGACATGGCAGCTCTTCCTGCCGCCCATGGAGCGAGGTCGGTGTCCTCATCAGCCGCCTTTGCCTTGGCCAGAGGGATGCAGGGTGGGCACTTTAAGAGGCAGGCAGGCGCGGTGTCCCAGGTGGAGCGTGGGCACGGCAGTCGCTCTCCCGGTTTGGCAAGTTTCCCGGCAGGTGACCGAAGAGCAGCCTCTGCCGGCGCTTACTCCAATGCGCTGCAAATAGGAGTGCGAGCCGCCGAGGACGGGAGAAGCAGCCGCTCGGGCGCATCAGCGCAACCAAGACGAGCCAGCAGGCAACCGGGATCGGAGCTGCGCGCCGGACTAAGAGGCCGTTTCGTGAGGCGAGAGGGCGGAGGGAGGGGGGAAGGAGGCACCGTGAGCAGCTGCTACTGCCTGCCCTGCTTTTTGCAAGCAGGCTTCCAACAGCGGGAGGCTCTGGGATGAGCTTTGGCACGTCTTCCCTGTGCTGTGCTCTGTCGGTGGCTCAAATCCAGAGTCTCAGCCTCCCAGCTGATCAGCGGAGCAACGAGCGGCTGGCAGGCCAGGTAGCCGGGTTGCTGCACGGATTCCCCCCCCACTTCAGTTGATTGTCGAGCCCGGGGCTTGACAGCCGCTCCTGCTCAAAAGGCAGGGTTCAGCAGCCGGCGAGGCGCTCGTGCGGAGCTCTCCCAGAGCTGGCGGGCCAAACGGGGACTGGCCTTGCCTGCTCTGCGCCAGAGTGGTACCCGTGGAGGCGGCCAAGGGCAAGCAGGGCAAGGCCGCTCCTGCTCAAAAGGCAGGGTTCGGCGGCCAGCGAGGCACTCACGCGGGGCAATGGGGGAGAAGCAGGCTGATTGCCTTACAGGTACCTGGGACTCTGACGCACTTTCCCGGCCATGTGTGCCCCGAAGAAGCGCTGATCAGAAGTCAATCTGGTTGCTGCACTACAAGTCCCTGGGGAGGGCGGGGCCTCGCTCTGCGCCTGTGCGCGCCCTCTGTAGGGTTCCTGCAGGCCGCTGCCAAGCAGCATGCTTTCCGGCAGCAAGTGAGCTGGGAAGGAGCGGAGTGTGGGGAGAGGAGAAGGTGCCCAGGAAAAGCAGCCACACCGAGAGGCTGCATGCCCAGTCCAGCTCCATGAGGGGCAGGGTGGGAAGCCGGCCGGGAAGAGGGACCGGGAGCCCGGGCCGAGTGCGCCTCAGCCGACAGTGAGAGGGAAGTGCACGAGTTCTAAAAAAGAGGCTGCGGGCGGAGCTGTCCCGCCCTGCGCCCAATGGGAGAAGTTCAAGGCCTGGGGGGGAAGCAGGAGGGGTGCCGGCTGTGGCGGGGTGGCGGATGCCCTCCGGCACTGCCTGCCGCCCGGGAAACACTGTGCCTCGGGGGCCAGCAGAAGCGCGGGAGCAGCGGGAGGGCCGGCGGGGCCAGTCGGGCCTTCGCCTCCTCTGCGACGGGCAGGGCATGTAAGTATTTTCCGGCGTATAAGACAAAACCTTGAAAAACGTCTTAAAAGTAGGGGGTCGTCTTACACGCCGGGTCATCTTATACGCCGGAAAATACGGTATGTGGAAATATCTGCATGAATAAGGATGGTGAGTCATTGACTTATTTTTTATGTCTAATGAATTTCTTCCTGAAAATATTCAACAAAGGTTTTTCTGCCTTTCTTTTATCTTTACAATTCCAATTAAAATAGATTACAAATCTGAAATATTTTCCACAGGCATTATTCTTCAATTAGTTTTATTTAGAAGAGGAGGTGAAAATAGCTTACATAGAAATCAATGAATTATGTTAATACAAACTAAAATATGATGTATTACTTTTAGCATAGATATTTCTAATTAGAACAACAGACATAATTACTCAGTTTTTTGGCAGCAATCTACTAATCTTGTGAATATATTGTATTGATTAGAAGATTCACTGTATTAGAAGATTTACAACTCGATTTCAATAGATTTGAATCATTCCAGACATTTTGATTTGATCTGACATTCATCATGAATCTTATCAACTCAACAGCTTATTTAATTGATAGTTTGAATCAAAGCAGTTTATTCATGTTTAGAACTTATTCCCATGGCCCTACAAATATATTTTTGTTTGATTTGTTTTGTTTTTACTTTTACAAAGAGCTGAAGTAGATAGAGTCAATACTGAAATAGATCTACAGAATGTCCATTCTATTTTCATGTATATAAAACAATAAATGGTAGATTACCAAAATGGTAAAGAAAATCCCTTAAATGAGATCTCTTAAAGCATGTCATATCTGGATTTTATTTAATGTGAATGTTAGAAATTGCTATAAAACTGGATAATTGTGATAATGGTAGAGGAAACAGACAATTTTTCTCAAGTCCTTTTAAGACATTTCAGAGGTAAGTTTAATACCGTAGTTTCTGGCGTATAAGATGACTTTTTAACCCATGAAGATCTTCTCAAAAGTCAGGGGTCGTCTTATACGCCGGGTGCTGAAACTTTAGGGACAGGGCTGGCTGGAAAACCTGGAGCGGATCTTCCATTTAGTCTGCGCAGGGAAAGCGGGACCAATTGGAGTAGAAGCTGCAGTCTTTGATTTTTTACAGGCTGGGGTCTGGGCGTCTTTCCTTCTAAATTTGAAGAGCAGCTGTAGGCAGGTGGGGAATGCAAGAGCAACTTGAAAGGCAGGTAGGGAATACCAGAGCAGCTGCTTAGCTCTAAGGACACATTTGACTCAGGAATTGGGCAGGCTGGCTGGAAAACCTGGAGCGGATCTCCCATTTGGTCTTTTTTTTTTAAATCCCATTTATATCCCCCCCTTCTCCGAAGACTCAGGGCGGCTTACAATTTAAAGCACAAATCAATGTGCTTAGCAATAGCCTTCATTCTATGTATATGCCTGCTTATTAGAGCTTTCACCCCCCCACAACCAGCATTATTAAAAAGTCAGCTTATTGCTCCCAACAATCTGAGTCCTCATTTTACTTACCTTGGAAGGATGGAAGGCTGAATCAACCTTGAGCCTGGTGGGATGAGAACCTGCACTAATTGCAGGCAGCTGGTGTTACTTAAGGCTCTGCGCAGGGAAAGCTTTAGAGTGAATTAGGAAAAGTGAAAAAGTGAATCAGGAAAATAGGAAACAGTTGCTGGAATTGGGTATGTGTAGTTTAACGAAGAGAAGGGTGAGGGGTGACATGATAGCAGTGATCCAATATCTCAGGGGCTGCCACAAAGAAGAGGGAGCCAAGCTATTCTCCAAAGCACCTGAAAGCAGGACAAGAAGCAATGGATGGAAACTAGTCAAGGAGAGAAGCAACCTAGAACTAAGGAGAAACTTCCTGACAGTTAGAACAATTAACCAGTGGAACAACCTGCCTCCAGAAGTGGTGAATGCTCCAACACTGGAAGTTTTTAAGAAGAGACTGGACAGCCATTTGTCTGAAATGGTATAGGGTTTCCTGCCTTAGCAGGGGGTTGGACTAGATGACCTCCAAGGTCCCTTCCAACTTCTTCTTCTTCTTCTTCTTCTTCTTCTTCTTCTTATTATTATTATTATTATTATTATTATTATTATTATTATTATTATTATTATTATTATTATTATTATTATTATTATTATTATTATTATTCCACTTGCACTGTTTTATGTTTACATGTTTGATGACAAACAGTCTTATGTTTATAAGTGACAGTTTTCCTACTAAGTACCTGCATGTCATAAGCATTTGAATTAAAATTACCATATTAAAATCAAATCTGATGTATTTTTAATTTTTATTTGGTGTGCGTTGGAAGAGGGGTAGTCTTATACGGCGAGTATAGCCCAAACCCTATAATTTAACAGGAAATGTAGGGGGTCGTCTTATACGCCCAGTCGTCTTATACGCCGGAAAATACGGTAAACATTTTTAAATCATCCTAAAACATTTCTTCTATCTGCATTTATCAAATACGGATGTGGCTAATCATGACATTGAAAAGTATGTTCTAAGGCTATTACAAAGAGCAATCTGACAGAAAATGAGATGTTGTTATTCAGAGCATGGCTAAATTCACAAATGTTCAAGCCACTGACATTTTATACGTGAACATCCTCCAAAGGAATGTATGTTCAAATTTCTTTAAACCTACATTTTATTTGTTGAAAATCCATCATACTGTTTTTATGTTCTATTGACAAGGAAAACTTATTGCATTAGTATATTGAATTATTTTTGACAGACAAGCTAAATTATACCTCCCTGATACTATATATTAGATAAAGAAAGTCTTCCAGGGAATGAGATTAATAACACCCTAATTGTGTAATAAGGATGTGGTGGAAAATATTAGCATTTATCTCTTTCATGTTTCCCCACAATGAAGGTCTAATTTCTTTGCCCTAACGTCCCAAACATAGAGATATTTCTGAGAATTTCTAAGTTAATTTTAATAATGGAAAAATAAATCTTAGAAGTGGATTACAAATTATTGCTAAAGGTTGCTGCTAAATATACAGTAGCTAAAATGTATTGTATAGAGCTTTAAGCTAAAGCAAGTAAATTAAATTTGGTGGATGTGATTCTTTTCCTAAAAGAAAATACTATGTAAATTTGCAAAGTAAATGTTAATGTAATTTCTTCAAAAGTTGATTAATTGTTATTCATATATTTCCAACTTGAACTAAATAAAAAGAAAATACAGTAGCATCTCTTTTTCTCTTTTAGAGATATCCTTGTTCATGATTAAAATGGGTAATTACACTTCTGGATTTCTTCTCCTGGAATTTTCTAAGATTAGAGACATACAGATTATGTATGCAGCTCTCCTGTTATTATTACTGTATATTTGATGACAGTAACAGGGAATCTTATTGTCATCACTGCTGTTGTTTTTGACCACCACCTTCATACTCCCATGTACTTTTTCCTGATGAACCTAGCCATGCAAGACATTGGTACAGTTTCATCCATTATTCCCAAAGCGGTTTTTAACTGTCTTATGAAAACAACAATGTTGATCAAGAATATATCCTCCCAGGATCATGATATATTGAGTAAAAGGTCTGGTTCAAGGTTGAGAAAAAGGTGAGATATTTGGGGGTTATGTTGACCAACACAAACACAAAACTATGTACCTC